>NC_135802.1:141114827-141428490 GCF_964213995.1 Mustelus asterias | reverse complement strand
GGGAGGACAAGGCTGGCCTGGATATGTTTGGGGGGGCCAGTGATCGAGCCGTGGGGGAGGTGGAAAGCCAGTGTTGCGGGGTCACGGGGCTGACCAGTGATTGGAAGAGCGGCAATGCAGGGCTATTGCGCATGTGTCAATCTCTGCGCTGACAGATCGGTGCATGCACAGTGGCCCACTCAGCGCTATGCTGCCGGCCTCTCCAGCGGGAATAGGCCCTGCCCACTGAATTTTCACAATATTTATGCCAGTGCAGTGCACAGAGTGCTGAGCTCTGCCAAAGGGTCATCCAGACTCGAAATGTTGGCTCTATTCGTTTCCCACAGATGCTGTCAGACCGGCTGAGATTTTCCAGCACTTTCTGTTTTTGTTTCAGATTCCAGGATCTGCAGTATTTTGCTTTTACCTTCGGGAATAGTGTGGAATGGATGTTTTTCACAGTTGAGGGAGGTATAACAGTGGGGCTCTCTAAGGTTCAATAGTGAGGTCACTATTTTCCCTGATCTATGTTAATCATCAGTTCTTGGGGGTACAAGGCTCTATTTCTAAATGTGCAAATGTCAAGACGTTGTGATAAAATGAAAATTAAGGAATCTAATAATTGGGAATATGTTCTGGTGAATGTATGATTAAAATAGAGCAAACTATTTTTCAATGGGAATTGGTTAGGAGGACAGATTGACTGAGGTCTTTGATACTAGTGGTCAGCACTGCTGCCTCACAGCTCCAGGGATCCGGGTTCGATTCCCGGCTTGGGTCACTGTCTGTGTGGCGTCTCCCCGTTCTCCCCATGTCTGCCAGGGTTTCCTGTGGGTGCTCTGGTTTCTTCCCACAGTCCAAAGATGTGCTGGTTAGATGCATTGACCATGCTAAATTCTCCCTCAGTGTACCCAAACACGCGCCGGAGTGTGGCGACAAGGGGATTTTCACAGCAACTTCATTGCAGCGTTCATGTAAGCCTACTTGTGACACTAATAAACAAACTTTAAAAGCCTAGCAATACTGTAAAGAGATATTTACCTAAGAGAAGTGGATAACAATAGAGCATAGAATTTCAGGAGTTAAAGCATGGATGATAAAAATTCAAAAGAGATGAGGGTAAATTTCACACATATTCTAAAAAGATGAGTTTGCATGAGACATGTCATTAAGTGGGACCTCCAAGGCAAGTAGTTTAGATAAGAAAAAATCAAAAGAAAGAGCACTATATTAGGGATAAGGGTTCATTCTACATGGTGAGTTGAGCTAAGCTGAGCAAAGCTCAGGGGTCTTTCTCTTAACTTACACAATAAGGTGCCACAGAAGAGGCTATTGCACAAAATTAGGGTTCATGGCTTTAATGGTAATATATTATCATGGATTGATGATAAGTTAATGGACAGAAAATTGACAGCAGGAGTAAGGGCGGCACGGTAGCACAGTGGTTAGCACTGCTGCCTTACAGCGCCAGGGACCTGGGTTCAATGCCAGCCTCGGGTCACTGTCTGTGTAGAGTTTGCATATTCTCCTTGTGTCTGTGTGGGTTTTCTCTGGGTGCTCCGGTTTCCTCCCACAGTCCAAAGATGTGAGGGTTAGGCTGATTGGCCATGATAAGTTGTCCCTTAGTGTCAGGGGGACTAGCAGGGTAAATATGTGGGGTTATGGGGATAGGACCTGGGTGGATTGCTGTCAGTTGCAGGCTCGATGGGCCAAATGGCCTCCTTCTGCACTGTCGATTCTATGAAGTAGGTTATTTTTGCTCAGTGCTTGGGTTCAGCTATTTACAATCTATACCAATAATTTAGACAAGGGACCTAAGTTTAATGCATTTAGGTTTGCTGATGAGACAGAGTTAAATGAAAAGGTAAGCTGTGAGGAGGATGCAAAGGGTTATCAGTAGGGTAAATATGAAGTTGTTGACTTTGGAAGGAAAAGTACAAAAGCAGTACAGTTTTAAAATGGCGAGAGATGAGAAAATGTTGGAAATATAAACAGTAAATGCTGGAAATACTCAGCAGATTCTGCAACATCGGTGAAGAGAGAGAATCAGATTGACTGTTTCAGGTCAAAAACATTTCAACATTTCTATGTGCAGCATTGGCCCCTTATCTAAGAAGGGTATTGTGGTGAACCATCGTTGGTTCCCACGAGGTAGTACTGAGCCAGGGTCTGGCCACTACTACGAGTATGTATATATGTTGCTGTTGGGGTTAGGGATGGGTTGTTCTACTTGTTGCTGTTGGGGTTAGGGTTGGGCTGTTACACCTGTATTATAGTTATTATGGTACATCCCAGTCAGGCTCCGCCTCCTGGGAGAGGTATAAAGGTCACTGCTCTGTCTGGGACCCCTCAGTCTGGGATCGTGTACTATACATGGTAGCTTCGTTGTAATAGTAAATAAAAGCCTTTATTTCCTTGAGCATCTCAAGCCTCATGTGTGATAATGCGCATCAATTTTATTTACTATTAATTAAACTCTTGTCGTTAAAAAAAAAGAAAACGATACAGAGAGTATGGAGCACTGAGAGTTTTATCCACGCCAACCCTCAGTATGCCTATGTGGCATACCCTGACGGGCGAGAGGACACGGTCTCGATTCGAGACCTGGCGCCAGCAGGGGACGTAGAAACCCCTGTCGCTCCCATACCTCCTGTTAGAGACCCCCCAACTATTGTTTCCCCTCCTGATACGGCGCGGGCAGCATCGGGACCATTACTTAACCCTTTTACTCCCATGTACAGCTTGCCTGAGTCCAGGAGATGGTCACCACTTCAGAGCGTGTCGGAACTCAACGGATTATCATCACCTCGGGGTCAGCCGGCCCGTGAGACTGTGGAGGAACCGTTGGACATCGCCTTGGGGAGAACGCCACCGCGAGTGCCTACTCCGGTGTCATCACCGGTGTTGAGGAGGTCACAACGACGGTGCGGTCCCCCTGACCGTCTGAACTTATAGACTGATGACAAATTATTCTGTTTTTTTTGTACCCCGCCGGCCTTTGTCTTCAAAGGAGGGGTGAATGTGGTGAACCATCGTTGGTTCCCACTAGGTAGTACTGAGCCAGGGTCTGGCCAGTACTACGAGTATGTATATATGTTGCTGTTGGGGTTAGGGATGGGTTGTTCTACTTGTTGCTGTTGGGGTTAGGGTTGGGCTGTTACACCTGTATTATAGTTATTATGGTACATCCCAGTCGGGCTCCGCCTCCTGGGAGAGGTATAAAGGTCACTGCTCTGTCTGGGACCCCTCAGTCTGGGATCGTGTACTATACATGGTAGCTTCGTTGTAATAGTAAATAAAAGCCTTTATTTCCTTGAGCATCTCAAGCCTCGTGTGTGATAACGCGCATCAGGTATGGAGATAGTTCAACAAAGTTTCACTCGACCAATTCCTGGGATGAGGAGATGAGTGGACATTGAATGAAATTGAGCATGTTCCCTCGTACTTTGGAGAATGAGAGGCGATCGCACGAAACATAAAATTCTCCACCACTTGATAAGTAGATGCTGCGAGGCTGTTTCCCCCAGATGGGGAGTTTTGAACTAGGGATCATAGTCTCAGGATAAGAGGTTGGCCATTCAGGACTGAGATGAGGAGAAATTTCTTCACTCAGAGGGTTATGGATTTTTGGAACTAAAGTAAAAATTTATTTATTAGCCCCAAGTAGGCTTACATTCACACTGCAATTAAGTTACTGTGAAAATCCCCGAGTCGCCACACTCTGGAGCTTGTTTGGATGCACTGAGGGAGAATTTAGCATGGCCAATTCACCTAACCTGCACATCTTTGGACTGTGGTAGGAAACCGGAGCACCCGGAGGAAACCCACCCAGACGCAGGGAGAACGTGCAAACTCTACACAGACAGTGACCCAAGCCAAGAATCGAACCCGGGTCCCTGGCAGTGTGAGGCAGCAGTGCTAACCACTTTCTACCTCAGAGATGCAGATGCACAATCCTAGGTATTGAAGACAGAGATTGATAGATATTTGGATAATAAGGGAATGACCATATATACAGATAGCGTGTGCTGGTAGAGTTGGGGTAGATCAACCATAATTCTATTGAAAGAAGAGATCAAGCTCAAAGATTTGAATGGTCTATCCCTGCTCCTGTTTCTTCTATTTCTTATGAAAATACAGTTGAGTGAGGCTCAGGGCAGATAAGTTAATATATAATAATTTAGCTCCAGTTTGACCCATTCCCCATTATTCATCATCTGTAACTTTTAACTGAATACACACTTTCAATACACTGGTAGTAATTTCAATGACCTAAAGGCCTCTTTATAAATTATAAATAAACTATGCAAGCAAATTATAATGACTGAATTTGCTACTCTACAAGCTAAAATCCACAATATTAAATATTTAAGCATATGAGCAAATTACAGATTTAATTGTTAAATTCTTAAAAATAATATAAACTGAGCAAGATTATTTTTGCTACGGGCCTTGATTGACAAGAAGCAAACCAGAAAGAAAGACTAGCTTTTCGCTAGCGTTCTGCATGACTTCAATTGCCTCAAAGTACTTTACAATGAAACGTCCGTGGTGGGGAAGTTGTTGGAGAGGATTCTTAGAGATAGGATGTATGCGCATTTAGAAAGGAATAAACTCATTAACGATAGTCAGCATGGTTTTGTGAGAGGGAGGTCCTGCCTCACTAACCTGGTGGAGTTTTTTGAAGAAGTGACTAGAATGGTTGACGAGGGAAGGGCCGTGGATGTCGTCTATATGGACTTTAGTAATGCGTTTGACAAAGTCCCTCATGGTAGGTTGGTGCAAAAGGTTGGATCTCATGGGATAAAGGGGGAGGTGGCTAGATGGGTGGAGAACTGGCTTGGTCACAGAAGACAGAGAGTGGTAGTGGAAGGGTCTTTTTCCGGCTGGATGCCTGTGACTAGTGGTGTTCTGCAGGGCTCTGTATTGAGACCTCTGCTGTTTGTGATTTATATAAACGATCTGGAAGAAGGTGTAACTGGGGTGATCAGTAAGTTTGCGGACGACACGAAAATGGCTGGACTTGCAGATAGTGAGGAACATTGTCAGAGGCTACAGAAGGATATAGATAGGCTGGAAATTTGGGCAAAGAAATGGCAGATGGAGTTCAATCCAGATAAATGCCAAGTGATGCATTTTGGTAGAAATAATGTAGGGAGGAGCTATACGATAAATGGCAGAACCATAAAGGGCGTAGATACGCAGAGGGACCTGGGTGTGCAAGTCCACAGATCCTTGAAGGTGACGTCACAGGTGGAGAAGGCAGTGAATAAAGGCAAGCATATGGCATGCTTGCCTTTATAGGACGGGGCATAGAGTATAAAAGTTGGGGTCTGATGTTGCAGTTGTAGAGAACGTTGGTTCGGCCATTTGGAATACTGCGTCCAGTTCTGGTCGCCACACTACCAGAAGGACGTGGAGGCTTTAGAGAGAGTGCAGAGGAGGTTTACCAGGATGTTGCCTGGTATGGAAGGGCTTAGTTATGAGGAGAGATTGGGTAAACTGGGGTTGTTCTCCCTGGAAAGACGGAGGATGAGGGGTGACCTAATAGAGGTGTATAAAATTATGAAAGGCATAGATAGGGTGAACGCTGGGAAGCTTTTTCCCAGGTCGGCGGTGACGTTCACGAGGGGTCATAGGTTCAAGGTGAGGGGGGGGGAGGTTTAACATGGATATCAGAAGGACGTATTTTACACAGAGGGTGGTGGGGGCCTGGAATGCGCTGCTGGGCAAGGTGGTGGAGGCGGACACACTGGGAACATTTAAGACTTATCTAGATAGCCACATGAACGGAGTGGGAATGGAGGGATACAAAAGAATGGTCTAATTTGGACCAGGGAGCGGCGTGGGCTTGGAGGGCCGAAGGGCCTGTTCCTGTGCTGTATTGTTCTTTGTTTGTTCTTTGTAGGCCAAGATTTTCCAGCCCTGTCATGGTGGCAGTTGCCGCTAGATATTTAGTGATCCAGCCAAAAATCCATTGACTTTTGGCAGGACCAGGCAAACTTGGTGGCAGGCAGGGTGGAAAATCCCGCCTGTCGTCACAATTGTAATATATGTAATATGGCAGCCAATTCAAGACAATTCCCACAAACAGCAGGAAGATAAATGATCAGGTAATCTATTTTTTTTGGTGGAGTTTTTTCAGGGGGTAAGACACTTGACCAAGACGTTGTGTGCATGGTGGTAGGGGGGCCTTTAATTGCACTTAAAAATGATGCTCCAATCTCTGTGAAGCCAGGTTTGTCAGCTGTATCAGGCCCCACCCTGCCAGAGTAACAGCGCCAAACATGCCTCCCCTGCTATTGTTTTGACAAATCTGGAGTGAAAACTTGCTTGAGATCTTGAGGAGAAACATGCCGATTTTCAGTTAGAACCTGAAACATTGAGCTGGATTTTCCAGCCACGCTTGCCCCAAGACCGGAAAATCATGACCAAGATTAACGGACCTTTGCACGGTCATTCCCTGTACCCTCCCCCGTGCCCCCCCGCCCCCCGCCCCCACCACCTGCTACAATTCCAGTGGCGGACGGGACAGGAAGATTCCACCCTTTGCCATTTTTGGGAAAATTCCACCCAAAGTCAGCTGTTGTAACATAGCAGGAATTTTCTTCCCATATTGAAAATATATCTCAATTGCAGCAGTGACTCCCGCCCCCCCTCCCCCGCTGCACTGCCACCCCTTCATTCCCAGCACATTCTCCTGCTCTCCTAGCTCCTCTCTACCATCACTGCTCCCATCTGGCTCCAAACACAGTAAGAAGTTTAACAACACCAGGCTAAAGTCCAACAGGTTTATTTGGTAGCAAAAGCCACACAAGCTTTCGGAGCTCCAAGCCCCTTCTTCAGCCCATCTGAGCCCATCTGGCTCTTCCAGGCTTCTGATTCACCAGCTCCCAGTTCAAATGAACGTTAGAGATGCCAAGGCACTTCAGCTAAAGGAGGGGTTTGGTAGCCCGCCCAAAAGTCCTGGCCATCTAAACCCCTTCTACTTGTATCACCAAAACAACTTACCTGGTCAATTGCTCTTTGGAACCTTGTGCCTAAGTAAGGTTGCTAACTGTGCTCACAAAACAATAGTTGCCTGCACTTTAGAAATGATTCACTGATTGTGTGGAGATTTTGGACATTTTGAGGATTTGGAACTGTGATGTATGTTGGGGGTGTGAGGTGCGTACTGCCCCTTTAAGAGTGCAGGGTCATGTCACTCCTGAGGTGGGGTTAGCTCCTCCCAGGGTAGAGCCTGGTTAAGCAGCCTAGGATCTGACTGTGGGACAGTGTACCCCTATAATTGAGATTCCCAGTGGTTAATTTACGAGGCCTACTTTGTGTTTCTTCTTGCACCATGCTTCGATAAGTACATACAATATAGCAACGTGTTATATAAAGGCAAGGGTGTAGAAACTGGATAAGGCCTGTTTTGGAGTATGGGAACCCTTTGAAGGAAACAACAGACAAATGTCATGCTTCCTTCCCATCTAGAGGAGTTCAGGTTGGTGTCATGCAGGCTGATACTGCTGCCACAGTGACTGTGTATATGCAAGTTCTCAGGATAATCCAGAAACCTCCACAAGAATCACTGAGGTGCCAGCCCGAGAGCACAGGTCTGTTACCATCTCTCAGGATGACAGTATTAATGCTCCCACGAGCTCTGCCACTCTGCCAGTCCCTTTGCTGATGCCGCTCAGCCAGCCAGGTTTATTGGTGATGCCCATGCCAGGGTGGCATAGTGTGAGGCCAGGCCCAGGATGGCTCGGAGCACACGGAGCACAGTATTCTCATTAATGCTGCACCAACAGAAATCAAAAGCCTCTTACCTTGAAGCCCTATATTGAGCACTAGTGTGTGAGGGTCCCTTGCGTAGCTCAGTGCCCAGCTGGGAGTGCTTATTAGGAAATTATAATTGAACCTGCATGGGCCAAAATGCCAATTCATGCCAAATCAGCATTAGAGGCTGTCTGACAGCAGGATCTGCCTACCCTGCATGTGTGCAATATACATAAGACTCTCCCGTGCTTAATTCCCTGTCAACCAGTGCCCTGGTTGCGCTGGAAGTGATCTCGCCACCTTGGCTTTTTGAATTCAGGACTCCCTGGGGAGCGTCAGCAGTGCTCCAGAGCCCAACTCCATGGCCAAGTTATTTCCTTTAAGCTCATTTTATAGAGTGCATTTAATTATGAAAAAAGATAATAGAAAAATCTGTCAAAAACATCTTGAAAGAAAAACTGTAGACGCTATAAATCTGAACTAATCTGAAATTCTCCATAGAAAATGCACCGCGTCTTAAATAGAGATCAGTTAATTTTTAGTTGTAGCTGTAATGAGTGGTTACACTTGTTACTCTCCTTGGCTGGATTTTTCCATGACCTTCTGGATTCTGATATTGCAACTAAATGGGGATCCTGAAAGTGCATTCACTAACAGTGAGACCAACCAGTGAAATGCCAGCAAGGCAGAAGAAACAGCCCTATTTGAGGCTTTAACAGTATTAACTGGCTGCCCACCTCTGTGAAGCTCATCCACTTCCCATCCCATCCTTGGAAAACTCCCTAAATGACAGGAATGCAATGGGGAGCCACCCTGACGCAGCTCCCCCCTTATCCTCCCGGCGTTCCTGCCTCCAAACGCAAGGCCAGGAAAATTCAGCCCTTTCTCTTCAGATCTGTCTTCGTTACTAACATTTGTGATTTTTAAAAATCGATTAATCTCACCTTTGCAATGACTCTTAAAGGTAATTTTGTCGAGTTGAGGTAGATCGAGTATGACAGATAAATACATTTTTATTGTTACAATCATGTCACACCAACCAGAACTCTAATATTGTAAGAAATAAAAGCAAATTACTACGGATGCTGGAATCTGAAACCAAAAGAGGTTAAGATTAGACAGAGAGAGGGCATGTCCCCTTTTCTTCTTGCTCTGCCACTTTTCTTTCAGCTCACGTCCAACGCTTGTCGCCCCCTGTGATGCCTTGGCTTGTTTTGGCTTGTTGTCTTCTTGTCTCCTGGGCCTTCTCCTTTTTTATATATATATTATTACTCAGGGTTAGAGTTAGGGTTAGGAAAATCTCAGCAGGTCTGGCAGCATCTGGAAGGAGAGAAAAGAGCTGACATTTTGAGTCCAGATGACCCTTTGTCAAAGCTAATACTCTAATACTGCAAGGTTGTAATTGAAATTCTTTAATGCCAGTACTAAATATGGTGGCCCATATTTGTAACTGAGCATTCATTCGGCTTTCCTGTTTAGCCTAAGCTCAGGATAGTTGCTTCAGGCAGGCAAACACCATTCCTAGTAAAGTAGAATGAGGAGTTTTGATTTCATTTGTAAAGCACTGAGTGCCGATGACAAATCTAACCACAACTTTTACTTGGATGCATAACCTACACGTTCTCACTCTGCGATGATTTTTAACTAAAGTTGAATGGGGCAAAAGAAAAAATGACACAGTGATATATTACTTCTTCTACAGAACGTTCCAGTACATTGCAGGAGTGCCCATCTTCTGCTCCAGTAGTGAAAGGGATTTTTTAAGCGATTGAATTATTTAAAATGACGCCCTTGGGGTAACTTAACAGTTGTACAGAAGAATTATTTGCCAAAGAAACTTGGCACTTTCCATCTGCCCTTCGTTTTAATTGCTGCAGAAGCGAAGTTAATTAAAAGTCATCCAGTCAGTCGTGCACAATGGTCATTTAACTCTCCACTGCTCCCCTGCACACTTGGCTGACAATAGTTGACAAATAGAAAATAATCAAGTACTAATTCAAATGAGAAAGGAAGACTTACATTAATGCGCACAACTTCAGAAGGTCCCAAAATGTTTTGAAGTGTAATCACTGGGCTGCATATTATAGGGGCTAGTATCTCCCCTTCCTTCATGCCCTTTCCTAAAGCTTTTTTAAAAATGTCTTGTCCACTGCTGCCCGACTGGCCAAGTCAATTGTATTATGGATGGGCAGTGTATTATTGGAGTCCATCCATAATGCCCAATAATACACAGTCCATGACGAAGGATCATCTAAAGTTGAAAGGTCAGCTCTGATGAAGGGTCATCGAGACTTGAAAGCTCGTGTCTATTCTCTCTCCACAGATGCTGTCAGACCTGCTGAGATTTTCCAGAATTTTCTGTTTTTATTATTACTGGAGTCAAATGGCTTGCTAACAGGTTTAATTGACATTTGATTATTTATTTAAATTAGGGTAGGGGTGGTGCCAATTTCAGCACCAGCCCAGCTACCATGTTATGGGGGTGAGCTCAGGGGTGGGCAGTGGGATTGACAGCCCCCTCCCCCCACCTCTGTAAACACACCAGGCAAGGGTACATAAAATCCAATCCAACAAAGAGCTCTGGCACAATAGCCAGGTAATCTACCTTTAGTTATGTTTTAAAGTTTATTTATTAGTGTCACAAGTAGGCTTACAATCACACTACAATGAAGTTACTGTGAAAATCCCCTAGTCACCACACTCTGGTGCCTGTTCGGGTACACTGAGGGAGAATTTAGTACGGCCAATGCACCTAACCAGCACGTCTTTCAGGCTGTGGGAGGAAACCGGAGGAAAACCACGCAGACACGGAGAGAATGTGCAGACCCCACACAGCCAGTGACCCAAGCCGGGAATCGAAACCGGACCCCTGCCGCTGTGAGGCAGCAGTGCTAACCACTGTGCCACCGTGTTGACTGAGAGGTAAATATTGGCCTGAATTCCCTCGCTCTTCTTCAAAATAGATTCACCCGAGAGGGCATCTGGGGCCTTTAGTTTAAAGCCTCCCGTGAAAAACAGCATCTTTGACAATACTGCCTATTCTAAGTTGACACTTCAGTACTGCCTCAGTACTGCATTGAGGTGTCAGCTTAGAATAGATGTTGAAGCCTCCAGTTTGCAACTGATCTGTCCTGATGACATCTTGAAGCGTGTGAATGAAACTTGTTAATGGACATTAACAGAAGAAATTATTGCCTTTAACATAACTGCATGTTGTATTTATATTTTACATTATTAAATAAATTGGGGTGCCTGGCAAAATAAAATGCACAAGGGTCTGTCCTGTTCCTATGTTCTTCTTCTGTGTCTGTCCTTAATTTCTTTTGATGAAAATGTCCAGACCTTAAAAGGCCTGGCTAAATTTTCTAAAGACAGTAAAAGTGGGTAACATAATTTTCCCACTGAACACCCATCCTTCTCCTGACATTGCAACAATTGGCTGTGTCGAGAGGGGAGGCAGGACATTGTGACACATGAAGTGGGTGCCATTCTCTGTTGCTACTGACCTCTGTCCTCACTCGATCCCAGCAATGAAATTCGGGCTTCAGCCCTCTGAGTCACCACCCCCCATCCCTCCATTGTCAGAAGCCTCCACTGGTGCAACCTCGCTGATCTCAAGGCTTTCCCCTTCCCCAGTGGTCAGAGTGGCTGTGGCTGCATGTCCACTGCCCCTAGGCTTTTTGCCTCCCCCTGGAGTTGTGAGCTCTTTCCCCCCCCTCCCCCCCGCATTGGGGAGTGTGAGGTGTGAGGTGTTCTCTGGGTGCTAAAGGGTGGAGGGTGAACATTTGAAGAGGGTAAATGTGAGTAATGAGTCCCAGAGGGCTCGACGGTGAGTATTGCCTGTTGCGATTAAATTTTGAGGAGGAGGCTGGAAAGTAATGGGGACGATTGCCAGTTCATGTGTGTTGGAGAATGCTTTAGGTTAGGTGAATTGGCCATGCTAAATTCTCCCTCAGTGTGCCCAAACAGGTGCCGGAGTGTGGCGACTAGGGGATTTTCACAGTAACTTCATTGCAGTGTTAATGTAAGCCTACTTGTGACTAATAAATTAATAAATAAAATAAAAGAGCTAACGACTGCCAGCTAAGACTTCTAATTCATTTACCTTGCAGTCTTCCTGCATCCTCTCTTCTTTCTATAGGCCTTTGCTCTTTCCCTGGTATACTGACAGCCGCAAACACTGCTGCCATTGTGAGCCCCGCCAGGGACCATTCAAATAGAGATTAGTCCCTTAATCCATAGAATCTGTAAAGTGCAGAAGAGGCCATTCTGCCCATCGAGTCTGCACCTACTCTCCGAAAGAGCATTCCACCCAGGCCCTCCCCTCTGCCCTATCGCCCCACGCATTTACCAGGGCTAATCCACCTCACCTATACATCTTGGGACACTATGGGGCAATTTAGCTTGGCCAATCCACCTCACCTGCACATCTTTGGACTTTGGGAGGAAACCGGAGCACCCGGAGGAAACCCGTGGGGAGAATGTGCAAACTCCACACAGTCAACCAAGGCCGGAATCGAACCCAGGTTCCTGGCACTGTGAGGCAATAATGTTACCCACTGTGCCACCGTGCCGCCCTTGGTAGTAGAAAACTTGAGTATTGCTGAGAAAAGGGTCATGATGTTGAATCTTTTTGCCCTGCATTCATCAATACAAGATGCCTAATTCCAAGCGAGCAACAATTTACACAGCAGGAGAAAAATATGCTGACTGTTTTGCAAATTGACTCTGATCGGTTGAGAGATTGCCATGGAGACTGCACAAGTGGACTATTTTTCCCATGTTTTTAATTCAATAAAGGCTCAAAACATAATGGGCAGGATTTTTTGGTCCTGGAACTGGAAATTCTGCCCAGGGTCAACAGACCTTTCAATTGTCCATTAAATTTTCCATTCCTGCGATGGGCGGGACTGGAAAATTTACTTCCTAATCAGAATTGATTTGCCAACCAATCAGCCCCCTTTTCTCACGCAGTTTAAATTTCTGCTCCCTTTGAAATTTGACATTCTTGTCACTGTCCTGATGCGTGCAAGATGGAAAGCTTCAACAGCGTGTCTCTTTTTTCAAGGTGAGGGATTTTTTCAGGGATTCTGCATTGCTTGTTTGGCATGTTATTCCACATGGGAAGCTGGAGGCGGAATGATAACACCGGAACTCTGGCGAAAGAGCCACGGCAAGTCACACTAATTAGTTAAATGGGTTCTAATTGGCCCCCATGTTCTTGCAGGGATTAAGTCCAGAAGCTTCCTGCTGTAAACTCTACTTTTTCTTTGATAGCTTCTGTCTGACATGTTAAACGTTTCCAACATTTTCTGTTTTAAAAAAAAATAGTTTCTCTTCATTTTATTCAGAACAATAAAATTCACCTACAATATGCTCTGTTGAACAAGCTGTGAATAGACTGTGGCTTCAGGATCACTGTCAAGCATGTTACCTCTGCTTATCTTGTTGCAACGTTTTCCAGACCTTCTGGGTATTTCCAGCATCCTCTGTTTGCCTTTTAGATTTCTAGCACCTGCGCTCAAGCAGCCAGCATAATTAAGGACCCCACACACCCCGGACATTCTCTATTCCACCTTCTTCCTTGGGGAAAAAGATACAAAAGTCAGAGGTCAAGTACCAACCGACTCAAGAACAGCTTCTTCCCTGCTGCTGTCAGACTTTTGAATGGACTTACCTTGCATTAAGTTGAACTTTCTCTGCAACCTAGCTCTGACTGTCAGCATGGCTTTGTGAGTGGAAAATCATGTCTCACAAATTTGATTGAGTTTTTTGAAGGAGTAACCAAGAAGGTAGATGAGGGCAGTGCAGTTGATGTTGTCTGCATGGACTTTAGCAAGGCCTTTGACAAGGTACCACATGGTAAGTTGCTGCATAAGGTTAAATCTAACGGGATCCAGGGTGAGGTATCTAAATGGATACAAAATTGGCTTCTTGATAGAAGCCAGAGGGTGGTTGTAGAGGGCTGTTTTTCAAACTGGAGGCCTGTGACCAGCGGTGTGCCTCAGAGATCAGTGCTGGGTCCACTGTTATTTGTCATTTACATTAATGATTTGGATGAGAATATAGGAGGCATGGTTAGTAAGTTTGCAGATGACACCAAGATTGGTGGTGTAGTGGATAGTGAAGAAAGTTATCTCCGATTGCAATGGGATCTTGATCAATTGGGCCAGTGGGCTGACGAATGGCAGATGGAGTTTAATTTAAATAAATGCAAGGTGATACATTTTGGTAGATTGAACCAGGGCAGGACTTACTCAGTTAATGGCAGGGTGTTGGGGAGAGTTACAGAACAAAGAGATCTAGGGGCACATGTTCATAGCTCCTTGAAAGTGGAGTCACAGGTGGACAGAGTGGTGAAGAAGGCATTCAGCATGTTTGGATTCATCGGTCAGAACATTGAATACAGGAGTTGGGACGTCTTGTTGAAGTTGTACAAGACATTGGTAAGGCCACACTTGGAGTACTGTGTACAGTTCTGGTCACCCTATTTATAGAAAGGATATTATTAAACTAGAAAGAGTGCAGAAAATATTTACTAGGATGCTACCGGGACTTGATGGTTTGAGTTATAAGGAGAGGCTGGATAGATTGGGACTTTTTTCTCTGGATTGTAGAAGGCTGAGGGGTGAACTTATAGAGGTCTATAAAATAATGACGGGCATAGATCAACTGGATAGTCAATATCTTTTCCCAAAGGTAGGGGAGTCTAAAACTAGAGGGCATAAGTTTACGGTGAGAAGGAAGAGATACAAAAGTGTCCAGAGGGGCAATTTTTTCACACAGAGGGTGGTGAGTGTCTGGGCCAACTGCCAGAGGTAGTAGTAGATGCGGGTACAATTTTGTCTTTTAAAAAGCATTTAGACAGTTACATGGGTAAGATGGGTATAGAGGGATATGGGCCAAATGCGGGCAATTGGGATTAGCTTTGGGGTTTTAGAAATAAAAGTGCGGCATGGACAAGTTGGGCCGAAGGACCTGTTTCCATGCTGTAAACCTCTATGACTCTATGATTGTAACATTACATTCTGCACTCTCTCGTTTCCTTCGCTATGAACGGTATGTTTTGTCTATATAGCGCACAAGAAACAATACTTTTCACTGTATGTTAATACATGTGACAATAATAAATCAAATCAAATCAAATCAAATCAAAAACTGTAGTTTTTGTTGTTGTTGGTTAACGGGAGATTTCAGTGAGTTGTATGAAATTACAGAGGGCCAGGTAGAGTGGGAGAGTTGGACCGATTTCCCTCAGCCGAGAGGAGAGTAACAACTGAGCAATTAAAGTAACTAGCAGAAGGATTGGAACAGAAGTGAGGAGAAATTTTTCACTCAGTGAATGGGGGAGGTTTGGAACACTCTGCCTTTCAGGGTGGTTGGAGGCCAAAGCCATCACTGTATTTAAAAAGTACTTGAAAATGTGCTTAAAGTGCTGGAACCAACAAGGCTGTGGACCAAGAACTAGATGAGATTAGGCTACAAACGCTCCTTCTACTGGCACAAACATGATGGGCCAAATGGCCTCCTTACATGATGTAAATGTCTATGATTTAATATTGCAGTAATTTTGCCTCCTGTAAGTCCATTGCATCAACCACTCTTTCTCAGTTAATGAGTCTGATGAGTGCAATTTTCGGTCCTGAATTATTGTAATCTGCATTAAATTTCTCCGACCCTATGACTTCTCTGCCAATTTCTCTGAATCTCTCCCCGCACATTAATGTCCCCACACTGTCAAATAATAACCTTGCCACTCTCCTCTCAAGAAGAAATTTCATGTTCACAAACCATATAATTTCAAAGAAACTATAATTTTCAAAGACCAAATATAAATTACAAAATGTTTTCAAAAGTAAATAGAGTAATTAGAGAGGAACTATTTCAACTGGCGGATACACCAAAACCATTAAGAGCAGGGCCTGAATTTTACCCTTGGGGTGTGTCCGAAGACAGCGTGGCCAGAAGTGCATGTAAAACTTGCTCCCGGCTGAGATTGCATTGAGTGTTACATGATATTACACTGGGTGGCCAATTTTCTTTTTAATTCATTCATGGAATATGGGCGTCACTGGTCATTGGCCATCCCTAATTGCCTTTGAAATGAGTGGCTTGCTGGGCCATTTCAGAGGCCATTTAAGAGTCAATCACATTGCTGTAGATCTGGTGGTAGATTTCCTTCCCTAACAGACATTAAGTTTTAAGTTTATTTATTAGTGTCACAAGTAGGCTTACATTAATACTGCAATGAAGTTAATGTGAAAATCCGCTAGTTACCACACTCCGGCCTCTGTTCGGGTACACTGAGGGAGAATTTAGCATGGCCAATGTACCTAACCAGCACGTCTTTCGGACTGTGGGAGGAAACCGGAGCACCTGGAGGAAACCCACGCAGACACGGGGAGAATGTGCACACTCCGTGCAGACAGTGACCCAAGCTGGGAATTGAACCCGGGCCCCTGTGAGGCAGCAGTACTACCCATTGTTTCACCGTGCCACCCTAGTGAACCAGATGGGTTTTTATGACAATTGACATGGTTTCATGGTCGTCATTAGATTTAATTCCAAATCTTTTTCAACATCTACCATAGTGGGATTTGAACTCTGGTCCCTTGTGACAATGCCACTATGCCACCGCCTCCCCACTAATAAAGGCCTGCCTGGGTGAAACTGGTTGGGTTTGCCAGGGTAGGGACACTTCGGGTATCGGGTCCAATGGGGACCTGGCGGGATTTTCAGAAACAGTAGGTGCAGCTCCCTGAAGGCTGCCAGGAGTTGTGGGACGGGCTGAGGGAGCTGTTTTGAAGCTATCCAATAACTATCCAGGAGTGTAATCATGACCTGGTGGCCATGGAGGGTAGGAGGGCAAGTTGAGTGGGCACTCTTACCCCTGTTTCTCAGATGAGGGCTTGGAAGTCCTGGTCAAAGAGGTCAGTGCCAGTGCCTAGGGACGACAAGAGAAGGCTGTCCCACCTGACCAAGAAGGTCTGGACAGGGTTCGCCGCCCAGATCTGAGGGCATGAACGTGGTCACCGCACATGGTTTCAGTGCTATAGAATGTTGAATGATCTTCAGCAATTATCAAGGGTAAGTGCAGAGATTGCATGGAGTTGTGCAGAGAAGTGTAATCGGGTGCCCGTTGCTTGGTATGTTCAGGGGTCCAAGAGTGTGTGTGCCAACTGACACTGAAGCCTGCCCTGCAAAGGCTGGCATGTCAGTATGACTGGCCTCAGTGCAGTTCAGGGTGAGATGTGCCATGCATAATGCCCGGGTAGGCAGGGTGGAGGGCAGTGAACAGACCAGGAATGGGTATAGGGAGACGGAGCACCAATGAGGCTCTCCATTTTTCCCTGTCGGAAGAGAAGTCAGAAAGCTGTGGAGCATCGAAGAACGAGTGAGGGAGTGTCAAGACTGTGCATCCTCATGAAGAATGAAAGCAATGGACTGGAGCTGGAGTATAACTAGCCAGTTTGTTCCTCTGGTCAAGGTGAGGTGGAGATCTCGGATGAAGGTAAGAGTGCAGGTGGCAGATGTGTGTGCCGTGGGTACGGGAAACATTAGAGGTTCCTCTCATCAGAAAGTCAACTGTCGCAGCCAGGGTTGCCACTGAAGCTCCAATGCAGATGGCACCATGCAGCAGGTCGCCACTCTCTCCTCTGCCCGCCTAACGTGCATAGTGACTATGATGATTGAATTTACTGATCTTTTGTCTTCCTCCCCAGATGGGTTATCCACAGGAGCCACTGGCAAACCCCTGGACCCCCCATAAACTCCAAGGAAGACATCAGTCCTGCATTGTCACCACACTGTCTCTCGGCACCAGGCACCAGCGCAGATAATCACATGTCGGTGGGCAATAGTTCTTCAGTGGGTAACACAAAGTGATGAGGGCACATCACACTCATGTGAGGTGTTGGCATAGGCAGAGATGTCCCAGATGCCAACAGTGGGATCGCAGCTGGAGACCAGGAACTTGCTGCGTCTGAGGCATCATGCGTCAGACACCGGATGTCCATCAGGATGCACGGGGAGATCTGGCGGAGATTCCTGAGGGACCGTGCCATGGTCTCCATCTTGGAGGAGTCCATGCTGAGCATGAGTACTGTGTTGACTCTTAACATGGAGCATTCACGGAGAGACAGCTTCAGGAACAGAAGCAAAGGTCCCTGGGGTCGCACTCAGACTTGCCAACCAGCACACCAGTTGTGACACCAGGAGGTCACTGCCAGTGGGAAAGATGGATGGGGTACCTAGTTCCTCTGCTAGGTGTCCATCCATTAGAAGTAAGCAGGGAGGTGCAAACACAACTCACACTGCCTGCTGTCTCTGTTGGCTTCTCTAAGGGTGCTCCAGATGAGGACAGCAGCTCCTCCACCCCTCTGCCAGTGCCTGCTGAACCCGATGATGCTGCAATGACTGAGGAATGCTCAGCCACGGGGCTGGACACACCCACCCAGGCAGACCCAATTCAGGCTCTGGTGGCCAAAGGACAACTGTCAAGGTCACCATGGCCACAAGGATAGCAAAATCAACAAGCTGCCTCCAATACCACAGCCAAATCGGGGGGTTCCTATATTGGTAAATTAAATAACTTTTAAAATGAAATATATTTAAAAATATAAAGTAAATATATTGATATTTTACTGATCTCTCACTCAGAGCTTCTCCTGCTCGCTGCTGATCCTACGGGCACAACCTTCTGTTTGTCACACTTCCTGAACCTTCCCCTCACTGGCTCTTGAGTTCACATCCTCAGCCATCCCCTGACCCTCCCGATCTCTGCGAACCCTTCCTCTAACCTCCCTCCTGCCTGTTGCTATACGTGCCTTAAATGCATTAAAGAAAGAGAAATAAAGAATGGTTAACAGAAAGAAGAATTGTCCTGAGGGATACATTACTTGCATTGTAGCAGAATACATTAGGATTAATGATACCAGCTCACGCTCCCAGTGCAAAGGTTTACATGTTTGGGAGTGACTGTTGAGAATTTGGACACACATTCTTGACAAAAATCTCCGTCCATCAAGAAAAGGTTGAAAATGCGCAATCGATTATGATTCCTGGCAAACTTGTTTGGGTTAGAACCTCCTTTCATACAGTGTCGTCAAAATAGTAAAATTACCCACAGGGCTTCACAGAAATGTTATCATATGTAATTTGACACTGAGTCACGTAAGGAACTATTCGAGTAAGTGACCAAAAGCTTATAATGTCTTAAAGGAAGATAGACAAATTTAGGAAGGGAAATTCAAGAGCTCTCAGCTCTGACGAAGGGTTATCCAGATTCAAAACGTTGACTCTATTCCCTCTCCAAAGATGCTGTCAGACCTGCTGAGATTTACCAGCATTTTCTGTTTCCGTTTCAGATTCCAGCATCCGCAGAATTTTAATTTTATCTTGGTGTTTAACCCTCTTCCACTTCTCTTCCAGGAATGCCTTCCTTGAAGAAGTATTGCTCTTCTTGGGCTCTGATGAACTGTTACCTAGACTTGAAACATTGGCTCTATTCTCTCCCTACAGGCGCTGCTAGACCTGCTGAGATTTTCCAACATTTTCTGTTTTTGTTTTAAATTCAGAACTCCCTTGCCTCCAACAGACTTGTCTAGTCAAGCAGCCTTGTTTCTACCTCTATTTTCCATATTTTTATCATATTGTTTTAACCAATAAATCAAACTGTGTGGAGCTTTTTTTAAAAGACCTTTTTGTTTTAATGCCCCAGTGATTTTTCTCTGCAGCTGGAGTTTACTGGAGACAGGGGTCCCTGCTCCCACCGTCCCCCCAGCAAAATATCAAGGGGAGCCCACCCCATGCTAGTGGGTCACCATACAGGTATTTAATGGTTGTCAGACTGTTAATTGGTTTAAGGCAGGACTTCCACTGCTACCTCAATGAAGATCTGTCCTCCGAGACTCACTGACCTATCAAGAAGCTGGCCCCAGCAGTATCGAAGCTGGCCCCAGCAGTATCATTGCTGGCAATGCATCTAGTCACAGGAAGGAGTCTAACAACACAAGGTTAAAGTCCAACAGGTTTATTTGGTAGCAAATGCCACTAGCTTTCAGAGCGCTGCTCCTTCGTCAGTTGAGTGGGAGATCTGCTAACAAACAGCAAACAGGGCATATAAAGACACAAACTCAATTTACAGAATAATGAATAATGATTGGAATGCGAGTCTTTACAGCTAATCAAGTCTTAAAGGTACAGATAATGTGAGTGGAGAGAGCATTAAGCACAGGTTAAAGAGATGTGTATTGTCTCCAGACAGGACAGCCAGTGAGATTTTGCAAGTCCAGGCAAGTTATGGGGGTTACAGATAGTGTGACATGAACCCACTGTGTTTACCCCAATCCAATGCTGGCATCTCCACACCAATGCATCTAGTCCCCAGCGATGACAAATCAAGGTGAGGTACCCCCATCCCCACTCCCCCAGCCCAGTCATCACGGTGAGGCAAAAAACACAGGGTCAATAAGGGAGACAAATCATGAAAGGTAAACGGGTGGGGGGCAGTTTTTGGTGGGGTCAGGCAGGCAGGCCCCAGCAAAGTGGGTTGGGGGTTGTTGTGGGCTGGAGATAACAGCACATAAAGGGTGGTGGGGGAAGGGTGGGGGCGGGGGGAGGAATGAGGGATGCGGAAGACCTAGAAGGGCCTTTCAGTGGGCCAATAAAGGAGACACCCACCCATTGCCACCACCATCCTGTGCAGTGAAAGCTGCTGAGCCGGGTGTTTGGTCTAGGCCTCCCCATTAATTAGCTGCTTAAAAGCTTCAATTGGCCCTAGTGCAGGGAGGTCTCAATGCCTCCCCCACTACCTGCAAAATTGCGTGGGGACAATGACAAGCAGATGGGTGGCAGGCATGGCTCCCATTGCATTTTATGGACCCTCCTCCCCGCCTACAAAATCTACCACTAGGGGCATAAAATCCTGCCCCTTGCAACGGTGTCCAGGGGATTATTCTTCAATTCCCAGAGACTGCGGAGCAATCCTAGAGGGTCCAATTGGGAAATTCTAATTGTGAATTGCCACCATTTCCTGGCGCACCAGTTGGAAGCTCCAATACATTGTGCCAGAGAGTTATCCCGTTAGTTATCCTGGCTGAGCAACAGACCGCATCTGGAGAAGAAAAGATTGAATGACTAAATATATTATTGAACACACTTGATGAAGAAGCCAAAATGATAATTGCATATTGGGCGTTATTGGCAGAATGTTTGCCGATCAATTTTTCTTTTCTATTTGCAAATATGATTTGCAGATAAAAGGTATTTTTTAAACCCATTTCTTTGCATTCTTGGAAGCAGACACCTGCTGCAGAGGTTTCACTGACTGCTAATTTCAGCATTAATTTGGTGACCTGTCACTTCAAATTAGCGTCAATGTGCTGTTCACTGGGCTCTGTTAATCTGGAAATCACTGTTTAGCCTGGAATCAGATTACAGGAGTCTCCAAATGCTGATAGCTCTCCGCAAGCAATATAAATTCCAATTTGTGTAACAAGTGAGTTCCCATCTGACAGCATGGGATTATGTTCATACAGCTCGTAATGGCATCAGGTAGAGAATGCACATAGCTCCCAAGGGAGTAGGTTGCCAGGCCAAGTGAAACCAAACCTGCTGCTCAATGCCCAACCATCATAGTGGCTGGAGGATTGTGACTAGGCACTTCCTCAACCCCCACACCTCTCTCGTCACTCCCCATCACCCCCACCCATGGATGGGAATGGAAGGATACGGACTCCGTAAGTGCATACGGTGTTATGTTAGGCAGGCATCATGATCGGTGCAGGCTTGGAGGGCCGAAGGGCCTGTTCCTGTGCTGTACTTTTCTTTGTTCTTTGATCTTAAGTTTGGGACTGTGCTCTTTGGAGAGAAGAGGGTTAAGAGGGGATTCGGTAGAGGTGTTCAAAATCGTGAGGGGGCTGGACAGAATAGATAGGGAGAAACTGTTCCTGCTCATAAAAGGATCAAGAATGAGAGGGCACAGATTTAAAGTGATTGGCAAAAGTAAACAAATGTGATGTGAGAAAAAACTTTTTCACATGAGTGGTTCGGGTCTGGAATGCACTGCCTGGAAGTGTGATGGAGGCAGGTTCAATTGAGGCATTCATTGATGATTAGTTGAATAAAAACAACGTGCAGGGGTATGGGGAAATCAGGAGAATGGCATTAAGCCATGAAGCTCATTGGGAGAGCCGGTGTAGACATGATGGGCCAAGAGCTTCCTTCTGTGTGTGATATCCTTACCAAACTCTTGTGGGAGGTATTTCAGAAATTATTGAAATGCATGGATGCCTAGTACATTCAGCACCCATTAGGAGAGGTTTTCTTTGTGCTCTAGCCTGACATATGGGCCAATTCTAAACCAGGGCACCAAGTGCTATTAGCATTCGCAGCATGAACTAAATGCAAATTAACGTGCATTTAAACTTATATGGCCCCCACGGTCATACTTACAAAGACAAGAGGACAAATAATTCTGAACACTGCTGGAAGCAATTTTACTATTTATTCGCTCCTCGTGGAACTGCACATTGGATGGTTCATTTTAGTGGCTTAACACTTTCAGACAAAATACTATTTAACCTATTTCTTCAGGAATAGATCTCATTACCATTAGCTAGTGTGTCAATTTCCAATTTTTAAAAACTCTCTACTTAACCAGGACAGTAAGTCAAATTGCAACATGATTCTGACACTGCCTAAAGTTTTAATGCAACACATTTTCACATTTTCAGGAATGTTGACAGACAATAGGTGGGATTCTCTGGCCATGCGAGCCCAAGACCAAAAGAATCCCACCTGAAGTCAACATACCTTTGCATGGTCCGTGTCATAGAATCACAGAATCTACAGTACAGAAGGAGGCCATTTGGCCCATCGAGCCTGCACCGGCAACAATCCCACCCAGGTCCCGTCCCCATAACCCCACATATTTACCCTTCTCGTCCCCCTAAATATTAAGGGACAATTTAGCACGGCCAATCAACCTAACCCGCACATCTTTGGACTGTGGGAGGAAACCGGAGCACCCGGAGGAAACCCACACAGACACGGGGAGAATGTGCAAACTCCACACAGACAGTCACCCAAAGCCAGAATTGAACCTGGGTTCCTGGTGCTGTGAGGCAGCAGTGCTAACCACTGTGCCACCGTGCCGCCCCGCTACGATTCCCATGGCGGGCAAGGTGGGAAACTTCCGTCCAATGTCAATGATTAAGCTGTAGTTATGAAAGTTGATTCAATTCTAATTGTGTTTTCCCTTTTTTTTGTCCCATTTTCTATTTCTGATGTATATTCAAAATCTATCAGTGTTATCTTAGAGAATTGCATTGGAATTTATAATGTTTTCATTTTGTTATGGACTTTAAAAAATCTATCAAATTTCACTTTCTCTATCCATGCTGCTTAGCAATTTTAACAGCTGCCTTCATATCCCATCTTAATCTTCTTTTACTCGAAAGACATGTTTAGTTCCTCAGGTACACAAGCCTAGAAATAACTTGCCAATATTGGCAGATGAATGTTTGATACACTGCGATTAAAAAAAACATCCTGGTATAAGACAAGAAGAACTAATGCCTCATCTTGAACACAATGCCAGCATTTGGGCCTTTCATTTGACGGGCAACATTGAAGCCTTGGAGAAGGAGTACTGCCTTACAAAAGGTATGTAACTTTCAGATACGGTGGTAAATTGACATTCAACCTATCTCTTTAAGTGGCTGTAAAAGATCACTTGGCAGTACTTGGAGAAATATGAATACTTTTCTTGGTGTCAATGTCTGTCCTTCTATCAAACAGGAATTGGACGGTCTTTGATTTTAGATGGAGCCTTGTGATGAGAAAACTGTCTTCCATATTTTCCTTCAGAACAACCTTGGCTGTGAAGCATTTTAATTTAATTATTTTTTACCTTCCAAAGCCTTTCGCAACTTTGAAAACCTACACTAAGTTCCCTTAACCTCCTTCAGAACTGTCAGCAGTATCAAATGCATGCTCCTTGTCAGCTCAAACCAAGATTGACACTAATTAGCTCCAGAGGAAACATATCCTAGCCTCAAGTGTTTTCTGTCAATTTCCAATCTTTTGTGCTGATCATAAATCCATCTCTCATGGATATAACCCTTTACTTCTAAAAGCATAACATCCATTTCTACCAATTTTCCAAAGAACATAATTGGGCTTCAAGATAGGTTTAACCTCAGAAAAGTACTATTTTGGGCTTCTGAAAACAAAGACCCATTTCTTCTCCAGAACCTTTTTTATTCCCATCTGTAAAAATCCAAATATATTCCTGACCATCTGAACGTTTCTCATTATTCTTTGTAGTCTTGGAGGACAATGGTTAGTTTTATCTCTAAGTAACATGTTAATGTCTTACTTCCTCATTCTGCTCCAGAGGGAGAGAGAGAGATAGGAAGATCTCCCCAGCTTTGTATGTCACTTTCTATTTTTTGGAGTGATGGCATAAGATTAAAAACCACCAGCCTGTCAGTTCCAATGTTTTGGAGTGATAGGAATAAGCTTCTAATACACCACCTGACACTAGGAAGGCATTGAGGCCCAGATAGTGGAGGGATTTTCTCCAATGAGCTTTTAATTCTAGCTATGTTGTTGAAGATGTCATCAATTTTAGCCTAAATGTTGCTCCATGATAGGAGGGATGGAAAGAACAGAAATATGTGCCTATTTGGCTGGTATCATTTTTAAATGGTCAACTGTATGACTAGATAGAGATCTGGAAAAGGCTGCCCAACTTAACGCTCTAACCAATGTAATGGGTAGCCAGTAAACCAGTAACAGGCAAGTAAAAGAGGGTGCATAGCCTTATTGGAGGATGGAGAATCATTGAATGCTACAGTGCAGAAGGGGGCCATTCGGCCCATCGAGCCTCCACTGACCACAATCCCACCCAGGCCCTATCCCCACAACCCCATGCATTTACCCTAGCTAATCCCCCTGATACTAAGGGGCAATTTAGCATGGCCAATCCATCTCACCTGCACATCTTTGGACTGTGGGAGGAAACCGGTGCACCCGGAGGAAACCCACGCAGACACAGGGAGAATGTCCACATAGTCACCTGATGCCGGAATTGAACTGGGTCCCTGCCGCTGTGAGGCAGCAGTGCTAATCACTGTGCCACCGTGCCGCCCATATTCTGCCCTTGTTTTTCCAAGTTGTAGAGGTAGCAGGTTTGGAAGTTGGTGTTGAAGGAGGCTTATTGAGTTACTGCAGAATGAGGAAGTATGACACTTAACCAGTCATCCAAGCCAGGAATCAAACCTGGATCCCTGGCGTTATGAGCAGGCAGTGCTAACCGCTGTGCCACCATGCCGCTCTAACCACTGTGCCACTGTGCCGCCCTAATCATCTCTATTTTGATGTAACTCATTTCTCTTGTGGTGCAAGGGGTACAATTGAAATACCGAGACACCCAGTGTGTGCTGTCTACATGATACACTGCAGTAACTCAATAAGCCTCCTTCAACACCAACTTCCAAACCTGCGACCTCTACCACTTGGAAAAACAAGGGCAGAATATGGGCGGCAAGGTGGCACAGTGATTAGCACTGCTGCCTCACAACGCCAGGGACCCAGGTTCAATTCCAGCCTCAGGTGACTGTGTAGAGTTTGCACTTTCTCCTCGTGTCTGTGTGGGTTTCCTCCGGGTGCTCCGGTTTCCTCCCACAGTCCAAAGATGTGTGAGTTAGTTGGATTGGCCATGCTAAATTGCCCCTTAGTGTCAGGGATTAGTAGGCTAAATGTGTGGAGTTACGGGAATAGGGCCTGGGTGGGATTGTGGTCTGTACAGGCTCGATGGGCCGAAGGCCTCCTCCTGTACTGTGGGGATTCTATGATTCTAAGGTTCACAGGAACATCAACACCTACCTGCAAGTTCTCCTCCAAGTCACCCACCATCCTGACTTGGAACTATATCACCAGTCTTCCACTGTCACTGGGTGAAAAACAGGTTCTCTAACAGCGTGTGGGTGTACTGCAGTGGTTCAAGGAAGCAGCTCGTCACTGCCTTCTCAAGGGCAATTAGGTGTGGTGGCACTGTGGTTAGCATTGCTGCCTCACAGTGCCAGAGACCCAGGTTTGATTCCCGGTCTCGGGTCACTGTCTGTACGGAGTTTGCACGTTCTCCCCGTGTCTGCGTGGATTTCCTCCGGATGCTCCGGTTTCCTCCCACACTCCAAAGATGTGCAGGTTAGGTGCATTGGCTGTGCTAAATTGCCCCCTTAGTGTCGGAGGATACGGGGACAGAGCGTGGGTGGGATTATTGTCGGTGCAGGCTCGATGGGCCAAATGGCCTCCTCCTGCATTGTAGGGATTCTTTAAAGGGCAGCATGGTGGCACAGTGGTTAGTACTACTGCCCCATAGTGACAGGGACCCAGGTCCAATTCCAGCCTCTGGTCACTGTGTGGAGTTTGCACATTCTCCCCGTGTCTGCGTGGGTTTCCTCCGGGTGCTTCGGTTTCCTCCCACAGTCCAAAAATGTGTGGGTTAAGTTGATTGGCCATGCTAAATTGCCCCTTGGTGTCAGGGGGATTAGCAGGGTAAATATATGGGGTTATGGGGATAGGGCCTGGGCGTTGTTGGTGCAGGCTCGATGGCCCAAATGGCCTCCTTCTGCACTATAGGGATTCTATGATTCTCTGATTCTATGATTAAGTAGAGCTCCAATACTGGGAGTACTGATTAGGAAATTGGGTCTTGTGAAGGGTGCAAGGGGAACTTGGGAGCTGACATCAAGTTGTGTGAACTGTATTTATCATGGTGGCCTTCCTCAGGGTTGCTGTGCACAATATGGCATGGTGACAGACTGTGCTAGCTGCAGGGGCAGCCTCGATCATTGGAGCATGAGGCTTATGGTGTGTCTCAGTCAGACAGGCAGAGGGGTCAGCTTCAGAAGATGGAGTCTCTCTGGTGGCACCATCTATATAAATCCTTCCTGCCTCAGTCCTTTCACAGCCCAGCTACAACTCCACACTTACCAAGCACATACTTGGTGCTCCTGAGAACCACTCTCCTGCCCATGCTGAAAATAGAAAGCTCAGAGGTGAAGTGAAAGCAGAAATAAGACAGGCTAGGAAAGAACATGAAAACAGCGTGGCAGTTCACAGAGAGGGGAATCCCCAAGTCTAGCACAGGTATAAAAATAGGAAAGGGCAGTAAGAGAAGAGGTGGAGCCAGTTAGGGACCAGGAAAGAGGCTATACACCCGGAGGTAGAGGGCATGGCTGATGAACTAAATTAATACTTTGCATTGGTATTTACCCAGGAAAAGATGCTGCCAGAGTTATAGTGAGAGGGGAGGTAACTGAAGGACTTGAGGGCTAAAAATTAATTGAGGATGTTTTAGACAGGATTAAAGATGAAAAGTCAGAATAAAATGGGAGGCTGCTAAGGGAAGTAAGGGTGGAAAATGTAGAAGGACTGATTGTAATACAGGGTGGGGGTGAGGATTAAGATATGGCTGCCAGAGAACTGTAAATATTACACCGTTGCTCAAAGAAGGATATAAGGGTAAGCCCAGCAATTACAGGCCAAGTCAGTTTAACCTCGGTGATTGGGAAGGTTTTGGAAATGATACTTAGCCACAAAATTAACATGCAACTGGACAAGCGTGGATTAGTTCAGGAAAGCCAGCACAGATTAGTTCAAGGCAAATCACTTTTAGCAAACAGGATTGAAGTTTTTTTCATGAATTGCAGAGAAGATTGATGAGGCTAATGGGGCTGATGTGTCCTACATCAACTTCTAAAAGGAGCTTCATTAAGTGTCACGTGACTAATTTGTCAGAAAACTTGAAGTCCATTGTATAAAAGGGACAGTGACAGCAAAATTGGCTGAGTGACAAGATACAGAGAATATTGGTAAATGGTTGTACTTCAGACTGGAAGAAGACCCACAGTGTTGTTTTCCAGCATAATGTAAAACTCATTAGCATTGTGTTGGACTTCAAGAGGACATAGGCAGGCAGATGTAATGGGCAGTCACATGACAGAGGAAATATAATGCAGAGAAGTGTGAAGTGATACAATTTGAGAAGAGGAATGAGGAGAGGCGATATAAAACCAATATTAACCATCTGTTCCCTTCTCACTTACATACTTCTCCGTAAATGCATCCATACAATCCACTTCAACCACTTACTGTGGGTTCCTCATTCTCACCACTCTGAGTAAATAAACCATCGGCTTTGGCATCATCAGTGATGAGAGGAACAGAATTAATGGGGGCAATTTTGCTCCCATGTTTGCCAGGAGCACAAACAGCAATGTGTGCACAAAATCCTGTGTGAATGGAAAACAGGAATCTCTCCAGAGAGAGCTCATTTTCCCACCCCTCATTGGTGACATAACGAGATTCCTGTTATTTAAAATTTAAAGGCTTCCCTGTCATATGTTCCCCCCAGATAAGGGATTACAGCAGGGATTGAAAAACGGGAAGCAGTTGAGGGGAATCTGCCAGTGGCACAGATGCATGTTTGGCCAAGGGGAGGGGTGGGAGACAAGCTCTGACACTGCCCCTAGCACTCAGTGCCAACCTGGCAATGTTAACTGGCAATGCCAAATCTGGCAGTGCCAGTGTGGTACTGCCAGGGTGGCAATGCCAGGGGGCTGTGCCAGGGGACTATACCACAGGTGGGCCCTCTGGAGAGCCCCATTGCGTGGATATCCTGTGGGGAGGCGTTGCCCTCGTTCTTATATGGGGGGAGGGGGTGGAATTTGCCCCGATGCTTGTGTGGGGGCAGAGAGGAAGAGAGTTACTCCAGTGCCTGTGTGGATGGTTTACCCTGGTGCTTGTAATAATCTCTATTAAATTACTCATCGGTCTTTTTTCAGGAGGAAAAAGGCCCAGTCTGTCAATCCATGCCTCTGGTCTCATCATTGGAAATCTACACCACACCCTCTCCATTGCCTTTATGTTCATTTTATAATGAAGAGCCCAGAAGCCGGGGTTATTCTGCTTGGAGAAGGTTGAGGGGAGATTTGATTGAGGCATTCAAAATCATCAGAGGCCCGAACAGAATAGGTATAGAGAAACTGTTACCATTGGTGGGAGGGGCACCAGAGGATGTAGATGAAGAAACATCTTTCTTCACGGTGAGTTGTCAGCATTTGGAATGCACTGCCTGAGAGTGTGGTGGAGACGGGCACAATCAGGGCTTTCAAAAGGCAATTGGGAAAGCGATTTTAGGGAAAGACTGGGAGGATTACAGGGAAAGGGCAGGAGAACTGGCTATATTGTTCCTGCAGAGAAATAGTATGGGCCTGACGGACCAAATGGTCTCATTCCATGCTGTAACCGTTCTGTGATTCTCATCAAATGTAAACTTTTCCTTCTACTTCTGGTCTCATGTTTCCCAGCTTGCCTTGCTGAAGCTGGATAATTTCTCCAACAGCTGTGATGTTCCAGATCTGTTGTTCTCTTTTCTCTTTATTGCAATGCCCCCTCCCTCCCCACCCGACCTGCCCACCTCCCCTCATCAGACCACCATTCTGTTATGCAAGGCAGCATTAAAATGTGTCTGCTTTTTCTTAATCCTATCCTCCCCAGTGTGACACTTACTTTCCAGCATTTTCCATCCTTAGTGATTCTGTGTTTCTGTTTCTCAGCCATGACCACACTCTCCAGTTGAACCTGGGCCACTGCCAAACATCTAATCAGGAGCAGCATGGGGCGAACCTACTCTTTATTACGGCTAACGGATGCACCAAGTTGCAGTAATGCACAATAATTTGTCGTGTTATCATTGACAAAGAAGCAGTGCATTCTGGCCAACACCTCCTGCAAATTTCTGATTGCCGGATTGAGACACATTAAAAATACTGGCTCACCTTTCACAGATTTGTGTAGCTTGTTGAATACAAATTAAAGGTAACTATGCAAATGTTCATTTCCTTGCCTTCCAGCCAACATTTGCAGTAATGACATTTGCTCTAAATGTGCAGTGAAGGCAATGGGAACTTTGGTTCCAGATAATGTGTATCTCTGAATACATTTCCATTTGGAATGATTGTAGCATGGGATAGAGCAGGACACATCATCCCAGGTGACTTGGCTGCACGGCAGCATGAGTGGCTAAACAAGTCTCACTTCAATGAAGAATTTTGGAGAGGAAAATTCAGAAGAAAAGTGACAAATCAGTTACAAATCCCTCCATCTCACATCCTTGGCTCACCTCCACTCTCTCCATATCCTTCTCTTGAAGGTGAACATTCATTTGGAAGGTGGAAGGCTACAATGGAAATGAACGGTGAATGGAAACTTGAAATAAGATACACGGTTGAGTTACGCTTTGCAATTACATTCTTATAGTCACCAAAATGCAACTTGAGAGCCGTGCTTTTCTTTTCTGATTAGCTCTACATGGAACCCGTGTGGCTTGAGGGATGCTGGAGGCAGGTTACTCATTCCGCTGCTCGGAGAGCTCAGATCACCATGCCATCTGACCTCTGGCCTTTGTGGCTCCTAAGGGCTCTGCCAAGGGCAGTCCCACCTGCATCTTGAACAACTAAGGCAAGGCTTTCCTCCATCCAGTCTGAAGTGACAGACTGAGGGTGCAGGCCTTTGGTCAGGGCAAGAATGCATTCCATTGTAGGTGGCCATTGTTTCCATGGGAATGAACATCAGTGCAGATGGAAACATAGAAACATAGAAGATAGGAGCAGAAGAAGGCCATTTGGTCCTTCGTGCCTGCTCCATCATGGCTGATCGTCAAACTCAATAGCCTAATCTTGCTTTCTCCCCATAATCTTTGATCCCATTCACCCCAAATGCTATATCTAGCCGCCTCTTGAATACATTCAATGCTTTGGCATCAACTACTTCCTGTGGTAATGAATTCCACAGGATCACCACTCTTTGGGTGAAGAAATGTCTCCTCACCTCTGTCCCAAAGGGGAGGTGATGGCCTAGTGCTATTATCGCTAGACTATTAACCCAGAAACTCAGCTAATGTTCTAGGGACCGGGGTTCGAATCCTGCCATGGCAGGTGGTGGAATTTGAATTCAATAAAAAATATCTGGAATTAAGAATCTACTGATGACCATGAAAATCATTGTCGATTGTCAGAAAAACCCATCTGGTTCACTAATGTCCTTTAGGGAAGGAAATCTGTCGTTCTCACCTGGTCTGGCCTACACGTGACTCTAGAGCCACAGCAATGTGGTTGACTCTCAACTGCCTTCGGGCAACTAGGGATGGGCAATAAATGCTGGCCAGCCAGTGACGCCCATGTCCCACGAATGAATTTAAAAAATGGTCCACCCTGAATCCTCAGACTGTGATCCCTGGTTCTGAACTCCCCCACCATCAGGAACACCCTTCCTGCATTTACCCTGTCTAGTCCTGTTAGAATTTTATAAGCCTCTATATGAAGCCTGGATAATTTATCTATCAGATGTCTATTTCTCTATTAGATGTCTGATACACAACAGCACTCAGGTTGGAGATAGGCTCCTCCAATCTCTTTCAGATGGTGTGCAATGCCTCTAGAAAGACTGACAGAACCAGAGCGTTTTCTGCAGCTGCAGGATAGTCCTTTGCATGGGAAGTCCCCGAGGTTCAGCATCTGTGTCCAGGTGAGCAGAATGTCCTGCACACTCTGATGGAGACTTCCCACTGTTGTCCTGTCTTTGACACTTGTTCCTATGTGAGTCTCACCATGTATAAAACTAGCAATCTCCTTTTGAGTCCCCACTGAGATGTGTGTATCTGAGCTGATGGAGCGTGCACCATGCATTGGGTGACTGTGCTTCCCCAGAGTCCTCGACCTCCTCTGTGGACTCCACAACCCCCTCATGTTTCAGTGTCATGCTTGATGGACCTGTGGGAGATGAAAGATGACAGGTACGAAAGTCAGGGAAAGGGTCACCGCTGCCCAGTGACAGTGGTGACAGCAAATCAATATTAGTAATTATTATGGCACTGTGCTATCTAATTCTGTCAGCAAGTATCTGCGAGAATCCTATCTCTCCTTTGGGAATGGCCAGGTAAGCCATCAGCCTGCTGACCTCCATGTCTTCCTCCTCTGTAATGATGAGGATGGCTATCACTGGATGCCTACCTGCCCACCTCACCCCCGCTCCCACCCCCAGCCCTGGTTCTCTGTCTCTCTGGAGAATTCTGCACATTCACCTCCTGCAAGGAGAGAAAGCAGAGAGTAGAGTGTGAAAAATGGATGGGATTGAGTGGAGGCAATGACAATATGTGGAAGCTGAGTGTGAGGCATGGGTGTGAGATGGCACAAAGAAGAGGTCAGTGTTCATCTTTTAAATGGGGATGTAAGGTGGCGCAAAGTGTGAGTGGAGTTACACAGTGCGCTGGTCTGAGGAGTGTTGCACAAGAGAATGCTACAAGAGTGTATGGGTCTTGGCAGCTGAAGGTGGGAGGCCACTTACCTTTCCTGCTCCAATAGGATCATTGAATCTCTTGTGGCACTGTATCCAAATGTGTGGCACCACAAAGGTGTAGCTCAGTTCCTTAGCCAATTTCATCTTTGTCTGTTTGGTTAGCAAGGCTGCCCTCCTCCTCCTCCTCCTGTCTGAATGAAGCAATGCTTCACTGCAGTTCCTCACAGCAGGACCTGAGCCAGAGAACTCAGAGAACTGGGGTGGCATGGTGGCACAGCGGTAAGCACTGCTGCCTCACAGCACCAGGGACCCAGGTTCAATTCCAGCCTCCGGTCACTGTCTGTGTGGAGTTTGCACATTCTCCTCGTGTCTGTGTGGGTTTCCTCCAGGTGCTCCGGTTTCCTCCCACTATCCAAAGATGTGCAGGTTAGGTGGATTGGCCATGCAAAATTGCCCCTTAGTGTCATGGGGATTAGCAGGGTAAATATGTGGGGTTACGGGGATAGGGCCTGGGTGGGATTGTGGTCGGTGCAGACTTGATGGGCCGAATGGCCTTCTTCTGCACTGTAGGGATTCTATGATTCTAACTCAGAGTCAGCTTTCCATGTCTCACTTGTGATTGCTGAAGCTTTAAGAATCAATGTAGAATTTGGTCATTCTCACCTCTCCCAGGGCAGCCTTTAGCAACAAATTCTTCCTTGGACAGGTGTGTCACATTCTCAGGCTTGCATTCTGTGACTGGTTGGGAAATTAATGTTGTGGCAGAGTTGAAAACCTATGGCAAAGCCTATTGGTGTAACAATTGGGTCTCTGACCCATCACTGCTCCCTCCTCCTCATTTCCCTTCCGCACAAACCCTACCCTGCTACGGGCAGGGCAGTTTAATTAAAAACCTGCCATTTCGCTTCCCTTCACAGCTTGCTTTTGCATCTAGCTTTCTCTGGTCAGATAACTTGGATTTATTACTTTCATTTCCTTTATCATCGTCATTAACATAGATTGTAAAGAATTCAGAGCTAATCACCAATCATTGCAGCACGCAACAAGTTATTGCCTGAAAATAACCCATTCATTCCCACTCTGATTTCTGTCCTTTAACCAATCCTTTATCTGTGCCGATATATTACCCCCAATCTCATGAGCCCTTATCATATCCAACATTTCCCATCGACTTATGTCGGGATAATTGGCCTGTAGATCTGTATTTTTCACTCTCCTCCTTTCGTGGGAAGCATTTGTTACCTTTCAAACACCGGATAATTTCAGAATCCAGGGAAAACTGAAAGATCCAAAATAATGTGTTCACTGGTCCGAATTTTATGAGACCTTATGGAGAACGCTGGGAGAAGAGGGAGGCATTGCTGGCATTTTACCAGCCATGTGGAAGGAGGCCCTCCATCCTATTGACCAATTGAGGTCCTTAAGTGGCCAGGTAAGGGCCAGTTAAGGGGCTCTTTCCATTGCTGCTGGTACTTCACCGCATGGAGATACCACCAGTTATACCGTGGATGCTGTGGGCTCAAGGAGTTGGACCCTCCTGACTGGGCTCCAGAAGGCCCAAGGAGGGCCACCTCTGATGGCGAAGATTGCCCCTGCTGAAAGATTTACTTTGCCCTCTGAAATGACCATTCCTCTCATGCCAGATCCTGCTGGATTGACCGAACAGATGTCAAACTGACTGACCCCCCCCCACTTCTGGGCTTCCTCTAGTATGCTTGGTCCTGGTTGGCTGTAGTACCAGAAGTAGCTGCTGTTCCCAGTGGCACTGCAGAGGTTAAGTGCTGCCTTAAAGGGACATAAGACAGTTATCTGTAGTTGGTTCTTCCATAACAGCACGAGGCTTGTTTGTTCCCACCTTTCCAGTGGGACACCACTATCCCATAAAATCCTGATCATTATCACTGTAAGAAGTCTCACAGGTTAAAGTCCAACAGGTTTATTTGGTAGCAAAAGCCTAGCTTTCGGAGCGCTGCTCCTTCGTCAGGTAAGTGGGAGTTCTGTTCACAAACAGGGCATATAAAGACACAAACTCAATTTACAAAATAATGGTTGCAATGCGAGTCTTTACAGGTAACCAAGTCTTAAAGGTACAGACAATGTGAGTGGAGAGAGGGTTAAGCACAGGTTAAAGAGATGTGTATTGTCTCCAGACAGGACAGTTAGTGAGACTTTGCAAGGCCAGGCAAGTCGTGGGGGTTACAGATAGTGTGACATGAACCCAAGATCCCGGTTGAGGCTGTCCTCATGTGTGCGGAACTTGGCTATCAGTCTCTGCTCAGCAACTCTGCGCTGTTGTGTGTCACGAAAGCTGCCCTGGAGAACGCTTACCCGAAGATCAGAGACTGAATGCCCGTGACCGCTGAAGTGCTCCCCAACAGGAAGAGAACATTTTTGCCTGGTGATTGTCGAGCGGTGTTCATTCATCCGTTGTCGTAGCGTCTGCGTGGTCTCCCCAACGTACCATGCCTTGGGACATCCTTTCCTGCAGTGCAGGAATTACCATGGAAGGTGGGGTGGGCGGGGCGGGGGGGGGGAGTGGGGGGGAGAGGGGAGGTGGTTCTATTGGTTTTCTGTAGTTTAGTCTATAAATTGCTAACTGAATAGTGTTTAGACACTGTTACTTTTATTTTGTTTATTATGTGTAAAAGTGATAAAACATGAAATCTTGTGTGATTCTTCCAATCAGGCACTGGGAATTCTAAAGTTTTTGCAAAATTCTTCAATGTCATTAGATCCTTGGTTCCCCATTATTTCTGTATTTTTGTCTTCTACTGTGACGGCAGAGATAAAATATTTGTTTAACATCTCTGCTATTTCCTTATTGAACGTTATCTTCCCTCAAACTCAAAGGGATCCATATTTACTTTTGCAACTCTTCTTTCTATCTTCTTGTAGAAGCTCTTACAAACTGTTTTTACATTTCTTGCCAGTTACTCTCATATGCTACTTTCTCCCACTTTATCACATTTTTGGTCATCCTTTGCAGGTTTTTAAAACTCTCCCAGTTCTCAGCCTGACTACGTTGCTTGGCACTGCTCTATTAAAAGCCTCTTCTTTTAAACAAATGGATCATTTGCTGTGGATGTTTTAGTTCCCAGTATAATGTAAACCCATTGAGAATTTTGGAATGTTTTGTTGAACTTTTGTCATTGCTCATCTACCTTGCAATCTAATTTCCCAATTTACGTTAGCCAATTTACTTCTCATGCCCATGCAATTGTCTTTATTTGAGTTTATAATCTAACTTCGGAACTACATCACTGGTTAGCACTGCTGCCTCACAGCTCCAGGTACCTGGGTTCGATTTCCGGTTTGGGTGACTGTGTGTGTGGAGTTTGCACATTCTCCCCGTGGTCTGTGTGGGTTTCCTCCGGATGCTCCGGTTTCCTCCCACAGTTCAAGAGACATGCTGATTAGGTTCATTGGTCACGCTAAATTCCCCCTCAGTGTACCCAAACAGGCGCCGGAGTGTGGCAACTAGGAGGTTTTTTAATTGCTGTGTTAATGTAAGCCTACTTATGACACTGATAAATAATAAATAACCTTCTAAAACAAATAAGCTACTCCTACCAGCATTGTCTACCCTCTGTTATTTCTTATCTTTAATCCAGGAAGTAATTCTACTTGCTTTTCTTCCAAACCAAAGTCCTCCCTCAGCATTGGCCATATGCCATCCTTTACTATCAGAGATATCACCCTCCTTTTCCATTTGGTCCGTCTTTTTGAAATGTTAAGTACCTGGCAATATATATTTGCCAACCTTGGTCACCGTGCTGCCTCATCTCTGTAATTGCCATTTGATCAAACCCATTTACTTCTTTTATTTCCATTAATTAAAGTACGAATACTTCATGCATTAAGATAAAGCACATTTGCTTTTAATTTCTTTTTAGCATTTTCCCATTATTTGAGCTTATTCACTGACTCACTGTTACCATTAATTTGTTGGGCCACAAAAAATGGCTTTGAAGTGTCACTGTTATTATGTCAGTTTCAGCACTTACAGATCCAAGTCAGCAGCTGTGGGTTTAGCTTCCACTGCAAGACTCCAGGCTGACACACAACACAGTACTGAGGGAGTGCGGCACTGTCTGATGTGCTGTTTTTCAGACGAGATGTTAAACCGAGGCCATATGGTGGATGTAAAGGATCCCACATGGGATTATTTTGAAGAAGAGTAGGGAGTTACCCAAAGCCCTGGACATTATTCCCCCTCAATCAACGCCACTTAAAACACATTACCTAGTCACTATCACATTGCTATTTGTGGGAGCTTGCTGTGTGCCAATTGACAGAGACGTGAGTTGAGGGCTAGGAAAGAATCATAGGAAGTTTGGCCAGGTGGAAGGAAGGGAAACAGCGTAGGCTGCTGATTGGATTGTCTCAGTCTGAATGACAATTTAGTCCAGGAGCTCATTGCACTTATGGAGGCGAAGGTGGAGGGGGCAGGCGTTTAAGGGCGAGAGAGGTTTAAGGAAGAGAGAGATTGTAGGGAGAGAGGGGTTTAAGGGAGAGAGGTTACAGTAGAGAGAAGAAGCTTGGGCTTATCTTTGCATTCCAGGATAACCCTGGAGTAGTGAGCAGCTTTAACAGACAAGAGCATCAATCAGGTGAATGTGTAACATTCATTCACTTGTCAATCTGTTTCTTTGACCCTTATTGGAGAAGACAGTGTTCAACCAAAGGATAGGGGGAGGACTAGATAGAAACATAGAAAATAGGAGCAGGAGGAGGCCATTCAGCCCTTTGAACCTGCCTCTCCATTCATTATGATCATAGCTGATCATCCAATTCAGTAACCTGTTCCTGCTTTCCCCCCATATCCTTTGAAGCCCAAGAGCTACCTCTAACTCCATCTTGAAAATAGAAAATGTTTTGTCCTCAATTGCTTTCTGTGGTAGAGAATTCCGCAGGCTCACCACTCTCTGGGTGAAGAAATCACTCCTCATCTCAGTCCTAACCAGTCTATCCTGTATCCTCAGACTGTGAACTCTGGTTCTGGATTCCTCCATCATCGGAAACATCCTTCCTGCATCTACCCTGTCGAGTCCTGTTAGAATTTTATAGTTTGCTATGAGATCCTATCATTTTCTTCTGAACTCCAGTGAATATAATCCTAACCAACTCAGTCTCTCCTCATATGTCAGGGACAGCACAGTGGCACAGTGGTTAGCACTGCTACCTCACAGCAGTGCTAACCACTGGAACAGTGCTCCGAAAGCTTATGGTATTTGCTACCAAATAAACCTGTTGGACTTTAACCTGGTGTTGTGAGACTTCTTACTGTGCTTACCCCAGTCCAACGCCGGCATCCCCACATCATGACCTCACAGCGCCAGGGACGCGGGTTCAATTCCAGCTTTGGGTGTCTGCCTGGGTTTCCTGCGGGTGCTCTGATTTCCTCCCACAATCTAAAGATGGATCAGCCATGTTAAATTGCCCCTTAGTCTCCCAAGATATATAGGTTAGGGGGAATTAGCGGGGTAAATACTTGGGGTTATGGGGTAAACCTGGGTAAGAGTCAGTGCAGACCCGATAGGCACTGTAGTGATTCTATGATTCTATGATTATCCAAGCTCTCTCAGATGGACACAAATGCTGAACCCCAGAGGCCACTGTTGTTGAGGAGTAACTTACCTGCACCATAGAGAGCATTCTTTTTGATTGTATCACAGCTTGGTACAACTCCTGCTCTGCCCAAGACCGCAAGGAACTATAAAGGGTGGTGAACGAAGCCCAGTCCATCGTGCAAACCAGCCTCCCACCCATTGACATTGTCTACATTTCCCACTGCCTTGGAAAAGCAGCCAGCATAATCAAGAACCCCATGCAACCCGGACATACTCTCTTTCACCTTCTTCTGTTGGGAAAAGGATACAAAAGTCTGGGGACGCGTACCAACCGACTCAAGAACAACCTCTTCCCTGCTGCCATCAGACTTTTGAATGGACCTACCTCGTATTAAGTTGATCTTTCCCTACACTCTAGCTATGACTGTAACATTCTGTGCCCTCTCCCTTCCTTCTTTATGAACGATATGCTTTGTCTGTATCGCGTGCAAGAAACAATACTTTTCACTGTGTACCAATACATGTGACAATAATAAATCAAACCAAATCTTTTGGCTGGTGAAACTGGAACACTGAGAGAAGGGGTCGATCACTTAGGACCGAGAGGAGGAGAAATTTCTTAATTTTTGGAATTTAGTCACAACTTAATAGCGATGTTGGCGCTAATCTATTTCAATTAATTCTATGTACATTTATATTCCCCTTTGTTTTCTGGCAAAACAAAGATAGCAATAAAACTGCTTTCTTCAGTATTTAATTTCGCAGCCACACCTCATGAAAGAATTGCAACAGCAAGACACTGTAGCATGTTAAAAAAAAGATGAAAAACCTATCTGCCCCAGGAGTTTCCAGCAAAGTAAAGATTTTAATTGCTGCCTTTGCATCTTCCACTATCCGAGGATTATCCAGCTTAGCCCTGTCTAGCAACGGTAATATTGGTAGATGGATTCCTGAGGGAAATTAACCTCTCAGTCATATGGTTTCTATGCAAAAATTCCCAGGTCTCCTTATTGATCTTCGATGGATCAATGGATACCTGTGAGAAACCTATGTTTCCGCAGTGACGGAGGAGATCTGATATCTCAATGGTGCACAAACAGGAGCATTTTTAAGATTAATGCATGCTGGTGTCCGTAGTGATACTGTCACTTAGTCTCCTTTTGAGGAGCAAAACGCAACTCCACACATACATATTTAAACCCAGCGTCATTAGTTGCCTTCTGACTATTGAAAAGTCATGATTGGAAATGCTGGGAGGGAAATTTTAATCTGGAATAGTGGATGTATTTGCGCATGGATGGTAGGGTTAAAATAACTAACCAATATGGAAGTTGGCTCCAGCAGACTGACTTCAGGATTAACTTGGGCATTTAGTTGGGTATCTGTGTGTAAACCAGCCACTCCCCCACACACCCCCAGAGAGGTGAGTGAGCAGTTTAGATACTGCTGAGAATAAAGACACAGGTCTAAGTGTGGTGGTGAGTTGTTCCGTTCCCACTGGCTGGAATGGTGTGAACTTCCACCCAAGTCCTTGTTTGGAATCTGATTTATTATGCACGAGCAAACATCTCTCCCAATCACCTGGCGGATCGGGAGCTTATTCGTCTGCCCGCCATCAGCTGGTGAGTTCGAAGGTTCCAATGCCATATTTAAACGCCGGTCCAGCACATTCATATCACTCTCCCCAGCCCATCTGTCCTTGGAGGACTGATCAACGTGGCATCCAGCCACAAACGAAAGGCCACCTCACTCAAAAAGGAGGCAGCACCCCCACTTCCGCCACCAGACTCTCGTCGCCTTGATTTGAGGAGTGCGGGCACAGAGGCAGGTCCTCTACCCAGAAGCACCCAAATGTCACATAAAATATGCACCTGAGTGTCATATAACATAGCAAGCCTGAGGATTGGGAGCAGTGCTGAATTCAGCAATGGGAGACTAAGAGATTGATTAAGAGGGGAAAAGTAAAGTACGAGAGAAACTTGCAAATAACATAAAAGTGGACTGTAAAAGCTTCTATAAGCATGTAAAATGAAAGAAATGATTAGTGAAGACAAATGTATGTCCCTTACAGTACAAAACTGATGAAATTATAATCGAGAACAATTAACTGCTTTAGTTCTGTCTTCACAGAGGGTCTAGTGAGCGTCTAGGAGGAGAAATTTGTTTCGTCAATATAACAAGCATTTATTTACTAATAACTGCATGCAGTATATGGCTGAGACTTGAGATCAGAGAGCAGTTGATTCAGCTGCTGATTCTTCCACAAGTCCGCAATTATACAAAGAATCAGTTCAGTATTTATACATAATCATTATCAGTTTTCTTGACCAGAGCATTTTCAGGAATTCAATTAGTAATAGAATTGTGAGCAATATCATTAATCAGGTTTTAACTTGCTGACCTCCCAGAACTCTTTGTCTCATTATTCATACCCTTATCTTGTCCTTTGATGGAACAGAAGAAGGTCGGTGACTCCTTCCTCCCTGACCATATCTTGTTTTATTTACTCATACAGCCTTACAAGGGTCTGGCATTTTGAAATAGCTTTGGTCAGCCGTTCTTTATATTGTAACAAATAGTTGATCAATTTTCCCATCATTCCTTTACTTAGTTCGTACAACTCCACTTTTGCACATTCTCCCGTGTCTGCGTGGGTTTCCTTCGGGTGCTCCGGTTTCCTCCCACAGTCCAAAGATGGGCAGATTAGGTGAATTAGCCATGCTAAATTCTCTGTCAGTGTACCCGAACAGGCGCCGGAATGTGGTGACTAGGGGATTTTCACAGTAACTTCATTGCAGTGTTAATCTAAGCTGACTTGTGACTAATAAATAAATAAACTTTAAGTAAAAAACAATGGGATTTGGGTGTCCCATTACACTCGTCATTGAATGCAAATGTGCAGATACAGCAAGCAGTTAGGAAGACAAGTTGTATGTTGGCCTCCATGCAAGAGGACTTGAATACAGGAGCAAAAATGTCTTATTGCAGCTGTGATGTGGAGATGCCGGCATTGAATTGGGGTGGGCACAGTAAGAAGTCTCACAACACCAGGTTAATGTCCAACCTGTTGGACTTTAACCTGATGTTGTGAGACTTCTTACTGTGGCTGTACAGGGCCTTGGTGAGACCCCGAGTATATTGAAATGATTTGGTCTCCTTATCTAAGAAAGGATATACTTGCCAATGGGGGAGTCAAAGGTTCACCAGACCGATAACTGAGATAGCAGGATTATCATATGAGAAGAGATTGGGTTGACTGGGCCTGTTTTCACTGGAATTTAGAAGAATGAGAGGGGATATAATTGAAATGTATAAAGTTCTGACAGGGCTGGCCAGGCTGGCTGCAGGGATGATATTCACCCTAGCTGGGCGTCTAGAACAAGGGGTCACAATCTCAGGATACGGGGTCTGCCATTTAGGACTGAGTTGAGGAGAAACCACTTCACTCAGAGGCTGGTGCACCTGTGGAATTCTCTACCACAGGAGGCCGTGAAGGCCAAGTCACTGAATATATTTAAGAAGGAAATAGATATATTTCTAGATTCTAACGCTGTCAAGAAGTATGGGGAAGAGTACGGGAGCATGGCATTGAGTTAGAGGATCATACTGAACAGCGAAACAGGCTGGAAGGGCTGAATGGTCTACTCCTGCTCCTATTTTACATGTTTCTATATCATCACAAGCATCAGGATGGAGTAATCAGCTGGCTGCCTCAACCTCTTCTGTGGATGTTGGGTCTGCAACAAGGTGTAATGGTAGGGATAGTGTAGTGACTGTGGGGTCTGTCCCTTTAAGATTGCACAGCAGAAGAGGGTCACCTGGTTTGATGGACCAGTCACACCAGAGGGTGGAGTCCTCTTTTGGGCAGAATCATCAAGCAGCCATGTAGTAAGCATGTATGAACATGCCCCAAGGCAGCCATGGGTTGTAATCCCCTGTACCTGATTTCCCTTCGTCAATAAATACCTTTTCTTCCTAACGAAGCCTGAAGTGTCTTGATGTTGCCTGGAGGGGTGCCACACTATTAAAGTTAAAAAATCTTGGTGTCACCTCTGGAATCACTACTGTGGTTAGCACTGTTGCCTCTCAGTGCCAGGGACCCAGGTTCAATTCCCGGCTTGGGTCACTGTCTGTGCGGAGTCTGCACATTCTCCCCATGTCTGCGTGGGTTTCCTCTGGGTGCTTCCTCTGAGTGTGGCAACTAGGGGATTTTCACAGTAACGTTACTGCAGTGTTAATGTAAGCCTACTTGTGACACCAATAAATAAACTTTAATAAGTTGCACTTATTGACATTCATTGGATGGGTATGTGAATGTTTTGGTCAACATAAAGACGTTTTGATTTTGTGCTTTGGAACCCTCTTATCTCAAGGTTTATCCATCCTCCCACTCAATGATAGTGTTCCACTCTGAAATTAACATTCAGTATGGTGTCAACCTCAACGTAACGAGTCTCCGGACCCTCATGTGTTGTCAGGGAGATGTGTTTAAATCTTTATTAGAAGTGTATGATGTGAAAGTTTTGAACATTTATTCCTCAAGGGACAGCAGTGAGTCAGGGCAGTTCATCAGCAAATGATGAACTGCTCGATGATTCCAGTGACGTCTGGGTCTCCTCACCGTGAGTATCCGAACCCAAGACACGAACATTACAATGAGATCCCGTGACTGGTCCTCACCTCATTCACGGCACTGTTTGCATCATTAGATGGTGGTGAAAGTGTCAAGGCTTGTCTCACATTGCTATCATTCCTCAATAGACTTTAAATTCACAGAGTGAGCACATTAGCACAAAGCCAAGATCCAATCTTAGTGAGTCATGAGGTCAGAATATGTAAATGTGAATGCAGAATTCATTTTCTCAGCGATGCTTCAGCTTTCCCCTGAGGTAACAATGGATAGCTTGAAGGGCGAGGGAGGGATTTCCAGATGACCTCATTTGCTCCTCCCAGAACTTGTCAGCAATTAAAGTATCACGGACGGGCATGTTTTTCTTCCTTCCTCCATGGCATCAGTGCGCTCATCCTGCCCTCAGCAGCCCCCTGGGCTTCCTGGACATCCTCATCTTCATCTCCTGAGCTGTTATCCTCTTCCAGTTTCCTCTCTGACACCTCTTTGCATAACCAGATTGCGAAGGGCACAGCACACTGCGACCATGTGGAAACCCTCTCTGGTGTGCAAGCCACCTGAGCAATCCAGGCATCTGAAGTGCACATACTGAAGCCCTGTGGTCTGCTCTATAAGGGAGCGTGTGGAGCTGTGAGCAGTGTTGTACCTCTCCTCAGCACGGGTTTGGGGGTGATGCACTGGATCATCAGGCGGTGTTCCAGTGGGTATGTAGCCTTTAACTTCAAGCAACCACCTGCAAACGCAATGACCCCTCAAAAATCCCAGGCACCTTAGAGTGACTGAAGTTGTAGGAGTCGTAGCAACTCCCAAGATATTGTAAACCCATCTGCAGGATGCTCTTGTGATGGTCAAATGCAATTTGCACATTGATGGAATGGTAGTTCTTGCAATTTACAAACATTGGGGGCTGCTGCCAGGAGGTTCCTGTAGTCACATGGTGCAGTCTATTGCACCCTGTGTTCTTGGGAAGCCTGAGAGAGCAGCAAAGCTGGTGAATCTTTAAGCCTGGCTATCCTTATCCCGAGCAAACTTGACATAATGATGGGCAAACCTACAAATGGCATTGGTAATCTTCCTAATGCACCAATGTGTTGTGGACTGATGGATGTTGCACAGGTCCCCTGTTGACTTCTGAAAGACCCAGAGGCAAAGAAATTAAACGCTACCACCACCTCCAACCCATCAGGTCTTCATGACGAATGGGCTGTATGGGGTGTCAGACAATTGCGGGCACTGTGTCTCTTGTAAGTAGGAGACTCTTCAGCGATAAAGCCTCAGTGTGGCAGGTTGCCTCCGCTGTCTCGATCCCTCCCTCTCATCCTCCTGTTCCCATTCAGGCTCCTATTGGCCATGTCCCCCAGATGCTGCCTCCTGCTGGAGCTGTGCACAGTGATGCCTCTCCCTCTTTCCCCTCCTCCATTGAACGAGGACTCTGAGAAATGCAGCATTGAGCCCTGAATCCATTAGTCCTTTTGCCTTCTCTCTGCAAATCTGTGTGCAGTAAACAATTTGGCATCCCTTTGATTCCCTTGTTTGTCAGTGTTCCATGTTCCCTTGTCAGGGGTCTAGCTTCCCCTCCTCCCGCACTTCCCTCTACCTTCCAATGTTTGTCAATCTCCTCCACCTTCCTGCCACTTTGCATTCTATCTTGCCCCCTTGCATTTCCTCCCGTGCCCTTGCACAGCCCTCCCTCCCCATTGCCCCACTGTGCTTTGTCAGCCCCACCCCAGGTCAAATATCGATCGGTCAAAGTGGAGGGTGCATGGATCCCACGTCACAGTGCTGTCCATAAAGACAAACTGTCTGAAGCAGGAAGGCTCAAACCAGTCTGCCCCAACACAGGCTCAGCACAACAGGAGCAGTGCTATGGTGGGTAGGCAATGGATGTTGAATTCCCCATGAAGTCTCACGTGAAAGAAGGTCTATCTTGTGCATGTCATTCTTTCCAAATTGAAGCTGACGTGAGTTTCCGTTGGCGTGACACAAGATTGAAAGGCCTGACGAGATTCTGGTGGGCAGAATGAGCATTCATGAGATGTCAATAGCTTTCAGTGGGAGAACCAACCTTCCATTGGAAGAATTGCAACGTGCTTTTACACTGGTTCTTGCTGTATTCTCTGCTCCTGGCGTCCACCAAACCCGCTGTCAAAGCTTTTTATCTTGCATTGATCAGGGCAGAATCGCAAGAATACCAATTGTAAGGTGACACTGCACAAGACAAGAGGGCTGATTGCATACAGTCAGTACTTTGCTACTTGTGGACAACCAAAGGATTGGCTGTTTGATGAGATCTGACAGTTATTGGGATGTACGGCCTACATACCTGGCATCACACCAGCACTATTATAGTCAATTTAAATATGTTAGTCCATTGAGTCCAGCAATATTTCAACCTGCATTCAAACTTGGCATGCCCATGTGCCTGTTCCTTATCATTGAAACTAAAGTGAGAACAGGGAAAAGTAATCACGGGTCTTATTAAAATTCAGAAATACTCGAGTTGCTTTCCAATCCAGCCCTGAGCAAAGGTTTATATAGAACCCTGGAATGATATAGCCCATCGTGTCTATGTCAGCTATTTGATGGAACCCCAATTAATATCGCTTCATTGCATTTTTCTCATTGCCTTGTCAATTTTTTTCTCCAAGTATTTATTCAATTCCCTTTTTGAATGTTTTGACTGAATCATGTCACTTCTGGTTCTTTTCCTAATCACCATAAATCTTTGTCTTCAGTTTACTGACCTTTCAGCCACTTGAAACAGTTTCTCCTCATTTATTGCACAAAACCTCCTCATTTATTCTACAAAAACCATTCTGGATTTAGCACACGTCTATCAAATCTCCTTTCAGTCTTCTATACTCTTGAGAGATAAACCCAACTTCTCCAGTCTCTCCGCATGACTGAAGCCCTTTATCTTGTCACCATTGCAGCAAATCTCTTCTGCACCCTGTCCAAGGCCTTGACATTCTTCCTAAGCTGCAGTGCACAGAATTGAACACAGTGCTCCAGCTGAGGCCTAGCCAGTGTTTTAGAAGATTTAGCAGAGCCGCCTTGCGTTTGTACTTGATAACTCTATCAGTAAAACAGAATCCCAGGAGCTTTTATTTAACAGCCTTCTCAACTTGCACTGCCACCTTCAAAGATCTGTGTTTATTGGTTTATTGGTTGGGGTTGTCATGAACAGAGTTTGAAGGAGCATCCTTTGTTCCAAAGCATATACCCTTCATTCTGCTTGTGGGCCCAAAGGTGAGGGAGTTTGGAGTACTGAAGGATGAAAGCTTCATTGCAACTCCACGGGAATCTGTCTCATATCCGGATGAAACCTTTTCTTATGATTGAACGCTGGCTGCATATTGATGGAAGCCCCTTGACGTTTCCAAAGAGATTTCATTTTCACAACAGTATGCTTGAATTTATGTTATTTTATTAAGTGTTAAACTTTATCACTTCACACCACATTTCGTGCTGCAGCCTTTTCTTGGTTGCTGCATGGCAACTCGTATTTTCAATTGCTTGTCTCTCTATTCTTACATCTGCATTCAAATTGTACTATTCAGTACACATTGCACCTCCTCATCCTTTCTTCCAAAATGTATTACCATGCAGTAAAAGATTAATGCGGTGAAGTATTATATGTCCATCCTTTTCATCAGCCTGGCTATGCCTTTTACTGTCTGCCTTATTGTTTATCAATGTTTGAAATTTTGTGTCATTTGCAAAATTCAAAATTATGTCCTCCGTGGCCAAATCAAGATCATTGAAACAATCAAGAAGAACCCTAGGCCTAATACCGACTACAATACATACTTGCCTCCAGTCTGAAAAACAACCATTCACCAATAGTCTTTGCTTTCTGACCATTTCCCAATTCTGTGTCCATGCTGCCATTGCCCCTTTGATCCTTTGGGCTTTAATTTTGTTGACTAGTCCATTAAATGGTACTTTATCAAGTGCTCTTTGAAAGTCCACATACAGAACATCAACCTCACTATCCTCTCCCTATAACTCTTCCTCTTCTTTCATCAAAAAGTTCAATCACATCAATTGAACACAATTTACCTTAACACATAAACGCAAAATACTGCAGATGCTGGAAATCTGAAATAAAACCAGCGAAACAGAGTTAACATTTCTAGTCCGTATGACCCCTTGTACAGACCCTTCTGTAGAAAGGTCATATGGAATTAAAACTTTAACTGTGTTTCTTTCTCCACAGATGCCATCAGACCTGCTGAGTTTATCCAGCATTTTCTGGTTTTATTGCCTTTAACAAATCTGTTTTGAATTGCATTTATTAGGTCAGACTGTTCTAAATGTCATTTAAATTTGTCTTGCAGGGTTGTGTCTAAATATTTTTCCATCGCCAGCATTAGGCCTGTAGCTGTGAAGTTTATCCTTCTCCTTTTTCTAACAATGGAGCGTAACATTTGTTTCGAGAGCAAATGAGAGATTAATTTTTGTACTTTGGAGGTTTCGAGACTCAGATCAGGATGGGAGACATCTTGGCTGCCTTAGATTAGATTTCTGAGCAAAAGTAAGGTGACTATTAGCAGCAACATCAGTTTGTTCTGCTGAGTGAGTAGCGAAGGCAGCAGAAGATGCACGATGCGCACCCCAGTTAGAGACCCTTTCCATGATCTCTTGGGGGACCCAGTTTGAGGTAATCGCAGCAGGTGGTGGCATAAGCTGTGAGAGTGACAAGTGTCCTCCCAGGTCTCGAGCCGAGAGCAAGTGCTTGCATCTGCATCGTTGGCTTATTTCCCAGAGGCACAGGGAGTTACCTACTGCACACAAATGGCAATCCATGCGCTTCCAAATAAACCAGGAAGATATGCAAAGCAAACAAGTCCTCACTTGATGTAATAACCAGACCTAATCACCACTCTCCCCTGCCCAACCACTCCAAATCCCCCTGACACAAAACAGTCCTGCAAAGACATCTTTACACATTGCATATCTCCCATTAGTCCCGACCAATTCCTGTCTTCCCATTGATCAACAAGCAATTGAAAATATGAGTTGCCAGGCAGCAATCAGGAAAAGACTACAGCACGAAATGTGGTGTGAACCTCTCCCCTGGAGGTTCCCAGGTAGGGTTTGCATGGCAATTGCCCATGAAATGCAAATATTCCATGATGTTGCCTGGTATAGAGGGCATTAGCTATTTACCAGGATGTTGCTGGTATGGAGGGCATCATCTATGTGGAGAGGTTGGAGAAACTTGGTTTGTTCTCACTGGAACGATGGAGGTTGGGGGGGGGGGGGGGCGACCTGATAGAAGTCTACAAGATTATGAGGGGACATAAACAGAGTGGATAGTCAGAAGCTTTTTCCCAGGGTGGAAGAGTCAATTACTAGGGGGCATGGGTTTAAGGTGTGAGGGGCAAGGTTGAAAGGAGATGTACGAGGCAAGTTTTTTTACACAGAGGGTGGTGGGTGCTTGGAATTCGCTGCTGGGGGACGTAGTGGAAGCAGATATGATAGTGATTTTTAAGGGGCATCTTGACAAATACCTGAATAGGATGGGAATAGAGGGATATGGTCCCTGCTAGGGGAGGGGGTTTTAGTTCAGACAGGCAGCATGGGCGGTGCAGGCTTGGAGTGCCAAAGGACTGTTCCTGTGCTGTAATTTTCTTTGTTCTTTGAATTTCCCTGCACTGTGAACCATCCGGAAATGTAATTTAAATCGAAAACTTGGAATGATTCTGACTGCGTTACATCAATAGTTACCCAGAAAAAGTTAGAATTAAAAAGAAAACAGCTCTAACTTCTGGGTAACTATTGTACAGACCCAAATCACCCAATACCCCTGAATCCCTGTCAGTCTTCTCCAGCCACCCCCAACCTCAACACCCCTGAATCCCCATGGGTCTTTTTAACCACATTCCCCTCCCCAGTCTATCTTACTACGAGGACTCCCCACCACCATCGGAACCAACCCCCGCCCCCACCCCCTCCAAGAAACTTCCCCTAACTACAAACTCGCATGGGACTCTTTCACCCCTCCTTCCCCCCATCTTTCCTCCCATCAAGATTTCCCACCACCATAGTAATTTCCACCCCCCCCCCCGGCATAAACTCCTGCTAACTACAACCCCCACCCTATACAGTGCTCTCTCACCCCCTCAATGGGAACCCTTTATCTTGTAGGGAACTGTTCCCTGCCCTGCCTCACCCCATGGGACTCTCTTCCACCCCCCCCCCCTCCCCTCAATGGAGGCTCTCATCCCCTCGAAGCCTTGACTCCTAACTCTCGTCTCTCACCCCCATCACCACCAAGACCTGACTTCCGGCTCTCACCCCCTCTCCTGACATAACCTCCTGTCGCAACACTGACCCCCTAAAAAGGAAAAGCCCTACCCACTTACCTAACTTGTCAAAGATCTTTAAACCTGGCTGTGACTTTTAAACTTGCCTGATGTATGGCAGCTAGTGCTGTAAGGGGACATGGCCTCCTTCCCTATAATACAGCAGTGCTGGACTGAAGGCTTCAGGAGCACAGTGCTCTGTGCACTGTACCCACCTGGCCTAAGTCAGAAGGTCGGGCGAGACAGGATTGAAGAAAAGTAAAGCTAGGAAAGGGAAGAGGAGTGGCAGGCTGACTCTGATTGGAACACCCCAGGGGTTCAGGCCTATCGTTTAATAGGTGATCAGTACGCTGATGATGTGCTTTAGGTGTCTGGACAGATTTGGAGGTGCTCGCCAGCCAGGGTCTCCAGAATGATCAGAGTATTCTGTGCTTTGTGCAACACTGTGCGTCTGTGAGCATTGAGGCTTCAGGAGAAACAAGGTGCTGGACATACATCGTCAGTGGGCACAGCCGAAGGGGAGGATGATGATCCTCATGGGCAGTGCCAATACTGCCCTGGATGTCAGAGATTGCCTTGCAGCTGCTGGTTATAGGAGCCCAGGTGATTCAGTGGGCAGTGCTCCTGCCTCTGAGCTGGAAGACCTTGGGTTCAATTCTCATTCCAGGACTTATGAGCCATGGAAGGAACATCTATGTGTCTTCAAAGCAGTTTATTAATCAGCCTCCAAAATCCTTCCAACACTGCACACAATTCTCCGAGGGCAAAGAGTGTGAAGAAATGCAAAACAAATATGTTCTCACTTGACTTTATTACCACATCTAATGACCACTCTCCCCTACCCATCAATCCAAATCCCACTGACACAAAACAGCCTCACAGACAATTATCTACCCACTGCTTATATCCCCCATTGGTCCCTGCCAATTCATATCTTCCCATTCATCAACAAGCAATTGGAAAGGTCAGTGGTGGTGCAAAGCAATAAATTTTAAATTATTTCAGGAGAACAGAAACTTAACAAGATAACATTTTCTCAAGCATACCCTTGTGCAAACACAAACATTTACTTTTCCTGCTGTTTCTACACCTGTGTGCTTTCAATAGAGTTAGAGACAAGCTGCTCAGACCCCTGCTTAGATTGCTGAGAAACTCTTGGCTAAGGATCCCTGCCAAGTTGTAAGCTATAAAGTCTTCCGCAAACATTTCTCCACCTGCAGCCATGCACTTGGCCATCTGGAGGGGAGGTAGCGTGTCGGGCACTGACTTTGGGGAGAGGTGAAAGTCACCACTCCTGTGCCCCCTTTTGCCATAATCTCTCCCATGGATTAGCTTCACTTCACTGTTAACATTCTGTGGAGAAACAGCATGATGCAGACTCAGTGATCATAGAATCCCTAAATTGCAAAAGAGGCCATTCGGCCCATCGAGTCGGCACCGACTCTCTGACAGAGCATTTTACCCAGGCCCTATCCCCGCAGCCCCATATATTTACCCCACTATTCCTCCTAACCTATATATCTTTGGACAGTAAGGGGCAATTTACCGTGGCCAATCAACCTAAACCACACATCTTTGGACTGTGGGAGGAAACCGGAGCACCCGGAGGAAACCCACGCAGACACGGGGAGAATGTGCAAACTCCACATAGGCGGACACCTGAGGCCGGAATCGAATCTGGGCTCTGGCGCTGTGAGGCAGCAGTGCCAACCACTGTGCCGCCCCTCGTAGAAGTGTTGAATCAAGACCATGGGGTCCAATGCCTTATCTGGTCAGCTTGGATCTTGCTTCTCTTGTGGGGGTCTTGAATTGGACTCAATTGGAATTTGAATTTGGTTTTTGGAGCAAGCAAGTAATGGATTTGAGTCTGCCCGGTCCATCCTGAGCATTGACTTTGTAACTTTAAGGATGGAATAAAAAAATTTTTTAAATGGTAGCGGAACAGTGTTTTTTAATATTGTTTGATGTTAGCTGAAGTTACCATTATAATTTCCTGGTTTTATGCCAATACTATTATGTTACCTACACTTTTAACATAATATTCTCTGGCATCATACTCCACATTACATCTCATCAAGTTGTTTGAGATGAGAAATGCCATCACATTCGCAGGCAAGCAAAACAACAACAGTGTAAAGATGCACTTCCATTGGCGAACACAAAGTAGATAGCACTGCTGCCTCATAGCGCCAGGGGCCTGGTTCGATTCCCGGCTAGGGTCACTGTTTGCGTGGAGTTTGCACATTCTCCCCATGTCTGCGTGGGTTTTCACTGTGTGTCCCAGTTTCCTCCCACAATCCAAAGATGTGTGGGTTAGGTGGATTGGCCATACTAAATTGCCCCTTAGTGTCAGAGGGATTTGCAGGGTAAATACATGGGGTTATAGGGATAGGGTCTGGGTGGATTGTGGTCGGTGCAGACTCGATGGGCCGAATAGTCTCCCTTTGCACTGTATGGATTCTATGAAAAGGATTTATTAAGAATTTTCAGGAGCCTCATGGCTGTAGCTAGCTCCCTACATCTCTTGTTTAAGAGGCTTCCATCCCCTGAGATTATTCCCACACTCTGAGTCCCAACTGGTTCCGCAGTCCAATGTGGCAATGGCTTACTGATGAGATCTTGAGGTTTGTGTGTTTAAACATAAACACTTTCATTGGCAGTCTTTCCGTACAGTTCCAAATAGGGGGCAGAATTCTCCCAAAAGATTAGCACTGCTGCCTCACAGCTCCAGGGAACCAGGTTTGATTCCAGCCTCAGGTGACTGTGTGGAGTTTGCACGTTCTCCCCGTGTCTGCGTGGGTTTCCTCTGGGTGCTCCGGTTTTCTCCCACACTCCAAAGATGCACGGGTTAGGTTCATTGGCCATGTCACATTGCCCCTTAGTATCCTAAGATGTATATGTTAGGGGGTTTAGCTGGGTAAATACGTGGGGTTACACATCAGTTGAGGCATTCCTTAGCTGTGGTGTAGAAAGATAATAAGGGATAAAGTCAGTTCTTCAAAGTGGTTGGGAGCAGTTAGGTCACAAAGTCTTAGCTAATGAAATGAGCTTTGAATTAAGTAACTGCAACTGCAACTGCTTACTGTCTTCAAAGGAGTTGGGAATAGTTACATCATTGCACTCTTATTTATGACTTGTGCCTTTGAGGGAGACAAAATATGATGCAAAAAGGAACATGGTTTCCAACAGTTCTTCAGAGAATTCAGAAGGTGTAGGAAGCTGTTCTCTCTGCATACAGTAAGGCTGATCACAGTGCTGTGTATCAATTAAACTGTTCTGCATGCTCAACCACCATGTGTCTTGTACTCAGAACATGTTGTTGTGAACCCTAGCAGGATGAAGGTTGACTAACATAGTAATGTACAAACAGAAAGTAGGTGAATGTGTAATCGTGTTCCCCTTTCCTGATCTTGTTATGTCAGTAAAGCGTTTCCTGCACTGAATCTAAGGACACATTGCTCCAACTGGCATCCTCAGCCATTCTTGGCTATGCAATCTTTATGGCAGCAGCAGATTTTTTTTTCCTATTGCTGGAGAAGTGTATCGCTCTCTGAACAGCAGCACAGTGGCACAGTGGTTAGCATTGCTGCCTCACAGCGCCAGGGACCGGGGTTCAATTCCGGCCTCGGGTGACTGTCCCATGTCTGCATGGGTTTCCTCCAGTGTTCAGGTTTCCTCCCACAGTCCAAAGATGTGTAGTTGGGGGATTAGTGGGGTTATATGTGTGGGATTACAGGGATAGAGTGGGGGAGAAGGCCTGGGTAGTATACTCTATCTGAGAGTCAGTGCAGACTCGATGGGCTGAATGGCCTCTTTCTGTATTGTAGGGATTCTATGAGCCCTCACTCTGGGCACCTCCCATTCATATTGCATCAAGGGTTGCATCATTTGAGTGGGGCACAGATTTTGAGCATCCTGAGTTAATTTTGTACAATGTCTCTGCAATAGTTAAACAGATCGGGGCTGCACTGGGGGCTTGGGGGGTAGGGACATCGAGGCAGGCTGAGGGTGAGAGAGAGGGGGGGTCAAGGTTGGCCCGGGCATGTTTAGGGGGCCAGCGATCAGGGCCATGGGGAGGGGTCGCACGGCCAGCGATGCGGGGGTCAGGGGGCTGGCCAGTGATTGAGCTGTCCGGCAATCGGGAGACAGGGGCCACTGCACACACGCCAATCTCAGCGCTGACAACGCAATGGCCCACTCAGCGCTAAGCTGCCGGCCTCTCCAGTGGGAATAGGCCCTGCTCCAAGCTTTTTAGACTGATTTATGCTTAATGACTCCCACTGAAAAAACATTATTTGGGTGGATCGCCTCCAATATTCTCAATTTGGTTAAGTAGACCAATGGACAGTGCCTAAACCGAATATTCTCGCAGTGTCGATACAATACGCATTAACCTGCTGTTTGAAATTGTCCTGCCCCATTTGCAGACACAGGAGAATGCACACATTTGCACCAGAAATATGCAGCCTTGATTTTCTCCACATGGGATAGTAATCTACACTCCTATTCAAAGGATTATTCCAGGGAAGGGCTGAAGAATAATGGGAATATATTTTCAGAAAGGTTTAAAGCTGACTTACAGAACCATTGAATCCCTATAGTGTAGAAGGAAGACATTTGGCCCATCCAGTGTGCACCAACTCTCCAAACCAGCATCTTATCCAGAACCAACTATACCCACCCTAACCTCATAACCCTGCAAATGTACCATGGCTAATCCACCTAACCTATACATCTTTGGACACTAAGGGGCAATTTAGCATGGCCAATCCGCCAAACCTGCACATCTTTGGACTGTGGGAAGAAACTGGAGCACTCGGAGGAAACCCACACAGACATGGGGAGAACATGCAAACACAGACATGGGGAGAACATGCAAACACTAGACAGTCACCCATTTTAAACAGTCCAATTATCAAAACTAAAGTTAAGTTCATTTTGAAGATCTTCAATATTGTTTATTACTGACTGCCAAACTCAGACAGATAAATGGATATTATTACTCAATACCATCAGTGGTAATGTGTAAATAATGAGATCACCCATGTTAATATACAAGTTCCACCATTTATCCTGTCCCTGGCTGTCATCTGCCTACATCTTACAAATAGAATTAACTATTTGCTGGTACCATTGGCTTCGATTGTACAAATACTTTTTTTAAAGTGTCACGTAAGCTTACATTAACACTGCAATGGAGTTACTGTGAAAATCCCCTGATCACCACATGCCAGCGTCTGTTCGGGTACACTGAGGGAGAATTTAGCATGGGCAGTACATCTAATTAGCATGTCTTTCAGACTGTGGGAGGAAACTGGAGCATCTGGAGGAAACCCACACAGACACGGGAAGAACCTGCAGACTCTGCACAGACAGTGACCCAAGCTGGGAATTGGTCCCTGACGCTGTGAGGCAGTAGTGTTAACGACTGTGCCACCATGCCACCCAAAGGTGCTGCAAAGGTACTGAGCACTCCAGCTATGCTGGGCACCTCAATAAGCCCCACATATCTCGTTAATTTCTTGTAATGACCAATTTACACACTGCTTCCCTTCTTTACATGTGTTCATTTCTTATACACTACAGATCTCAATTCAATTGGAATTCAATTGAAGCAAAAATATGTAGCTGTATTATAGAATTTGCCTCTTAAATTATATATATATATTACACTTAAAATAGCTTTACTTTCAAGGAGAGTTTACTTTCACATTTGCAGTTGAGCTCCCAAGTTAATTATTTGATGTGTCTGCATGTTTTAGCAGCCAGATTGATCTCTTTGTAGTTTCACATTGTAAAAAACAATCCTCCCACTATCGCTTGTTGGGTTACTTGACATCTGCCATGCCTTGTCCTGGCTTCAGTACTGGTGAGCTAAGGGAGGAAATATTCTTGAATACGCAATTGTCTTTTGTGCATTTTTAAGCACCAGCTGCCTGGGTAGATTCGCTGAAAACTGGCTGAGGTTGACACCAAGATTATGAAACTTACTAAGGACATGTCATGAGACCTGGTGATAAATGGAAATGAGTTTGGCAGTATTCAAAAGGGTCTGAGCAAATTATGCTTCCAAGGTAAAGGATGGCAAATAGATTATAGAATAATCACAATGGCACAGGAAACATGGAATGTGTACACAGTAAATGTATAGACACGGCACAATTGTAGATTGTTCTTTGATGAGTATATAAACTATCCACTTAGATCTGTTTAAAGGAAAATACTTGCATTCATATTGTGTCTATAACATCTCCTAGCCAGGGATGCATACAAGAACATAAAAAATAATAATCAGAAGCAGCAATAGGCCATTTGGCCCTAAGAGACTGTTATATATTTAAAAGGGTTGCATGATTACTTTAAGATTGGATGGTGATGTCATTAGGGTGTTGCAGAAGCTTCTGTTTTACTTTCAGTTTGTATTCTGTACAGGAAAGACCGCCTAGAATAAATATGTTGTGTGTGAATTTGAATCTATGTGTGCAAGCCACAGCCTTTCTTTCCGCTTAAAACACAAAACCCCGATTATAGTTAGGACATCACACAAAAAGAAAATTGGCAATGAGTCAGCATTTTGTTTCAGCGAGGGAAGATCCTAACAAAATTGTGGGTCCTCACACTTTGAACATTAGAAGGCTGGGGAGGAGCAAAAACAGGATTAAAGATTAAAGTGCCAGTGAAGGAAGGCCAAGTCAGAAAAAAAGGGTGTAAGCTCTCTGTCCAGTTTTAAAGAGGACATTCTTCTGATCAGAGAAGGGTGAGATTCCAGGCAGAATACGGCATATTTAAAAATCAGGGAGACTCTGCAGTGGAGTCATTAAAAGAAATACATCAAGTCAACGGTCTCCAATTTAAAAAGGAGAGTACTGAGAAGACAGTTAATAACATATACTGAGCAATCTCCAGTCATTAGTGCCTGCAAGAGAAATGGGGGTCAATTAGGATCCATGGGCTCTTTCAATGAAGAAAACGAATCATGGAGTTCTTACGCAGAGCAGTTTCAGTACTTTGTATGAGCAAATAAATTTGCAAACAAGTTGGTCATACCACCTTTTCTCAGTACAATAGGAAGTAAAACCTTCAATTTGTTTTGGAACTTGGTTCATCCAGCAAAGTCAGGGACCAAAATTTGCAATGACTTGACAAAGGTCCTTGGAGAGCATTACTCTCCAAAACCATTGATCTTTGTGGTAAAGTTCCACCAAAGGTATCAGGTGGAAGTTGAAATCATTGTTCATTTTTTTGCAGCCTTAAACAGACTGGCGCAATATTGTGAATTTGGTGAGTCATTAGAAGATACTCTTTGGGTCATCTAGTTTGTGGACTCCAAATTGAGGCTATTCAAAGCAGATTGCCTACTGAACTTGCTTTGACTTTAAAGACAGCAGCAAATATCAGAATGTCAATGGAACAGCCTGACACAAATGTGGAGGAATTTCAGCTCTCAGAAGGTTATTAATATTCCCCAATGAGCAGTGGAGGCTGGGTATATATATTTAAGACTGAGTTAAACAGATTTTTAATTGACAAGGGAGTCGAGAGTAATTGGGGGTGGGGGGGAATGCAGCAGCAGACAGGAAAGAGGAGTTAAGGCTACAATCAGATCAGCCACAATTTTATTGAACGATGGAGCATGCTTGAGGGACCAAATGGCCTACACTTGTTCCTATTTCTTACATTCTATGTATTTCCAGCCAGAGGGAATTTTTTTTCTCATCATCTACCCTGCTAAACCTCCAAAATAATTTAACGTGTTTCAATCATATCATGTCTCATTCTTTTAAACTCCAGGGAATATAGTTCTAGCTGCTCACTCTCTCTTCAAAGGACAATCCCCTCATCCTTGGAATCAGTCCAGTAAACATTCATTAATTCCTTCCAGGACCAGTATGTATATCATTAGATAGGAAGACCAAAACTTGGTACTTAAGGTGTGGTTCTCTATGATTGTGGTAAGACTTCTTTACACTCCAAATCCTTTGCAATACAAATTACCATTTGCCTTCCCAATTGCTTGCTGTACCTGCATGTTAACCTTCTCTGATTTGCGTACAGTGGACAGCCAGGTCCCTCTGGGTGAAAACATTGCTCTCACAATTCTAAAAGTATTTTGTATTTTCATTATTCCTGTCACAGTGGATAACTTTACGTTTCACTGCAATCTCTTCTATCTGCTATGGCCTGCCCACTTTCCCAATCCGTCTATGTCCCTCTACAACCTCTTTGTGTCCTCCCCACACCTTACTTTCCCACCTAACCTGTGTCATCAACAAATGTGGTGATGTTATATTCAGTCCTCTTATCTAAATCATCAGTATAGATTGTAAATAGCTGAGGTCCAAGAGCTAATCCTTGCAGTATCCATTATAGTCTGCCATGCTGAAAATATCCTATTATTCCTGTTTAATATCCATCATCAAATTCTTAATCCATGTTAATATATTACCCCCAATTCCAAGAGGTTTTATTTTGTGCCAGAACTTCTCACACAAGTGGCCATTCAGCCCGTTGTGTCTGCACAGCTCTCTATAGAAACAATTTACCTGGTACAACTCCTTTACCTTCTCTCCCGTAGCCCTGCAGGTTCTTCCTTTTCAGATAACAATCCAATTCCTCTCGAATGTCTTGATTGGTCAGGCTCCACCACACTGTCAAGCAGTGCATTCCAGATCCTAATCACTCACTGTGTGTTCAAGATTTTCCCTCATGTCATCATTCCTTCTTTTCCAATTAAATCTGGGCCCTCTTGCTCTCAACCCTTTCCACCAAGGGGAACAGTTCTTTCCTTTCTACTTGTCCAGATCCCTCATGATTTTGAACACCTCGATCAAATATCCTCTCAACCTTCTCCTCTTCAAGGAGAACAGTCCCAACCTCTCCAGTCTATCTCTGTACCTGAAGTTTCTCACCTCTAGGATCAATATTGTGAATCCTTTCTGCATCCTCTCCAATGCCTTCAGATCCTTCCTAAAGTGTGGTGTCCAGAACTGGATGCGATATTCCAGTTGAGGCCAAACCAATGTTCCATACATGTTTAACACAACTTTCTTGCCTTTATTCATAAAGCGTAGGATGATATCTTGTTGAATGGCGGGGCAGGCTCGAAGGGCCAGATGGCCTACTCCTGCTCCTATTTCTTATGTTCTTATGTTCTTATATATGCTTTATTAACCATGCTCTCAACCTGTTCTTCAACAGATTATGCACATATATGCCCAGATCCCTCTGCCTTGCACCCCTTTGAGAATTTCATCCTTTAATTTAGATGGTCTCTGTGAATTTTTCCCTCCAAAATGAATCACTTCATACATTTCTGCATTAAATTTGATTCGTCACTTCGCCATCCATTCTATCAACCTGTCTGCATCCTTTTGTAGTTATCATATTTCACAATGCTTCCAAGTTTTGTATCATCCACAAATTGTGCCCTGTATGCCAAGGTCAAGGTCATTAATATATATATCAGGAAGAGCAAGGGTCCCAACACCAATCCTGAGGAACTCCACTGCAGAGTACTTCCTCTAGTCCAAAGAACCACCCATTGACCACTAATCTCTGTTTCCTGTCACTCAGCCAATCTTGTATCCATGTGGCTACTCTTTCTTTTATCCCATGCACTATAACTTTACCCACCAATCTGTTGAATAACGCTTTATCAAATGCCTTCTGGAAGTCTGTATACGCCACAGTATTATCCTCATCAACACACTCTGCTTTTTTTCCAAAACACTCCAGCACGTTAGTTTAACATGATTTGCCCTCAATAAGTCTGCACTGACTTTCCTTAATTAACCTACATTTACCCAAGTGACCAGTAACTGTGTCCTGAATTATTATTTCGAGAAGTTTCCCAACCACTGAGGTTAAACTGATGAGCCTATGGTTGCTGGGCTAATCTTTCTTGAGTAAGGGTGTATCAATACTTCTGCCTTTTATAAAAGCAAAATAGTACGGATGCTGGAATCTGAGGAAGGGTCATCCAGACTCAAAACGTCAGCTCCATTCTCTCTCCACAGAGGCTGTCAGACCCGCTGAGATTTTCCAGCATTTTCTGTTTCTGTTTCTGCATTTTATGTTGTGACTTCTAATGTGAAGGCACAAAGTACTTGTTTAATGTCTCTGCCATTTCCTTCTTCACTATTATAATTTCACTTACCTCTGCCTCGAATGGGTCTACATTCACTTGCACGGACATTCACTTGCATGGGGCAGCATGGTAGCACTGCTGCTTCACAGCGCCAGGGACTGGGGTTCGATTCCTGGCTTGGGTCACTGTCTGTGTGGAGTTTGCACATTCTCCCCGTGTCTGTGTGGGTTTCCTCGCACATCCTGAAAGACGTGCTGGTTCGGTGCATTGACCCGAACAGGTGCCGGACTGTGGGGGAATTTCACAGTAACTTCATTGCAATGTTAATGTAAGCCTTACTTATGAATAAGCTTTAACTTTAACATCTTCCTGTTAACATACCTGTAGGAACATTTACAATCTGTTTTTATGTCTCTTGCCAATCTACTTTCAATTTCTTGGTGCTCCGTGGTTGAATTCTAAAATCCCCCCAATCCTCAAGCTTTTTTGGTAATATTGTAAGCCTCTTCCTTTAATCTAATATTAGTTGAAGAATAAATATTGGCCAGGACATGAGGGAAAACCCCATTGCTCTCCTCCAAATAGTGTCGTGGGATCTTTTACATCCACTTGAAGGGACAGACTAGGTTTAAAGTTTAAATCTGAAAGACAACACGTTTGACAAATTTTCAAAGATTCTTACATGTAAATGTTGCTGACATTTGTTGCCCATCCCTATTTGCCCTTGAGAGGATAATGGTGAACTGTATTTTTGAACCACAGCAGCCTAAGTAGTGATGGGTGCACCCACAGTGAATTAGGGAGTGAGTTCCAGGATTTTGACTTTGCAATAATGAAGGAGCGATGATTATATTTCCAAGTCAGAATGGAGTGTGGCTTGGAGGGGAAACGTGCAGGTGGCAGGCTTACCATGCATCTTGTTCTTGTAGGTAATGAAGTCAGGAGCCATGGCCAAACTTAAACTGCAACAGTGATCACGATGCTGCTCAGTAAGTGCCAGTTGATAGCACTGTCAAGAAGATCTTCCATAGCTTTTCTGATGATCGAGAATAGATTGATGGGCTGGTAATTGGCCAGATTGCACTTGTCCTGCTTTTTGTGGACAGGACGTACCTGAGCTATTTTCCATATTGTCAGGTAGATGCCAGTATTGGTACTGTACTGGAGTAATCTGGTGAGAGGCAACGTATGATGTCCATTTGGACAGTCTTAAGCTGGACACACTGATTTCAGCTGTGCTGTCTCCTGTTAGTTATCAGACTCATTTATGGTTGGCATTTTTAATTTGGAAATGCACAGCCTCTAAGAACCCCAACTGAATGGATAGAGCTTGCTGGGTGCTGACTGTGCTGGGAGAAAGATGTGCAATAAACTGTTCCATTAATTTATTACTACTGACTTTGTGGTCCTGGACCAAGACCGCAAGAAACTACAAAAGGTCGTGAATGTAGCCCAATCCATCATGCAAACCAGCCTCCCATCCATTGACTCTGTCTCCATTTCCCGCTGCCTCGGCAAAGCAGCCAGTATAATCAAGGACCCCACGCACCCCAGATATTGGGCCCGATTTTACTATTTTTATTCTAAGTGCCGAATCTGGGGGTAGTACAGATCCGACTTAGAAATCTGCATTCAGGCGCCCCCATACGCTCTCAGCCATCTCCAGTCCCATTCGTGCTGTGGGCGGGGCTTAGCATGGCCAGGACGATTGGAGCTCTGAACTGCGCATGCGCAGTTAGAAAAACATTTGAAAAAGCGCTCCCGTGTCAGATTGCTCCCGGGCCGCAGAAAGCGGAGAAAGCGGCTCGGGAATGACAAATGGAGCGAGGGTGTATCTCACGGGGGGGGGCGGGGAGGGCAGATGGATCTCTGGTGGGGGGGGCAGATGGATCTCTGGTGGGGGGGGGGCAGATGGATCTCTGGTGGGGGGGGAAGATGGATCTCTGGTGGGGGGGCAGATGGATCTCTGGTGGGGGGGCAGGGGGGTCCACTGCCACTCTGCGGGTGATTGGTTGGGGGGGAGGGAGACAGGGGTGGCGATCGGTCTGGGTAGTGGGGGGTCCCCCTTGTCCAACCCCCCCCCCGATCTGACCTCACTCCCCTCCTCCACCCTCCAACCAGAGAATGATCTGACCTGCTTCCCTCCTTTCCCCCCACCACTGATCCGAGCCAGCAAGCCGTTGGAAGCACTGAACGCGCTCTTCAGAAGCTGGAGCACCTGACTCAGACTTTTATTCAGCAGGTCCCTAAAAGTGGGGTTCCGGATTGGTAAACGCGGTGGTAAAGGGGGAAATGCTGATAGAGTTGGGCGGGCAGTTCATTAATTCAATTTAAATGCATGCAAACTCGGTAAAGTGGTGATCTGCGCGGACGCAGGTACAGATCGCGGTAAAGGCCTCACATCCGACTTTACCGCGATTTCGCGCCCGAAAACAGGTGCAAATTGTTGGTAAAATCAGGCCCATTCTCTCTTCCACCATCTTCCATCGGGATAAAGATACAAAAGTCTGAGGTCATGTACCAACCGACTCAAGAATAGCTTCTTCCCTGCTGCCATCAGACTTTTGACTGGACCAACCTTATATTAAATTGATCTTTCGCTATGCCCTAGCTATAACTGTAACACTACATTCTGCACTCTCGTTTCCTCCTCTATGAACAGTATGCTTTGTATAGCAAGCAAGAAACAATACTTTTCACTGTTTGCTAATACATGTGACAATAATAAATCAAATCAAATCAAAACTTATTAGTTTTCAATATCACCACCAAACATAATGCAATGAACTAAATTATGCATATTCTTTCCTTTGACAACCAATGCCTTAAGGGGTCACGAAAAAGCATTGGCCAGCAAGATTAAGGGAAATCCCAAGGCTTTTTACATATATATAAAGAGTAAGAGGGTAGCCAGGGAGAGGGTTGGCCCACTCAAGGACAAGGGAGGGAATCTATGCGTGGAGCCAGAGGAAATGGGCGTGGTATTAAATGAGTACTTTGCGTCAGTATTCACCAAAGAGAAGGACTTGGTGGATGATGAGTCTGGGAAAGGATGTGTAGACAGTTTGAGTCATATTGAGATCAAAAAGGAGGAGGTATTGGGGTTCTTGAGAAACATTAAGGTAGACAAGTCCCCAGGGCCTGATGGGATATACCCGAGAATACTGAGAGAGGCAACGGAGGAAATTGCTGGGGCCTTGAGAGAAATCTTTGTATCCTCACTGGCTACAGGGGAAGTCCCAGAGGATTGGAGATTAGCCAATGTTGTTCCTATGTTTAAGAAGGGTAGCAAGAATAATCCAGGTAACTACAGGCCAGTGGTAGGGAAATTATTGGAGCGGATTCTTCGAGACGGAATTAATTCCCACTTGGAAATAAGTGGACGTATTAGTGAGAGGCAACATGGTTTTGTGAAGGGGAGGTCATGTCTCACTAACTTGATCCAGTTTTTTGAGGAAGTGACAAAGATGATCGATGAGGGTAGGGCAGTGGATGTTGTCTACATGGATTTCAGTAAGGCCTTTGACGAGGTCCCTCATGGCAGACTGGTGCAGATGGTGAAGTCGCATGGGATCACAGGTGAGCTGGCAAGGTGCATACAAAACTGGCTTGCTCAAAGAAGACAGAGGGCAGCAGTGGAAGGGTGCATTTCTGAATGGAGGGCTGTGACAAGTGGCATTCCTCAGGGATCAGTGCTGGGACCTTTGCTGATTGTAATATATATAAATGATTTGGAGGAAAATGTAACTGGATTGATTAGTAAGTTTGCGGATGACACAAAGGTTGGTGGATGTCTGGATAGCAATGAGGAACATCAGAGGATACAGCAGGATAAAAATCGGTTGGAGACTTGGGTGGAGAGATGGCAGATGGAGTTTAATCCGGATAAATGTGAGGTAATGCATTTTGGAAGGGCTAATACAGATAGGAAATATATAGTAAATAGCAGAAGCCTTAAGAGTATTGATAGGCAAAGGGATCTGGGTGTACAGGTGCACAGGTCACTGAAAGTGGCAATGCAGATGGAGAAGGTAGTCAAGAAGGCATACGGCATGCTTGCCTTCATTGGCCGGGGCATTGAGTTTAAAAATTGGCAAGTCATGTTGCAGCTTTATAGAACCTTAGTTAGGCCGCACTTGGAATATAGTGTTCAATTCTGGTCGCCACACTACTCAAAGGATTGGAAGCTTTGGAGAGGGTACAGAAAAGATTTACCAGGATGTTGCCTGGTATGGAAGGCATTAGCTTTGAGGAGAGGTTGGAGAAATTTGGTTTGTTCTTACTGGAACGATGGAGGTTGAGGGGCGACCTGATAGTAGTCTACAAGATTATGACAGGCATGGACAGAGTGGATGGTCAGAAGTTTTTTCCCAGGGTGGAAGAGTCAATTGCTAGGGGGCAAAGTTTAAAGGAGATGTACAAGGCAGATTTTTTACACATTGGCAAGTGGGTGCCTGGAACTCGTTGCAGGGGGAGGTAGTGGAAGCGGATACGGTAGTGACCTTTAAGGGGCATCTTGACAAATACATGAATACAATGTGAATAGAGGGATATGGTCCCTGGAAGGGTAGGGGGTTTTAGTTCAGTCGGGCAGCATGGTCGGTGCAGGCTTGGAGGGCCAAAGAGCCTGTTCCTGTGCTGTAATTTTCTTTGTTCTTTTTTCTTTGTTCTTAAGCAAATGTGAGACAAAATGGTTCCCTTTCATTGGAGAAATTTCAATTTTATAATATCAGCCAGGAAACCTTGGAAGCAATTGCAACCAAAATATTATCCAAATTTCAATTTGAGCTGAGAAAAACTGTCCACGTATTCAGCTGAAAAGAAAAGTGTTCATTAATGAAAGTGCAACAGTATTTACCAAAACCTTTAAACTGCCCCCACAAAGACATTGTTGCAACCAACTGTTTAGCTCATATTTTCCATGATGCACCAAGGTATGCTGTCAGAAACCCTGATGTTGAAGCAGAAAACGTTCTCACAATAAATGCTTATGCTCGCATTTAGCAGGATAGCGCAATTGAAAGATATTGGTGACTTTATTGAAATGGAGGAGTGCCTATTCTGGCACCTTGTGACCAGGTAGCTTTCCATATTGCCAGCTGTACAGACACTTCCTGAGGTACTGGTTCTTGGACATACTGTTGGACCCTGTATCAGGGTTCTCATCTCCTTCAAGATGGATCTATGGCCGGAATTTTACCAGCACACCCACCCCGGAATCAGGGCGGGCGTCGCTCGCGGAATGGAATACACCATTGGCCTCAGGCGGGATTTTACAAGCCTCGCCCGAGTGAGGTCGCAAAATCCCAGCCTATGTGTCCGACCCTTTGTCATAAGGAGAGGCATGTGACCAAAGAGAAGACAACTACTGCTGCAGCTCATGCTGTTGCTGGCTGGCCAGCTGGCTAGGCCAGCATTTGTTGTCAGGGCGGCCCGGTGGCACAACGGCTGGCACGGTTGCCTCACAGGGCCAGGGACCCAGGTTCGATTCCGGCTTCAGGTGACTGTCTATGAGGAGTCTGCACATTCTTGCCGTGTCTGCGTGGGTTTCCTCCGGGTGATCCGGTTTCCTGCCACACCCCAAAGATGTGCGGGTTAGGTTGATTGGCCATGCGAAATTGCCCCTTAGTGTCCTGGAATGCATAGGTTAGAGGGATTAGTGGGGTAAATATGTTGGGTTACTGGGATAGGATCTGGGCGGGATTGTTGTCGGTGCAGACTCAATGGGCCAAATGGCCCCCTTCTGTATTGTTGGGATTCTATGAAATTTAGGGGCTAAAGCAATATATATTGGTAGAGGCATTCCTTAGCTGTAGTGTAGAAAGATAACAATGGATAAAGTCTGTTCTTCGAAGTGGTTGGGAGCAGTTAGGTCAGAAAGTCTTAGCCCCTTAGTGTCAGAGGGACTAGCAGGTTAACATTGGGTTACGGGGATAGTGCTTGGAAAGGATTGTTTTCGGTGCTGGTTCGATGGGCCGAATGACCTCCTTCTGCACTGTAGGGATTCAATGATTCTCTGATTCTAACGACCATTGAGAAGGGGTTGAGAGCCACTGTCCTGAACCGCTGTGGTCCATGTGGTGTAGGTGCATGCACAGTGCTGTTACGGGGAGTTGCAGAATTTTGACCAGTGACGTGAAGGAACATTGATATATTTCCAAGTCAGAATGGTGAGTGTTTTGGTGGGGAATTTGCAGATGGTGGTGTCCCCATGCATCAGCTGCCCTTGTTCTTCTGGGTGGTAGAGGTTGCAGGTTTGGAAGGTGCTGTTGAATGAACCTTGCTGCAGCAGTATACGCTATTGCCACTGTGTATCAGTGGTGGAGGAAGTTCATATTTATGGTGGTGGATGGGACGCCAAACTAGTGGGTTACTTTGTCCTGAATGGTGTTGAGATTATTGGGTGCTCTTGGAACTACACTCATCCAGGCAAGTGGAGAGTGTTGCATCACTCTCCTGGCTTGTCCATTGTAAATTTATAGGACCCTGGTTAGACCCCACTTGGAGTACTGCGCGCAGTTCTGGTCACCTCATTACAGGAAAGATGTTGAAGCCATTGAAAGGGTGCAGAGGAGATTTACAAGGATGTTGCCTGGATTGGGGGGCATGCCTTATGAGGATAGGTTGAGGGAGCTTGGTCTCTTCTCCCTGGAGAGACGAAGGATGAGAGGTGACCTGATAGAGGTTTACAAGATGTTGAGAGGTCTGGATAGGGTAGACTCTCAGAGGCTATTTCCAAGGGCTGAAATGGTTGCTACGAGAGGACACAGGTTTAAGGTGCTGGGGGGTAGGTACAGAGGAGATGTCAGGGGTAAGTTTTTCACTCAGAGGGTGGTGGGTGAGTGGAATCGGCTGACGTCGGTGGTGGTGGAGGCAAACTCGTTGGGGTCTTTTAAGAGACTTCTGGATGAGTACATGGGATTTAATGGGATTGAGGGCTATAGATAGGCCTAGAGGTGGGGATGTGATCGGCGCAACTTGTGGGCCGAAGGGCCTGTTTGTGCTGTGGCTTTCTATGTTCTATGTTCTAAATGGTGGACTGGCTTTGGGGAGTCGGGTGGTGAGTTACAGGAATCCTAGCCTCTGACCTGCTCTTGTAGCCACAGTACTTCTCTGGCTGGTCCAGCTGAGTTCCTGATCAATGATAACTCCCAGGATGTTGATGGTGAGAGATTAACCAATGGTAATGCCTCTGAATGTCAAGGGGAAGTGGATAGATCCTCTTTTATTAGAGATGGCCATTCCCTCATCATTCGTGGCACCAATTCTACTTGCCACTTATTAGCTCAAGCCTGAATATTGTCCATATCTTGCTGTACTTGGTCATAGACTGCTTCAATATCTGAGGAGATGGCAATGGTGCTGAACACTGTGCAATCGCCGGCGAACATCCTCACTTCTGACTTTATGATGGAAGGAAGGTTATTGAAGGGAGTAGGACACCACCCTGAGGAATTTCTGCAGTAATGTTCTGGGACTGAGATGATTAATATCCAACAACCAACAGCATCTTCCTATGTGCTAGGTTTGACTCCAATCAGTGGAAAGATTTCCCCCTGATTCCCATTGACTCCAGTTTTGCGAGGGCTCCTTGATGCCACACTTAGTCAAATGCTGCCTTGGTGTCAAAGGCTGTCACCCTCACCTCACCTCTGGAGTTCAGTTCTTTTGTCCATGTGTGGTCCGAGGCTGTAATGTGACCAGAAACTTATGGCTGCTCCTCTTGCTGCTCATCAGAAGTCCAAGGTACAGCTGCATATCTGCTGTAGAGAAGGTTGACAGCGGAAGTGCAGAGTAAGGTGAGTAAAGTCCAAAACAGGAGAAGTGACATCCAACAAGTTGGCAGTCACCTATAAAGTACTGAATGCACAATCTCAAAAGAAGTTTCCCATTTGGGCATGGCTATAGTTCATCAGTCTCACTCTTCCCAGTCTATCAGTTTCTCTGAAGAAATAGCCACTGTTCTCTCACTTGGTTGATCCTGGCACATTCCAATCTGTTCAGTAAACTAAACACTTCCCATAACATCAATCATCAGCTAAATGGGGATTTACATGATGAAATTACTTACTCAATGGCTCTACTAGGGAGCTCACCTAAAAACTCATGCAAGTTCAACCAGAAGTCAATGGGATGATGTTGATGTCCTAAGCTATTTTTTGCCCGGACCTGAACCTACCCCTGCCTTGGCAGTTGGAATTCTTCCCAAGGTTTCCTAATCCAAGCCAACTTATTATAAGCGAACTTTATCAGGTTAGGACTCTTGCCTACCCCACAGATGGCCCATATACTGGAGCTTGTAGATTTGACAGGAAATAATTCCCACATTGGGAACTTAGTTTGACACTAGCCTGCCTTCACCCTAGCAATTTGGACACTGAATCCTTTCTGCTTTTTGTATTTCAATGTTAAACAGGATGTGATGGGCACTGATCCTTTTTCACACCTTCTGAGAGCTGCAGAGCTACACTCAACCTGATCTATACAGGGCAGTCCGAATAGCTTTTGTTCAGATACGTGAGCTTCAGGGTTTATGGTACTGGGTTGTTGTCAAGCTCTATTTTAGGTGGGAAACACTGTAAACCTTGGGTGCTTCCATAGTTTGATGAAGACGCAGAGATCGTTACTCGGTGAACGTATTTTCGTGGGAAGTGGATGTTGGGTCAGCAAAACAATTCATATCATAATGATGTTCACTGTCACATAGAAATTAGAAGCAGGAGTAGGCCATTTGGCCCTTTGAGCCTGCTCCGCCATTCATTTTGATCATGGCTGATCCATCAAATTCAATACCCTGATCCCCCTTCCCCCATATCCCAGGAATCAGTCTGGTAAACCTTTGCTGTACTCCCTCTATAGCAAGGACATCGTTCCTCAGATAAGGACACCAAAACTGCACACAATGTTGCAGATGTGGCCTCACCAACACCCTATATGATTGTAGCAAAACATCCCTATTCCTATATTCAAATCTTCTCGCTATGAAGGCCAACTTACCATTTGCCTTCTTTACTGCCTGCTGTATCTGCATGCTTACTTTCAGCAACTGATGTATGAGGACTCCAATGTCTCGTTGAGTATCCACCTCTCTCAATTTTCACCCAATTGTGTAATAATCTGTCTTCCCATTATTGCTACCAAAGTGGACAACCTCACACTTGTACACATTATACTACATCTGCCATGCAGATGCCCACACACACAGCCTGTTCAAATCACACTGAAGTATCCCTGCATCCTCCTCATAGCCCAACCTTCCACTCAACTTTGTATCATCTGCAAATTTGGAGATAGTACTTTCAGTTCCCTCTTTGAAATCATTAATATATAATGTGAACAGTTGGGGTCCTGGTATAGATCCCTGTGGAAACCCACTAGTCACTGACTGCCAATCAGAGAAAGACCCCTTTATGCCAACTCTTTGCATCTATCTGCTAACCAGCTTTCTATCCATCTCAAGACATTACCTCTAATCCCATGTGCTTTAACTTTACATAGTAGTCTGTTATGTGAGACCTTGTCAAAAGCCTTCTGAAAGTCTAAATAAACGACATCCTCTGGTTCTCCTTAGTCAACTCCACTGGTTACATCCTCCAAACATTTCAATAGATTCGTCAAGCATGATTTCCCTTTTGTAAATCCATGCTGACTTTGTCTGATTATACCACTGCTTCCAAATGCCGAGTTATGAAATCCTTGATAATAGACTCTCGCAACTTTTCCAGTACCGACGTTAGGCTCACTGGTCCATAGTTCCCTGTTTTCTCTCTACCTCCCTTTTTGAATAGTGGGCTTGCATTGGCTCCCCTCCAATCTGTAGGAACTATTCCAGAGGCCTATTGGAAAATAACCACCAATGGAACACCATCAAGCTGGATGAGTTATTGGAATCTAAAAGGCTCAGTCTCTGACTACCTGATGTGCTGCTGTACAACAAAGCCTCAACAGAAGAAATATCATTTAGTTTGGTGGAGGCTTGAGTTCATAGTTTGAAACAGCCCACCATTCTGTGTAGGTTGACAATGTCTTTTAGAGAAAACACAAAGTTGGCCACTCTGGTAAATGTGATGTGGAGATGCTGGTATTGGACTGGGATGGGCACAGTAAGAAGTCTCACAACACCAGGTTAAAGTCAACAGGTTTATTTGGAATCACGAGCTTTCAGAGCGCTGCTCCTTCATCAGATGAGTGGAAGTTAGTTCACAAACACGGTATATATAGGCAAAGACACAATTGCGAGATAATTACAGATTGGAATGTGAGGAATGGTCGGAATGTGAGTCTTTACAGGTAATCAAATCTTTAAAGGTACAAACAGCGTGCATGGAGAGAGGGATAATCACAGGTTAAAGAACTATCCTAGCTTGAGACAATTCAGACTTCTTTAACCTGTGATTATCCCTCTCTCCACGCACACCGTTGTACCTGTAAAGACTTGATCACCTGCAAAGACTCGCATTCCAACCATTCTTCACATTCCAATCTGTAATAATCTTGCAATTGTGTCTTTGCCTATATATGCTGTGTTTGTGAACCTATCTCCACTCACCTGAAGAAGGAGCAGCGCTCCGAAAGCTCACGATTCCAAATAAACCTGCTGGACTTTAACCTGGTGTTGTGAGACTTCTTACTCTGGTAAATGGCATCGCTGCTTTGCAGCAGGTTGAGGTTTAGGTCAGGGCATAGTGTTGAGATAGAGTGAGAATGACAAATACGCTGTACGTGAGTGTTTGTTACTGGCGCTAGGTGCTGAAACTGGAAAAATCTCTCATTTCCCAGCAAGATTGCAGTATCACAGTGTTGTTATGGTGCAGAAGGAGGCTATTCAGCCCATCGTGTCCTCACTAGAAATGTCCCCCCTTTTAATTAGCTTCCGGGATTCTCTAATGTCTGAAACTTTAACGAAAAGTTTTATTTAACATCAACCCTCAGATAAATGTTAATGAAAGAAAATGTAGTATCACAAAGCAGTTGATAACATTTTAATGTATGTCACTTCACACCACACAGCCTTACTTTAAGATAAAACATTAATTATGCAGTGTGTGCAGATTAATTTTAATTGCACAGAGACTTCATTAATGCTGACAGCATATTCTAAATTTAGTTTTAAATCCAAGACCTCTGGAAAACGAGCATAAAACAAATTTTAAAAAGTCTTAATTTATTTTTCACAAACTCATTATGAATATTAATAGAGGCGCTGTTATTGGACAGATTTTACAATGCTTTATATAATTACACCTACCACCTCCTCCCCTCCCCTGCTCACCATCACTTCTATCGATGTTTTTCTTTTTTTCTCTCTCTTCCTTCCTTCTCTTGGCCGAAACCTGTCTTTGGTTCTTTACCAAAGATAATTTTCATTCTGAACCAGCTTCAGCCCTGATGTTTATGAATATTAATTCACGCTGCAACATCTTCCATCCCCATATGGTTGTGAGGTCATTACTGCTCTAATTAGATTGCGTGTAGGCCGCTATCTAATCCTCTATCCACGGACATGAGCAGTGGAGGCTTTGGACTGAGTTACTGAGGGCGGAATTTTCAATTCCAGGCCCATATTCCATGGTGGAAGCAGGAAACAGGTGTCTTTCCCACCAAGTGGGCATTTGAGCCATGTTGCGTGATGTCAGCCTCATTAATTTCCCCATGGTGCTGTCAAATTCCGGTGCCGTATTTAAAAGTCGAGTGGACTTCATACTTATCCACCGTAGACGGAGCAGATTCCCACTGATCACAGAGAGCTCTAGCCCCCAGACCCAGTGACGCCACTTTGGAAGTCCTTCTCAATGCAATGGAGAACAAGACAGGTGTCCTCTACCCAGAGGGTGGAAGGAGAAGGCCGAGCCAATATGGCAACCCAGCATGGGAGGAAGTCTCCAGCGGGTTCAGTGGCCAGGGCCTCCACCAGAGGACTGCAATACTGGAAACGGATCAGTGGCCGGAGTTCTCCCATCCCACCCACCCACTGGAATTCTAGCAGGTGGGGGCGATGGACCATTTAAAGGTCCATTGAAGTCGGGCGGGAATCTCCGGTTTTCAGGCAAGTGCAGCTGGAGAATCCCGCCCACTTAGTGACTTCACCCACACCGCGAGGGGAAGTGAGCCCTCAACTGTTCCCATCCACCTAACTGAATGGTACAGGGGACAAGGGCAGCATCTGCACAGCCCATGCGTATAAGAGATACTCAGCATTATAAGGTGATGCCTCATAGCCCCACTGCAGTCCATCTAGTCAGCAGTGAAGAGACCACTTTGAGCCCCGGGCCTTTCCACACAGAGACTTTGGGAGCAATTCTCCCAAAAGTGCTGAATTGGTGGGCAAACTGTTCTAAATTCCGACTGTTTTCTCAGTTCAGCTTCTCACCCGGATCTCCGCACAGTCGTGAATATCATTAAATACTCGAGGGGCGGGGCCAAAGAGCCTGAAATCAGCAGGATGAGTGGGAACCCGCGCATCCGCACATCGCTGGGAGATTGCGGAAAAGATCTCCCAGCATCCAGATCACTGCCATCCAAACTCCACAGACATCACTGGCCTCATCGCTGGCCCCCACAATCCCCCCCACTGAGACATCGCTGGCCTCATCGTTGGCCCTCCCGTCTCCCCCCACAAACAGACATGGCTGCCCGCTCACCTCATGCCCCCATGGATCCGGATAACGCAGGTACACAATCCCTCCATCTCTTGAACATACTGTCCTCACTGTTGCCCTGCAGAGAACTAGCGTTGTGCTGACATGCACAACCCCAGCTTGTGATCATTCCCTCTCTTGAATGGGAGCCGTGGACACAGCAGCCTATTGAATGGTAGCCAATCAGCACTCTGAGGCCTGGAGCAGCAGCTGCTTCATCTGGTTAGGCCTCACTCAGCACATGGTGCACTCCTCCCCCACCCCGGAGCACCAGCACTTAGTAGAGTCCCTGACCACACCCTGCGGCAAGACAATGCCACTGCAGTGCTGTGGAAGTGGGGGAGGGGGCTGGTGGGCAGGGAGCGGGAGCCCTCGAGGCTGCTTGCAACAATGTGCAACAGAGCTGCCCAGGAAGTTGGTGGGGGGGGGGGGGGGGGGGGGAGCGGGAGCCCTCAAGACTGCTTGCAACAGTGTGCTACAGCGCTGCCCAGGAAGGGGGCAGGGGGGAGAAGCGGGAGCCCCCGAGGCTGCCTCCCACACTGCACTACAGCGCTGCCCGGGGTGTGGGGGGGACTCCCTGTCGGAACCTCACCCAGAGAGCTGTGAGGAACTAGAAGACCCCCCCCCCCAACCCCACCACCACCCCAGATATCACTGCTCCATGGGACAACACCTGAAGGCAGCAGGAAGAAGGCCACCAGGTATCTCCAAGGCCTGCCTGCAACATCCCTCGCGCTCCGCTAGCAGCACTTACCTCCTCGCACCAGTTCAAGGCTGCCACGCCAGGCTGAGACTTTTAAATAGCTACTCTGATTCGTGCCAAAGTTACATCACGCTAAAGAGGTGGGAGACGCAGACGTGGGCGGAGATTGCCATGTGGATTCTGATCATGGCATATAAAGGTATGTAAACTCATGCTAATCAGCGGCCCGTCGATTTTCAGCAGGTTCCCCGTGGCGCCATTTTTCTTCGGCTGGGAGATGCAGTTGTTAAGTATTTTGGGGAACCCGTGGAATGGCCGACTCGCGCATCTCCCGGCCTGACCCGCCAGAAAAGTTGTGGGTCGCAATGGGAGAATCACTGCCCTATTGTGCAGTCTGGCTGTGGTGGGGGAAGGGGAGAGTTAGGCATTGAGGGCACCAAAAAGTACCACTAATGATATGACAGTGTGAGCCTTATCCTTACATTGACATGGGCTCACTGCTCTGGAGGACTTCTGCCCCGAACCCCTGTGGACAAGTTGCAATGCAGCAATCAAATGGCACAAAATCCAGTGGGTTATTTGTAAGATTGGAAACACAAGAAGGAAACATGAAACCCAATTGCTGTCACCCCATCACCTCTCTTTGCACAGGAAAGGTTGAGGCATAAGAGGAGTGAGAGAGAGAAAGAGAGAGAGAGAGAGAGATAGATGATGGGAGGGTGCCCGGCTGACCACAGGAGACAGACTGACCTTGAGGAACGGCCAGCCCAGCTGGCAGGGGAGGAACTAGACTGAGCCTGTGCAGATGGAGAGGTTGACGGGCAGCCTCCATCCAGCCAGGATCCATGCATCATGTAGTCACATGGAAACCTAAGGGTCATTACTCTGTGACGGAGGTAACTCATGCAGTCGCTCGCTCTCTCCTCTCTCACTTACAGGTGCCAGAGCAAGGGAACAAGAGGAAGTTCTATCCAGCACTGCATCCAACCCATAGATGACCCACCACACTCGGAGGAGGAAGGAAGTGCACCAGTAGAGGCATCACAGTGGTCATCTGCACCCTCCGCCAGCGCAGAGATACAAACCGGTGGATACGAGACATTCGGGTAACCACCTCACAGACACATGTGTGCAGCAGCAGGAGGATCAGCCAAGCTCACCGGCACTCGGAGGACTGGGGAAGAGGCGTCTGCAATGCCCAAGTCAGACGAAGAGGTTCTGGGATGGGGAAGCTGCAAGATGTGGGGGGACATGAGGCAGAGGTGTCGGAAACCCTCAACAGAGTGGCACGTGAGATGGAGGGTCCGCCTGCCTGATCTCTGACGAAGTGGTGCCAACGTGTGTGGGCATTGCGGTCTCCATGAGGAAGCTGGCAGACACTATGGAGAACCTGGTCCAGCAAACTGCCCAGTTTCTGCCAGAGATGCATGCAAACCTTCACCTCAACGCTATATCCATTGAGGTGAAGGTGAGGTTTTGCAGTGGTTACATGAGAGGGGAATGAGGCAGCTGAATCTCCTCCTTCTCCTCAGTTAGTCAAGCAAGGGCCCTCGAACACCCGGAGGAAGGAGCAGCAGCAGTGGTTGGACACTCCTGGGACCTCCAGTCAGGTCTCTCTGAGGATGCTTCGCTTATCAGAATCTCCCTTGTCTATGGCCCTTTTAGTTTTGTCCTCTGTGACTGCAGAGGGAGCAGCTGCCTCACAGTGGGACAGCCAAAGTAAGCCAGGGCCCTCCAGGCCTCAGGTCTCCAGAGATCACACGCCAAGGTCATCTAAGACCACAGGGCAAACTGATCAGCAGGCTACCCCCAGCCCTGATGCAGATGTCGAGGGAACACCTGGAAGATGCGGTAGAGAATGCAAGATTAAGAAGTTTTGATTTAATATGTGGATGCACAATGATTGTTAATCTTATGACACTTCAGTAATTAGAGTACACTTGCACTTTAATGAGGTCTGATGTGGTTTATTTGCGATTTGTAGCCCTTAAGGCTGTGTGCACCTGCCCCACTATCATCATCTGAGGGACACCCCAGGCTGGGTCTATGTTCCCTGGAACCATGCATGTTCAGGGAGGCAAAGGAACTTGCAGGGCTTTTGTGAGCAAGAAACCTCTCACACACACTGAGCCTTTTCCCTCCACACAGTCATCGCTGTCAGTACGCCATGCTGGGTTCCCCTTCATTTGTTCAGTTGAGATGGATTGCCACTCTGCCCACCCTCAATCACTCTGCTCCCATGCAGTGTCTCAACATCTCCACCAGGAGGCTCTGCATACTTTAGACAGCCATGATTGTCATTACCTTTCAGGTGCGAAAAAATATCTTTACCCTCCCCATTCACCCACTCCCTCCCCATAACCACCGACCCCACCCCCCACCTCCAGGTGAAACATTTAATTTTCCCATATTTAGCCTTCAGCCTGCCCCAACACCCTCAGTCCCATGCAGATGAATCTCGATGTCCCCTACTTTCCTAAAGGTCACACCCCTATCACAGGAGATCTTGCCCCCTCATTCTGGTGATCCCCAAAATTAGTCCTCCTTCCATATCCCCTAGGGTGAGATTCCAGGCAATATCTGGCATTGAGGGCAGCACAGTGGTGAGCACTGCTGCCTCACAGCGCCAGGGACCTGGGTTCGATTCCCGGCTTGGGTGACTGTCTGTGCAGAGTCTGCACGTTCTGCCCGTGTCTGTGTGGGTTTCCTCCGGGTGCTCCGGTTTCCTCCCACAGTCTGAAAGGTGTGCTGGTTAGGTGCATTGGCTGTGCTAAATTCTCCTTCAGTGTACCTGAACAGGCACCGGAGTATGGCGACTAGGGGACTTTCAAAGTAACTTCGTTGCGGTGTTAATGTAAGCGTACTTGTGACACTAAAGAATAAACTTAAACTTATAATTTAAAGGAAGGGATGCTTCGCTGTACATTTGGGGCCTGTTGGAAAAAATTCATCAAATCATCGGTCTCCAAGATATAAAGGGGAGCACTGGGAAGACGGTTTAAAAAGTCTATACTGAGTAGTCTCTAGTCGCCACTACCTGCAAGAGAAATAGTGGGTTAATTAGGATGCATGTGGCCTTTCAATGAAGAAAATGAGTCATGGAGTTGCTATGCAGAGTGGTTTCAGTTTACAAACAAAATTGCAAACGAGTTGCTCATGCCAGCTTTTCTCAGCACAATACGAAGTAAAACCTTCAATTTGCTCTGGAGCTTGGTTCATCCAGCAAAGCCAGGAACCAAAACTTACTATGACTTGACAAGGGTCCTTGAAGATGATTAATCTCCAAGGCAATTGATCATTGTGGAATGCTTCAGCTTCCACTGAAGGAATCAAATGGAAGATGAGCAGCAGCTAGCAACAACGACTTGCTAACACTGGTGTGTTGGAGCTGGTTTGCAATGAGTGATTGGGCCACCCCTGTCGTACCTGTCATGAAACCAGATGGTTTAGTTGATATTTGTGGTGATTTTAAAACAACCATAAATCCAGTGTTGTGTGCCGATCAACATCCGCTTCCTTTAATTTAAGGTTTGTTTGCTAGGTTATCAGGTGGGCAGAAATTCAGCAAGATTGATCTTTCACAAGCATATTTACAGATGCATGTAGCTGCTAAATGTCAATCATTGCTTACCATCGTTACTCATAAAGGTCTTTTTCATTACAAAAGATTGCTTTTTGGAATAACATCTATCCCAGCCTTGTTCCAAAGATCGATGAATCAGACTTAAGTGGTCTCTCTGGTGTTACCAGGTGATATTCTAATTACACAGTCCAGTGAACAGGAACACTTGAATAATTATGAAGCAACATTGGAACATCTTCAAGCACATGGTCTGCATATCAAGAAAGAAAGATGTGACTTTTTCCTGATGTTATTGATAGTAAAGGCCTACATAAAGCATCTAAAAGGATGGAAATTATTTTAGCAGTGCAGGTTCTCACTGACATTTTACAATGGCAGGAAACTGATTTTTAAGCTCTTAAGCAAAATCTGCTTTTGGTTCGTTAGGCAATTGTGAAAATATGCAGTACAAATCAAATAAATTATTCATCCATCTTGCCATCCCTTTAGGAGCCACATCACTTTTAACCTTTCTGCAACAAAGTGTTTCTGCTGCATTAGATTTTGTACCAAAGCTTTGAACTCATATTTCTCCTGTGTTGATTCTAGCAATCTTGCAACATGACAGTCAAGAGTGCGTTCTCTCAACCAACATAATTTGTGTCAAGGTAGCTCCACATGAACTTGCACCATATTTATCCATATTTAATTGTGCTAAGATTATTCCATTTAGTTACAACAAGGAGAAGCCCTAAATTGTTCAAATTGAAATGATTTGCACAGAATTATACTGAGCCACGATTAGGCATTATCTTGAATATTGCGTTCAGCTTTGGGCACTGCTCCTCAGAAGGAAATATTGAACGTGGTGGTGATGCTTTGCAGGCTGCCGCCAGAATTCTACCGTCACGCCCACCAAGGACTTGGAGCAGGTGAGGGGCAGACAACGGAAATGTCCGTTGACCTCGGGCTGGAGTTTCCGGTTTCGCTCGAGCAAGGTTGTAAAATCCTGCCCTCTAACGTGATGTTCACGGGTTAAACCCCGAAGCTGTGTGTGGTGAACCATAGATGGTTACCACTATGAGTACTGAACCATAGATGGTTAGCACTATGGGTACTTGTAGATATGTTACTGTTGTCACTGTTGGGGTTAGGGTTGGGCTGTCCTACCTGTTGATATTGTTCTGTGGTACACTCCAGTTGGCTCCGCCTACCTGGAGGAGTATAAAGGTCACTGCACTGCCTGGTGACCCTTTAGTCTGGGATTGTATTGTATATAGTATGCTCCATTCTTGTTAGTAATAAAAGCCTTTATTTCCCGGGTACGATCCAGCCTCCCGAGTGATTTAATCGCGCATCACTGTGCAGAATGAAACTAGTTTGCAATCTCTTGAGTTTAGGTGACTAAAGCAGTTATGGGGAGATTGAGGTGTTTATAATGTTAAAGAAATTCAATTGGATAGATGGGGAAAGATTGACAAAGATTCCTCGTTAGTATAGTGGTTACTATCGCTGCCGGTCACGCAGGAGACCGGGGCTCAATTCCCTGATGGGCAGAAGCTTAATTTTTTACAACATACAAGGCTACGGACCAAGTGCTGGAAAATGGGATTAGGATAGATAGGTGTGTGATGGCTGGCGCAGACACGATGGGCCAAAGGACCTCTATCTATGCTGTAAAACTTTGTCCCCACTAAGTCAAGGACTCAGGGATTTAATCTTAAAATTAAAACGAGGACATTTAAAAGAGAATATTTCCACTCAAAGTGGAGTAGAACTCACAAGTATTCTGTTCCAAAATGTTGTAAAAGGTAAAACGTCCTAAAGCAGGTAAACGGAGCTGAGGTGGAGATCAGGTAATCAAATGATGGAACCAGCTCAAGGGGTTGAGTGGCCTACTCCTGTTTCTAGTTTTCAGAGTTGCAGTGTTGTCAATATAATACAACTACATTTTAAGGCAGTATTAATATCTCCTACCAGATGTCCTCCTGTAATCAGTACTGTATCATATACTTACAAAACCTATTAAAGACATCTAGGAAGGATAGCACATCATTATAGCAGAAACATTTTCTCTCCTGCCACTTATCAAATTGGATCTCTGGCAATAAGGGAATCCAAATGGATATCAAGTTTCAAAATCCTGTTACTGGCACTGTGTGTGAACCAGCGAACAAACTTCAGAGGCAATCTCAAACATTTCCTCTGAGTCTGAAGTTAATTCTTACAGATGCACCATAGAAAGTATCCTTTCTGGTGGTATCATAGCTTGGTATGGCTCCTGCTCTGCCCAAGACTGCAGGAAACTACAAAAGATTGTGGAACGTAGCCCAGTCCTTCACGCAAAGCAGCTGATGCGCGATTAATCCACTCGGGAGGCTAGATTGTACCCGGGAATAAAGGCATTTATTAGCAACAAGAATAGAGCATACTGCTTAACAATACAATCCCAGACTAAGGGGTCACTGGGAAGTAGCAGTGACCTTTATACTCCTATAGGGAGGCGGAGCCAACCGGAGTGTACCACAGAACAATGCTAACAGGTGGAACACCCCAACCCTAACCCCAACAGTAACAAGAGTAACATATGTACAAGTACCCATCGTGATAACCATCTATGGTTCACCACAGCAGCCTCCCATCCATTGACTCCGTCTACACTTCCTGCTGCCTCAGAAAAGCCAGCGTAATCAAGGACCCCACGCACCCCGGACATTCTCCCTTCCATCATCTTCTGTCGGGAAAAAGATACAAAAGTCTGAGGTCACGTACCAACCAACTCAAGAACAGCTTCTTACCTTCTGCCATCAGACTTTTGAATGGCCTACCTTATATAAAATTGATCTCTCTTGACACCTTAGCTATGACTGTAACACGATATCCTGCACTTTCCCTTTTCCTTCTCCCCTATATACTCTATGAATGGTATATTTTGTCTGTTTAGCGTGCAAGAAACAATGGCTGGAATTCTCCGGCCGTCCACACCGGCAGGATTCTCCAGTCTCGCCGGCAGCGCACTCCCCGCCTATGAGTTTCCCGCCAGCGAGGGGCGACGTCACTGGGAATTCCCATTGACAGTGGCAGGACCAGAGAATCCCACCACTAGCAAACAATGTGCCACCTCCCGCCTGTGGGAAACACGTGGCTGGGAGGACAGAGAATCTCGCCCAATACTTTTCACTGTATCCCAATACATGTGACAATAAAACATGTAGAAGGGAATTTTAAATCAGCTCGTGCGATTTACAGACAGATGTCGGCTTTTTAGTGACAGGATAGCGAGAAGGGGCTAAATGATTCTATTAAACAAGTTAATGTGGACAGTTTGCTCATATGTGAATGCAATAGCAGTATTAAAACAAATGAATATGATTTTAAAGCATATATACCAAAGTATTGAATGTATTTTAATCTATAAAATGTTTTGTTTGTCTCAGTCAAAAAGAGCAGATGCTGGAGAAGGTCAGAAGGTTAGAACTACAAGCGAGGAATCCATTAGTTAACATGAGTAAGTATTAGAAAGTTTCAGGTTTTTGGGTCAATTGTTATAACTTTATAACATTGTCTAGACATAAGATTATGCATTTCTAGGGCTCAGAAATCACGTATCTTTCTGTCTCGGTGATGTGCCAGTGGGAAAGGTTCATCTATGGAAAGCTTCCATAGTTACATAGCAACCAGGACATGGGTTTAGCCAAAATGGGAAGATGTCCGGATTGAATGGACTATTGAGATATCATTACACTGAGTGGCATATTGCAATTGACAGAAATACTTGGTCAAAAACTGGACTGACATGTAGGGCCCGATTCTCCCATCCTGACGCGCATGTTTTTTGGCGCGTTGGGTTGGGAGATGCGCGTGTCATCCATTTCGCGGGATTCGCACATGCGTTCCCGACGCATGCGCGTCTCCCACAGCCGGAGAGCAAGCGCAGTTGGAACTGCGCTGGAAACTGGCGGGAAGATAGGTAAGTGATTAAAATCTGTTTTTAATCTTATTTAAATGTCACTATCGGGCCTGGAACTGAATTCTCCAGGTCTGCTAGCATCTCCCAACCATCCAGGATTATTTCACTCCGGCGGGGTTTAGAGTACTTCCCCACTTGCGGGGAACAAGAGGGATACCCTGACGGAGTGACGGGGGAAATTGGGGCCCCCCAGGGGGTCGGGTGGTGGAGGAGCAGTGCCCCCTGGGCATGGGCACCCTGGCAGTGCCAGCCTGTGCCCTCTGGCACTGCCCAAGGGACAAAGTGTCCAGGCCCAGGAGACACTTTGGCACTGCCCGCTGGATATCAGGTAGTGCAAAGGGGGTAGGGGCAAGGAGGTGGGGCCTTGGTGTGGGGCCTATTGTAGGTAGGGACGGGGCCAGGGATGTTGTGGGCGGGGCCTAGGGAGGCCAGTGATCGGGGCGGGTTTGGGGGTTGGTCTCCTGGGGGGGGGGTGCCTGCCTCCCGGGGGGTCTGCCGTCCCAGGGGGGTCTGCCTCCCGTTGGGGGGGGTCTGCCTCACAGGGGGTGGAGTAGTGCCAATTCAGCACTTTGAATTTTTGGGGGAAAACCGGCCTCTCTGATGGGTAAATGAAATTGATTTTGAGCTAATGAAGAGGAGTATCTCAGATAATGAAAGGTATAATCATTCTTTATTTTGACTGAGAGTCTCAGATCTTTGGAGAGATTCCACAGCCCTGAACCTGTGCTGTCTAACACTTCGGAGACCTCCAAACAGCCGTACATTAATGCATTGTTTGTCTTTTCTGATTGTTGTGTTTTAAATAAATTTTGGTTACGTCTTTTTGAACAGAGACTTTGGCCAGAATTTTACCAGCACGCCCGCCCCAGAATCAGGGTGGGCAAGACTCGCAGAACAAAATTCTCCATGGCCTCGTGCGGGATTTTACGAGCCTCGCTTGAGCGAGATTGGAAAATCCCGGCCTTTGCGAGTTTTTAAATAGAGTCTAAGTTTTTAGACATTGGCCATCTTCTTACAGGAAATCCCCCATTACAAATACTGTGCACAAAATCTGTGTTCCACACCAAATGAAGTTCATGCAATGAGAGAGGTAATACCCAGAAAGTTGTTCCCAAAAAAATCAAGGCACTGTAGTAGCCATATGTCAGCTGATGTCTTCATAAATATAAGCAAGTTAAAAAGAAAAAGAAAAGCTTTGAGACCATCTGATGATGGAAGCCAATCATTGATGTCAACCTTGGTTCAGTGATAGCACATCTGTCTCTGAGCCAGGAGGTTACCACTTCAGAGAGTTGAGCACATAACTTCGGTTCAATTTAATAGGGAGAAGTATTGCATTGTCAGGATTGTCATCTTTCAGTTGAGACCTTAAACCAAGACTCCACCTGTCCTGGACATAAAAGGACGATTTTGAAGATGAGTAAAGGAGATTGGTTTGCTCTGTGACCTGGCCAACAGTTCTATCTCAGCCAGCCGCACTTCAAAGGTATTTCATTGGTTGTAAAATGGCACGTCCTAGAGGTTGTGAAAGGTGCCATTTAGTCGCAAGCTTCCTTCTTGAAAGGAAAGCTCTTTGAATGGAAGAAATATTCTTCCGCTGCTCTTTGATGAGATTGTTTCTCATTTCACAGCTAGTTTAGATGGAGTAGTTATTGTCTGATTTTAAAAGCAGATCTGTGCAGCCAGGTTAAAAGGCTTAGGCTGGGATTTTTTGGCCTCGCTGAGGCAGGCTCCCTCTCGGAGGATGTAGCGAATCATTCAACTTCGGCCGGGCCAGAAAATCTCACTGGCGGGAGGGCTGGAAAATTCTGGCCTCAGAAACAATCAAAAATTAGTGAGCATTTGGAAGCATACCAGTTAGTTGAAATGAGAGGGAAATGGAAAGAAGAATGAAAAATAGCAGCAAGAGAAATCAAATGTTGTTGCTGCTGTGAAAGAAGGCGGCAGAATATTGATCATCATCTGTTTAAGTTTAAGTTTATTTATTCGTGTCACAAGTGGGCTTACATTGTGGGCAGCATGATGGCACAGTGGTTAGCACTATTGCCTCACAGCGCCAGGGACCCATGTTCAATTCCCGGCTTGGGTCACTGTCTGTGCGGAGTCTGCACATTCTCCCCGTGAATGTGTGGGTTTCCTCCAGGTACTCCAGTTTCCTCCCACAGTCTGAAAGATGTGCTGGTTAGGTGCATTGACCCGAACAGGTGCCAGAGTGTGGCGACTAGGGGAATTTCACAGTCACTTCATTGCAGTGTTAATGTAAGCCTTACTTGTGACTAATAAATACATTTTTAACTTTAACTTTAATTAACACTGCAATAAAGTTACTGTGAAAATCACCTAATCGCCACACTCCGACGCCTGTCCGGTTACACTGAGGGTGAATCTAGCATTGCCAATGCACCTAGCCAGCACATCTTTCGGACTGAATCCTTTATGGATTAATTGGACAGTTGTTCGTGCAGAGATAAGAAAGTGGCAGCTTTGATTCTACACAAATAAGGATTGTGGACAAATTTCACATCCAGTCAATGGGGCTCATAAATCTACAACATATACGATTATGCAGAACTCATTAAGAACATACAAGTAGGATAAGATTTGGCAGCTGCAGGGAATCTGGGATTACAGTTGGTAGCTGTAGGGAATTTTGGATTAAAATAGGTAGCTGCAAGGAAATCGGATAAGAGTAAACAGCTGTGGAGAATTGGGACCAGCGTAGTTACTTCTTGGGAAATGGAATTAGTGTAGTTAGCTTTAAGAAATTTGGGACTAGAATAGATAGCTCCAGAGAAATGGGATTAGAGTAGGGAGTTGTAGGGAAATGGATTAAGAACTGGGGACTGAAAATCGCAAAGATGTCAGTGCAGTCAGAGATGTTAAACTACTATGTGATACACTATGATGTTGGGCTATTGAAATGCCGATGTGTCATTTTTGGGACAAGATATATCAGAGTGATATTCTGCGAATTTGCTCAATTAGTTTAGGAATTTAGAGAGAAATATCACTGGGGTTTACCCTCTTGGAAATCATTGATTTTTAAGAAGATTAAATCTAATTAACATTGAGTTTAACATCTTTAGTCCATTGCCACTTTTTCTTGGACAATATTGAACTATTTATGCCCACTTAGGTCACATCTTTTGTTTTCACGTGTATTTCATTATCACAAACTTTTGTCTTCAGCCAACATCTCCTTAGATCCTGAATCGCTCTTTCCCTGCATTCCACCCCACCCCTCTCCACCTTTAGCTTGGTTTGCACATACACCAGCAACATCATCCAGTTCAGATGAAAGGTCATTGATCTGAAATATTAGAGAGGATTTTATGGCGCTTACAAGAACAGGAAATATGGAATGTGGGGTGGCCTGATTTACCCCTTATCCTCAAACTATGACTCCTAGTTCTGGACTCCCCCACCATCTGGAACATTCTTTCTGAATCTACCCTGTCTAATCCTCTTAGAATTTTATAAGCTTCTATGACATCCCCTGTCACTATTCTAAACTCCAATGAATATAATCCTAACCAAATTGGTCTCTCCTCATATGATAGTCATGCCATCCCAGGAATCAGCCTGGTAAACCTTCATTGTACTCCCTCTATAGCAAGGACATCCTTTCTCAGATAAGGACATCAAAACTGCACACAATAAACTAAGTGTGGCCTCAACAACAACCTGTACAATTGCAGTAACACATCCCTATTTCTATATTCAAATCCTCTCGCTATGAAGGCCAACATCCATTAGCCTTCTTTACTGCCTGCTATACCTGCGCACTTACTTTCAGTGACTGATGCACGAGGACACCAAGGTCTCACTGAGTATCCACCTCTCTCAATTTACACCCATTCAAATAATAATCTGCCTTCCTATTTTTGCTACCAAAGTGGATAACCTCACATTTATTCACATTATACTACATCTGCCATGCATATGCCCACTGGCACAAAGGAGGAAAGCAGTGAATGGACTCTTGCGAAGGGTCTTGGGGCCAGCAAGGGTGAATCTGTGGTGAGGGCGGTTGTTGAGTGGAGTTGGGGGCATGAAGGAGTGGAAGGTAGATTGGGGGGGGAAGGGGGACAGAGCATGGTCTTGGGGGCATAGAGGCATGAAGTGGGAAGAGTCTGGTGTCTTAGGTGTGGTTGGGAGGGTGAGGTGGGAGAGGAAGAACTACCATCTAGGGGAGGCAGTGGCCTAGTGGTATTATCACTAAATTATTAATGCAGAAACTCAGCTAATGTTCTTGGGACCCGGGTTTCAATCAATTTGAATTCAATAAAAAAAATTTGGAATTAACAATCTATGAAACTATTGTCGATTGTCGGAAAAACCCATCTGGTTCACTAATGTCCTTTAGGGAAGGAAATCTGCCATCCTTATCTGGTCTGGCTTACATGTGACTCCAGAGCCACAGCGGTTGACTCTCAACTGCCCTCCAAGGGCAACTAGGGATGAGCAATAAATGCTGGCCAGCCAGCGATGCCCACGTCCCACGAATGAATAAAAAAAGAAGAATATGAGGGACCTAAGGATCAATGTCAGTCCTGTCCATATGCGGGATCCATCTCAGGCTCTGGCAGAGTCCTCACAGGGCTTTAAGTTTACCTGCAACATTTCAATTACTCCTGATCAGAGTGATCTCCGAAAATATCCTTGACAATGCATTGAGCAGAAACTGAATTAATCTTCCCACAGTGGGAGGATGGGAATGTCGCAATGTCTGACTCTCAGCCTCCAGCTGTGTGAGCCAAAGTTCACACAGAATCAGAATCACAGAAGCACAGATTACTACAATGCCGAAGGGGCCCTTCGGCCCATCAAATCTGCACCGAGGCAAGAAAGGCCCTGCCCGGCCCACCTAATCCCACTTGCCAGCACTTGGCCCATATCCTTGAATGTTATGTTGAGCCAAGTACTCATCCAGGTACTTTTTAAAGGATGTGAGACATCCCGCCTCCACCACCCTCCCAGGCAGTGCATTCCAGACCAACTGGGTAAAAAAGTTTTTCCTCAAATCCCCTCTAAACCTCCCACCCCTTACTTTTAACTTGTGCCCCCTTGTAACTGACCCTTCAACTAAGGGGAACAGCTGTTCCACATCCACACTGTCCATGGCCCTCCTAATCTTGAACACCTCAATCAGGTAATATCAATGCTTTTAATCCTATTACCTGCCTCATCAATGCTGCCTAAGTTGCCGAGTATTCCCAGCATTTGCTGCTTTTACTTCAGATTTCCAACATCTGCTGTGTTTTTCCTTTGACTAAATAGAACAAAGAAAACTATAGCACAGGAACAGGCCCTTCGGCCCTCCAAGCCTGCACCGATCATGCTGCCCGACTTAACTAAAACCCCCTACCCTTCCGGGGACCATATCCCTCGATTCCCATCCTATTCATGTACTTGTCAAGACGCCCCTTAAAAGTCACTGCTGTATCCGCTTCCTCTACCTCCCCAGGCAACAAGTTCCAGGCACCCAGCACCCTCTGTGTAAAAAAACTCTCTGTGTAAAACATCTGCCTCGTACATCTCCTTTAAACCTTGCCCCTCGCACCTTAAACCTTTGCCTCCTAGTAATTGACTCATCCACCTTGGGAAAAAGCTTCTGACTATCCACTCTGTCCATGCTTCTCATAATCTTGTAGACTTCTTTCAGGTCACCCCTCAACCTCCGTCGCTCCATGAGAACAAACCAAGTTTCTCCAACCTCGCCTCATAGTTAATGCCCTCCATACAAGGGAACATCCTGGTAAATCTTTTCTGTACCCTCTCCAAAGCCTCCACATCCTTCTGGTAGTGTGGCGACTAGAATTGAACACTATATTCCAAGTGCGGCCTAACTAAGGTTCTATAGAGCTGCAACATGACTTGCCAATTTTTAAACTCAATACCCTGGCCGATGAAGGCAAGCATGCATCACCTCAAAGAACAGAGAACGAATAAATAGGAATGGATCTCTGTAAGGGATGGGGCTCATTGACTCAATGGTGATGATTTCCCAAAGTTCGTTCTTTAATTTTGAGCTGCGATCGGATTGAAGGGAAGATTATTTTACCATTTATCTGAGGGGAAATTATTGGAGTTGAGCATGGAAGCTGGTCTGTGACACTGCCTGATAAAGGTGGAATATATGCCATTCTCTGGTACCGATGTCTCTTAATGCTTTATAGAGTGAGAAAACATTAAAATGGAAAACTGCCAATCCGTTTTCATAATTTGTCTCTGTAATAATAAAAGTCAGCAACAATAGCAATGACAACAAGAGCTGGAGTTAGTTCACAAGGGAAATTACATTATGCAGGGAAAGATAATTGCTTTTCGCTAAGCAACAGGGCCATTCGTTCTTCACTAACAATGCAGGTTGCTGCTTCTAATTAGTTTTAATTATTTATATATGATAAAGATGCACTGAAAAAGACCAGCTGGCCCATCAAGTCTGTCCCATTACATTGTGTTACAAAGATGGCTCTCCATATTTCCCATCAGCCACCAGCAATGCAATCTCCCAGGAATGATCAACTAAAAAAATCCAATTTCAATTCAGGGAACCTGAGGAATTCTCTTCTACTGTTTGGCTATTGAAATGCCACTCCAGAAACTTGCACACTATTAGGTAGGTTAGTCCACAAGTGCAGCGCTGAAGGATGTTTTCTCTTTCCCACCTTTTTTAAATAGGGGGTTGATATTTGCCACTTTCCAGCCTGCAGGAACTTTTCCAGAATCCATAGAATTTTGAAAGCTAACTTGTTGTTAGCTTTGTTGTTCCTTTGTTTAAGATGGTGTTGTTCCTTTGTTTAAGAAGGGTAGCAAGAATAATCCAGGTAATTATAGGCCGGTGAGCCTTACATCGGTGGGTAGGGAAATTATTGGAGAGGATTCTTCAAGACAGGATTTATTCCCACTTGGAAATAAGTGGACGTATTAGTGAGAGGCATCATGGTTTTGTGAAGGGGAGGTCGTGTCTCACGAACTAGATCAAGTTTTTCGAGGAAGTGACGAAGATGATTGATGAGGGTAGGGCAGTGGATGTTGTCTACATGGACTTCAGTAAGGCCTTTGACAAGGTCCCTCATGGCAGACTGGCGCAGATGGTGAAGTCGCATGGGATCAGAGGTGAGCTGGCAAGGTGGATACAAAACTGGCTCGGTCAAAGAAGACAGAGGGTAGCAATGGAAGGATACGTTTCTGAATGGAGGGCTGTGACAAGTGGTGTTCCTCAGGGATCAGTGCTGGGACCTTTGCTGTTTGTAATATATATAAATGATTTGGAAGAAAATGTAACTGGATTTATTAGTAAGTTTGTGGACGACACAAAGGCTGGTGGATTTGCGGATAGCGATGAGGACCATCAGAGGATACAGCAGGATATAGATCAGTTGGAGACTTGGGCGGAGAGATGGCAGATGGAGTTTAATCCGGACAAATGTGAGGTAATGCATTTTGGAAGGTCTAATACAGATAGGAAATATACAGTAAATGGCAGAACCCTTTGGAGTATTGATAGGCAAAGGGATCTGGGTGTACAGGTACACAGGTCACTGAAAGTGGCATTGCAGGTGGAGAAGGTAGTCAAGAAGGCATACGGCATACGGCATGCTTGCCTTTATTGGCCGGGGTATTGAGTTTAAAAATTGGCAAGTCATGTTGACGCTTTATAGAACCTTAGTGAGGCCACACTTGGAATATAGTGTTCAATTCTGGTCGCCACACTACCAGAAGGATGTGGAGGCTTTGGAGAGGGTACAGAAAAGATTTACCAGGATGTTGCCTGATATGGAGGGCATTAGCTATGAGGAGAGGTTGGAGAAACTTGGTTTGTTCTCATGGAGCGACGGAGGTTGAGGGGCGACCTGAAAGAAGTCTACAAGATTATGAGAGGCATGGACAGAGTGGATAGTCAGAAGCTTTTTCCCAAGGTGGAAGAGTCAATTACTAGTGGGGCATAGGCTTAAGGTGCGAGGGGCAAGATTTAAAAGAGATGTACGAGGCAGATTTTTTACACAGAGAGTGGTGGGTGCCTGGAACTCGTTGCGTCTTGACAAGTACATGACTGAGATTATCATGTAATTATCATGTAATTAATCAGCTGGGGTACATGAATGAGATGGGAGTAGAGGGATATGGTCACCGGAAACGTAGAGGGTTGAAGTTAATTCAGGCAGCATGGTCGTTGCAGGCTTGGAGGGTCGAAGGGCCTGTTCCTGTGCTGTAATTTTCTTTGTTCTTTGTCCCAATGCATCCACAGGCTGCGATCCAGCAGCAGTGCGACAGATGCACCATAGAAAGCATCCTTTCCAGAAGTATCACAGCTTTGTATGGCTCCTGCTCTGACCAAGACCGCAAGAAACTACAAAGGGCTGTAAATGTAGCGCAGTCCATCACGCAAACCAGCCTCCCTTCCATTGGGTGGGAATGTACGGCCTCGTCCGAACGAAACCGGAAATTCCTGTCCGAGGTCAATGGAGATTTCCGTTGTCGGACCCTCACCTGCTCCAATTCCATGGCAGGCGAGGTGGTAGAGATCCCGCGATTGACTCCATCCACACTTCCCGCTGTCTGAGCAAAGCAGCCAGCATAATCAAGGGCCCCACGCACCCTGGGCATTCTCTCTTCCACATTCTTCTGTCAGGAAAAATGATACATAAGTCTGAGATCACGTACCAACCAAGTCAAGAACAGCTTCTTCCCTGCTTCCATCAGACTTTCAAATGGACCTACCATATATTAAGTTGCTCTTTCTCTACACCCTAGCAATGACCTTCTATGTAATCTATTAAAAGTTTCCTTTGTATAATACGCAAGAAATAATACTTTTCACCCCAATACATGTGACAATCATAAATGAAATCAAATCAAATCAGAATCCTCTAATGGCCAAAATGGGGTTTGCGATGATGAGATCTCACTTTGGTATTTTCCACGTGCCCTCCAATGGCAAGATCAGGTTCATGTTCATCTGGTGCACGAGGCTTATTAGCATATTTTATCATAAATTAGAATATTGTTACAGAGTTTAACGCTGTTACTTCCGCCTTCACCATACCATCCCATCCAGCCGGCGTGACATCAAAAGTGAAAACCAATTGTGAATACCATGCCAGGGGTGCACGGATAGGTATAGACCCAAGGTAGTGTGAGACATGGCCGGGCAGTGCCCGGGCACTGCCCCAGCACCCTTTCATTGCCCCCAGGCAGTCCACCCTTGCAGTGCCACCCTAGCAGTGCTAACCTGACACTGCCAGGTTGGCACTGCTGGGGCAGGCCATCTGGGAAACACCATTGGGGGAGTGCCCCTATGTGTGGTGGGTGCGGCACCATCATGCAAACCAGTCTCCCTCCCACTGGGAGCAATGTATTTGACTCTCAACTGCCCTCCAAGGGCAACTAGGGATGGGCAATAAATACTGGTCAGCCAGCGACGCCCTTGTCCCATGAATGAATATAAAAAGGGGGGAGGATGATGCATGTGAGGCAGGGGGAGGGATAGGGAGAACTTTGGCTTAGAGTCAATGAGCTGGAGGCTGAGCATCCAATGTTGCAACATATCACGGAGGGGCAGAGTTAACCAGAAGCTGTGTTTCAGGTGGCAGTCACAGCCCTTAGATAAACTACTCTGAATTGGGTCAAGGACAGGAGGGTATGATTACAAGTGAGGCAGATAGAGGGATCTAGGAGATAGCACTGCAGGAGCCTCAACCCCTGTCCCTTGTCCAACAGGTTCGAGACCCTTACTCCCTGTGTGGATGAGAATGGTTTTAAACATTCTGAATAAATTCACTGACATTGTGATGTAACTATTTTCCACATAAAGGTGTCACACAACCTTATCTGGAGAATGTAACTCAAAGCTCAGATGAGCAGTTTGTCTGTTCACACGATGAGGGGACGATTATTGTCAAGGACTTTTTTTATACACTTCTGATCTCCTTAAGATCGTTCCAAGCATGTATTTTTATATTTCACTTTTCCAAGTTTGTTGCTGGGCAGAACAGTCTGGCATTTTTTCTTGGTTAACAAGATCTTGTGAAAATTAAACCCTTGTCTCTAAAACCATGAAAGGGGTAGATAGAATCATACAGCGCGTAAGAAGGTCATTCAGTTTATTGTGTCTGTGCCAGCTCTTTGAAAGAACTATCTGATGACTCCCACTCCCTACTCTTTCTCCATAGCCCAGTGATTTTTTTCCAATGTAGATTCTGGATTATTTAAATTGGGATAATGATGGTGGGAACTGGAGGATGTGCTTATTATCCTCAAAGAACTACAAAGAAGAAAGTGCATATTTTTTCCAAAAGTCTGTCAGCTTTTGGGACATGTTGGTAGGAGTACGTTACATATTTTCCAGAAGGTGCCCTCCACAGGAGGACAATAAGGCATGGCAAGGTCAGAAGTTAGTTAAGTTCAGCACCACTACCATATATCCTGGAACTTGTTATTGTGCCTTGTGCGGTTGGGGAGAAATTCCTCAGGGCTTTTAGTAAAATTTATCACTTTTTCGTGTCATCCCCAGGAGATAACATGGATCTTGGATCATACGGTGAGCACTGTGGAGTCTACTGTCTTTTCCGTGCATAGCTAAAGTACAAAATGAAACACGAAGGATTAAATTTTCCGACCCTGCCTACCTCCGGGATCATCCAGTCCCACTGAAAGTCAATGGAGTTTTGGCTGGGCCACCGAATCTCTTGTGGTGAGTCCCACCACGATGGGGCCAGAAAATCCCGACCATAGTAGCAGAAAATGATTTGGGCCTACTTTGATGCTCCAAATACTCCCAGCAAAGCATTCACCAGCAGGGACCAGAGGCTTGCTTTAGATGAACATGGTAAGCTGCTAATGTCTGTCCAACTGTCCAACCTCCAGAAGTAGTTGGCTTGATTACAACAATGAATTTGGACAGTTAAAATAGTTCATGCTTCATTTCGAACATTCAAGTTTCTCAAGTAATGTTGCTCTCCTACCAAAAACTGGCCCAGAGTTATAATTTTTTAAAAATTAATTCACAGGACACGAACATTACTGGCTAGACCAGCATTTATTACCCATCCCTAATTGCCCTTGAGAAGTTGGTGGTGAGCTGCAACCTTGAACCTCTGCAGTCCATTTGCTGTAGGAAAACCAGCAGTGCTGTTAGGGAGGGAGATCCAGGACAGTTAAGGAACAACGACAGTTAAGGAACAGCGATATGTTCAAATTCAGGATGGCGGGTGGCTTGGAGGGGAATTTGCAGGTGGTGGTGTTCCCATGTATCGGCTATCCTTGTCCTTTTAGATGGTAGTTGTCATGGCTTTAGAAGATGCTGTCTAAGGAGCAATGGTGCATTCCTGCAGTTTATCTTGTAGATGGTAGATACTGCTGCTACTCTGCGGGTGAGATTTTCTAGTTGCAAATGCTTCAGTATTACCTTGTGCACTCATGTGCACCATTAAGAATGGGGACATTAGTAGAGCCCCCTCCTACAGTGAGTTAGAATCATAGAATTATTACAGAGCAGAAGGTGGCCATTTGGCCCATCCAGTCTGCACAGACCACAATCCCATCCAGGCCCTCTCCCCATAACCCTACTTATTTAACCCGTTAGTCCACCTGACAGTAAGAGGCAATTTGCTATGGCCAATCTACCTAACCCGCACATCTTTGGACTGTGGGAGGAAACCGGAGCATCCAAAGGAAACCCACGCAGACACGGGGAGAATGTGCAAACTCCACACAGACAGTGACCCAAGGCCGGAATTAAACCCGGGTCCCTGGTGCTGTGAAGCAGCAGTGCTAACCACTGTGCCACCATGCCGCCCAAAATTGTCCACCATCATCCATGGCTGGATTTGGCAGGACTGCAGAATTGGACCTTAAGTTTCAATTAAGTTTAAAATACTCATTCTTGGTTAATTCCTCTAATTTCCTGACTTTAGTTCAAATTATTTGCATATTTGAACCTCAGAACTACAGCACTGTCATATCATAATCAAACCGCTCAGTATCCTGCTTTCTTCTTTTTTATTCCGATAATCCATGACCCTCTCCTCACCCTTTCATTCACCCCTTAGGTATATTTATAAGGATTTACAATGCTCTGGTCAGACCACATTTGAAGCATTATGAGCAATTTTGGGCCCCCGTATCTAAGGAAGGATGTGCCAGCTCTGGAGAAGGTCCAGAGGAGATTCACAAGAATGATCCCAGGAATGAAAAGCTTGATGTATGAGGAGCATTCGAGGACTCTGAGTTCGTACGCGATGGAGTTTAGAAGGATGAGGGGTGGGGGGATCTCATTGAAACTTAAGAATACTGAAAGGCCTGGATAGAGTGGACGTGGGGAAGATATTTCCATGATTAGGAGAGACTAGGATCCGAGGGCACAGCCTCAGAGTAAAGGGACAACCCTTTAGAACCAAAATGAGGAGGAATTTCTTCAGCAAGAGAGTGGTGAATCTGTGGAATTCGTTGCCTCAGAAGGCTGTGGAGGCCAAGTCATTGAGTGTCTTTAAGATAGAGATAGATAGGTTCTTGATCGGTATGGGGATCAAAGATTACGGGGAAAAGGCTAGAAAATGAGCTTGAGAAACTTATCAGCCATGATTGAATGGCGGAGTAGACTCGATGGGCCGACTGGCCTAATTCTGCTCCTATATCTTATGGTCTTATTTCTAGATATCTCTACCAGTTTGCTATTTCTGATTACTTTGACTCTGCAACCAACATTAAATCAAAGAATTGTACAGCACAGAAAGAAGCCATTTAGCCCATTTTGTTTGTGATGATTCTTTGAAAGAGCTATCCAATTAATCCCATTCCCCTGCACTTTTCCTTGCTTTTCTTTTTGATTTTTGGAGTGCACATAGCCAATTCCCTTCAGCCCTCATCTTCACAACCTGTAAAATCTCTTTGTTCTGCCTTCCACTAGCCTTGCAACTCAGTCTAACTAGCTTAAATCTTCTCCCATTGTTCCATGTAATATCGCACCAAAAACATGCATATCTGACAGGGTCATTCCTAACACAGAAGAAATAGGAGCAGAAGTAGGCCTTTCAGCCCATCGAGCCTGCTCCGCCATTTGTAGAATCTCAACAGTGCGGAAGGAGGCCATTCGGCCCAACAAGCCTACACTGACAACAATCCCGCCCAGGCCCTTTCCCCGTAAACCCACATATTTACCCTGCTAGTCCCCCTGACACTAAGGGGCAATTTAGCATGACCAATCCACCTAACCCACACATCTTTGGAGTGTGGGGGGGAAACCAGAGCACCCGGAGAAAACCCACACGGACAACAAGGAGAATGTGCAAATCCCACATAGTCACCCAAGACCAGAATTGAACCCGGGTCCCTGTCGCTATGAGGCAGTAGTGCTAATCACTGTACCACAGTGCCACTCTTTAACTAATCCCTACAATGCAGGAGGAGGCCATTTGGCCAATCGAGCCTGCATCGACAACAATCCTACACATGCTCTATCCCCGTAACCCCCTGACACTAAGGGGCAATTTAGCATGGCCAATCCACCTAACCTGCACATCTTTGGACTGTAGAAGGAAACCAGAACACCTGGAGGAAACCCTGCTAGTCCCCCTGATACTAGGGGGCAATTTAGCATGACCAATCATGGTTTTTCATAACTGTACACCACTAATGAGGGTCACAACCAGCCCTTGATCAGCACCCCCCCCCCCCCCTCTACACCCTGACCCCAGCCTTTCCGCTTCTTCCTTTCCCCAGGACTTAACAGAGCCCTGACCACTCTCTGCAAGGCAGACTGCACAACTTTGCACTGTGGGAGGAAACAGGAGCGTTTGGAGGAAACCCTGCGCAGACATGGGGAGAACATCCAAACTCCATAGAGCCACTCGAACACGGGTCCCTGTCACTGTGAGGCAGCAGTGCTAACCATTGTGCCACTGTGCCGCCCACTTCTACTGGAGGTAGTGCAGCCCTATTAAAGGGAGGCAAAGCTACCTTAATACTTGCCTTTAATCCAGCAACGCAAGGGGAGATTATCGAACCAATAGTTGGTTCCAGTTTGAGCTGATATTCCCAGCCCCTTGCATTCTAATTTGCGATACTGGTTGTTGGAAACAAATCTAATCAGGTAATGACTTTGATTTAGTTAAAGCAAGTGCTGGAGGAGCACATTGCTCAGATCTTCCACTGAGCTCTGCCACTGGGGACTCCTACATTTTGCTTAACATATTTACAACGTTTGAAATTGTGTTAGCTTCGCTTGTTTATTTGCTGCAGGGGCAAGTGTGTATTCTGTTGAATTTATTTGGAGAATGGGAAGAATGGCAAACTGCAATCTGAATAAGAAATGTGTGAAGGTAAGTTAAATTATGATTGTGTCTATTTTTAGGGTGGAAAATGGAGGCCAAAATTGGACAACTTGATAAAACCATGTTATATGCGCAATGGCTGCCTGAACTGTGCCCATCATTATATTGCTCTAGAATGATTTTCAGGCATCTCCAGCAGTCATCTTATTAGGTATTAGGTCTCTCACGTGCCAATAAGGGGACTGATTGCCTTTTTAAGCACCTCATGGCTTCTCGTGACTGCACACTACTAATGAGGGTCACAACCAGCCCTTGATCTGGTCTGGCCTCTTCCCATCCTGACCCCGGCCTTTGCTCTTCCTCCTTTTCCCAGGACTTAACAAAGCCCTGACCACTCTCTGCAAGACAGACTGCCCAAAATGATCCAACTCGGAACACTGAGCTGTCTATGGAGGAACAACAGGACATGTTAGCTAGCCCCAATTATTACATTGCAACCCAAGGACTAATTGCAGCAGTTCCTTGAAGTGGCCTCTTCAGGCTTGAATAGAAAGATAGAAACATAGAAAATAGAAGCAGGAGTAGGCCATTCGGGCCATCGAGCCTGCTCCACCATTCATTATGATCCATGGCTGATCATCTAACTCAGTAACCTGTTCCCGTTTTCCTCCTTTATCTTTTGACCCTTTTAGCCCCAAGAGTTATATCTAATTCCATCTTGGAAAAAAAAGGGGGCAAATTTTCTCATTCCGCCAGCCACAGGAATCGTAGCAGGTGAGGGGCGGATCATGTATGCTCGAAAGTCAAAAAACAGTTGACCACGGGCGGGATTTTCCAGTTCGAGTACGGCCGAAAAATCCCGCCCACCAATGTTTTGGCCTCAGCTGCTTTCTGTGGTAAAGAATTTCACAGGCTTACCACTCTCTGGATGAAGAAGCTTCTTGTCATCTGGTCTGGCCTAAGGTGACTCCAGGGCCACAGCAATGTGGTTGACTCTCAACTGCCCCCGTGCAACTAGGGATATGCAATAAATGCTGACCAGCCAGCGATGCCCATGTCCCATGAATAAATTTTTTTAAAAACAGGGAAATGGGCAAAACAAGATCAGTCACCTATTATATAGAATATGTCCTGCAAGCTCTCACCGCAAGCCTGAGGTATCAGCAAATGCGGCTTCTCATCCATTTGCAGTCATTCCCAACACAACTGATTACTGTGTTTGTCAGCAGGCTTGTAGAAATACAGGACCTAGCCTTTCATTCATAGCCTGGCATTCATTTAGAATCTGGGATTCCATTCAAAATGGGGTCTTCATTCATAACCCGGCATTTCATTCATGACCCATGGTCTTGCATTCCATTCATCACCTTTCTTTTCATTCACAGCCTGAAATTTAATCGATGATTTGGTATTCCATTCATGGTTGAGTATTCCACTGAAGGCCTTGTGTTCTGTTAAGGTTGCGACATCCATTCATGGGCAGTTCTCTGTAGGTTACACTGCCTCTGAGCAATTGCAAACCTGCCTCAGCAACAGCTAGTCTGACTCTCTCTTTGAAGTGAAAATAAACCTACTGGGGGATTGAATAGGTTAAAAAGTGCAAACGAAGAAAGTATTTTTTAATATTGTTGCTTAAACCTCAGGAAAAGGAAATGTTATATGTTCCCCACAACTAATGCTAGTATTATAAATCTTGGACCATTGACTGCTACAAATTATGGTGGTGTGTTGTGGGCAGCTTGTGAATAATAGATAAGCGTTGTTTATTGTTTTTGCAGACATTGCTATCTACTAACTAACAAAGGATAGATGCACCTAAAATGCAATAATAAACAGAAACACACAGTCCTGTTGTTACCAAACGGCTGTGAGTAAAATATGATTCTATGCTCGAAAGTCAAAAAACAGTAAGGGCGGTCGGGGAGTGACTTTTCGAGACAGCGACTCACATTGCGATTTCCTGGCTTTGCCACAACGACTAAATAGGAAATCAGACTTGCATTGGAGACTGGCATCCGGTGAACTTTGATTTTGATTTGATTTGATTTGATTTATTATTGTCCCATGTATTAGTATACAGTAAAAAGTATTATTTCTTGTGCGCTATACAGACAAAGCACACCATTCATGGAGAAGGAAATGAGACAGTGCATTTGTAGTGTTACGGTCATTGCTAGGGTGTAGAGAAAGATCAACTCAATGCAAGGGTAAGTCCATTCAAAAGTCTGATGGCAGCAGGAAGGGCACAGTGGTTAGCACTGCTGCTTCACAGCGCCAGGGACCTGAGTTTGATTCCCGGCTTGGGTCACTGTCTGTGTGGAGTTTGCATATTCTCCCTGTGTCTGCGTGGGTTTCCTCCGGGTGCTCCGGTTTCCTCCCACATTCTGAAAGACATGCTGGTTAGGTGAATTGACCTGAAAAGGTGCCGGACTATGGCGATTAGGGGAATTTCACAGTAACTTCATTGCAGTGTTAATGTAAGCCTTACTTGTGATGAATAAATAAACTTTACTTTTTTACTTTAAGAAGCTGTTCTTGAGTCGGTTGGTACGTGATCTCAGACACTTGTGTCTTTTTCCCGACAGAAGAAGATGGAAGAGAGAATGCCCGGGGTGCGTGGTTCCTTAATTGTGCTGGCTGCTTTGACTGTTCTCTGACAAATTTACCAAAGAAATAACAACACCCAGCCTTATTCCAGGCAAGCGGAAATGTTATTTACCTGGACTAAGACAGGCATATAAAAGATATTTCCACCAAAGTCTTGACATAAAATGGGTGTCTAATAAATCGGATAGGAAATTCAGGAAATACTTCTTTACCTAGGAATGGTGAGAATCTGGAAGTCACTATCATAAGTCAGTGAGGTAAATAACAATATAGATCTATTTATAAGGAAAGTCAGATAAGGAGTCGAGGGGACAAGGAATGCAAGATTAATGCTAGGGCGGCACGGTGCACAGTGGTTAGCACTGCTGCCTCACAGTGCCAGGGACCCAGGTTCAATTCTGGCCTCGGGTCACTGTCTGTGTGGAACAAAGAACAAGAACGAAGAACAATACAGTACAGGAACAGGCTCTTCGGCCCTCCAAGCCTGCACCGATCATGTGTTCCTAACTAGGAGTTTGTACATTCTCCCTGTGTCTGCATGGATTTCCTCCGGGTGCTCCGGTTTCCTCCCACAGTCCAAAGATATGTGGGTTAGGTTGATTGGCTATGCTAAATTGTTCCGAGTATCAGGGGATTAGCAGGTTAAGTTTGTGGGTTAATGTGAATAGGGGTGGGGTGGGATTGTGGTTGGTACAGACTTGATGGGCCGAATGGCCTCCTTCTGTTCTGTAGGGATTTGATGATATTAGAGTTGGATGAAGAGGAATGGATGGATAATGAACATTAGCATGGGCTATTTGGGCTGAATGACCCATCTTTCTGATGTACTTTGCATATGATTCAGGAATATTATGATGTTCCATGTGATGGGGAGGGGGTTTAATTGGTTAAATACCAGATTTAATTTTGTAAATGGGTTTAATGATAAACTGAAGTGCACGTGGGTTACTCACAGGGAATTCACGTGATGTGATATGATCTTTTGCAAACCAAAATAACCAAACTGATCAAATTATCCCCAATGGGGAAATTACCAACAAGATTTCACTTTTTTGCAACTTTTGCTTTAACACAAATTAGAATCAATATAAATTAAGCAAGAATTCACATGTGAATGATACTTCACATTAAAAGGTCAATTTTGCTTTAAATAAAGATACATCTTACACAACCCACAAACGCACACATTACTCCACTCACAAATGTGGCACTAGGGGAGGGATTCTCCAGTCTTGTCCATGACAGAACCTGCGAGGACAGAGAATTTGGCATTCCAGCCAAAGCCCCATTGACTGTCAGTGACACCGGAAAATCCCAGCCGCAAACGTGTTCGGAAGATCTTGGTCAACATTGCTGCACAATTTGCTGTTCTAAATTCATGAAGAGTAAGTCAGGGGTCCCACTTGACAACAGCTTTCACCTTTGAGTTTCATAGGTCTGATTATCATCAGCAAGGCACACGTCAATGAACTCTCTCTTCCTCCAGTCTAAACAGTCCTGATGGTAAAACTTTCCAAGAGTCCCAACTGATCAACCAATAACAGCCCACTTCACAGTTTGGCCATTTCTGGGAAAATACCTAATGCAGCATCTCCGAGCTACCCACATAATTTTACAGGTTTTAGACCTTTAAAGCCAGCTTGGTACATTGCCCTTTGTGTCATTTCTGCCAAACAGCAAAACTGACTTCTTCCTGAGAGAGATTTTCTTCTCCTCATAAGAAATTGGCATTTTTGTCTTTATGTCTTCTTCTGCTTTCTCTACATGTCTGCATCTGTGTGGTGATCACCTTCACCCACCAGCTCTACTGCTTGGTAATTCTCCTTCATGTTTCAGCTTTCCTTTCCATCTGCAGGTCTCCTTTCTGTCTGCAGGTCTCCTTTCTGTCTGCAGGTCTCCTTTCTGTCTGCAGATCTCCTTTCTTTCTGCCAGCCACTTGGCTTCTCATCTTAACTTCCTTCCCTGTTGGTACAGCTCCCAAGTCAAGTGTCACCAAGTAGCTAGAATTAGTATTTCTTCGTGTCCAAGAATTTTAAACAATCTTTTCAAATATCTTAAAAAGAATATAGATTCCACAGACCTTTTAAAAAGTTTTCCTGACTGCACTGCTTCTGGATCAAAGGTCACCATAGATGGTAGGTTTCATTCAGGCGATGAATAAATAAAAATTAATGTGCAGTGCCTTATATATAGACTGACCTAGTTCAGGATTAAGGTTATATTTGGTTATATTTCTATAGCATCCTTAAGGGAATAAAAAAGCCCCAAAGCATTTCACAAAGGCATTATAATACAAAATATGACATCAAGATGCATAAAGATATGTTAGGCCAGGTGACATAGGGACATAGGAATTAAGAACAGAAGTAGGTACTTCAGCCCTTTGAGCCTGCTCTGTCATTCAATCAGATCATGGCTGATCTCTTTCTGGTCTCAACTCCACCTCCCTACCTGTTCCCCATACCCCTTTAACCTGTTTTTCTATTAGAAATATATCTACCTCCTTCATCAAACCAGTTAATGATTCAGAGCCCACCAAACTATGGGGCAGTGAGTTCCACAAATTCACCACCCTCTGCGAGAAGTCGTTCCTCCTCATCTCAACATATACCTGAGACCTCTTATTCTAGACAGCCCCATAAGAGGAAACATTTGGTCTCCATTCTCTTAATCAATCCCTTTTAAAATTTCATATATCTCGATCAGATCCCCTCTCATCCAGCGAGTATAAGCCCAAACCATTCAATCTCTCCTCATTCGTCAACACTTTCATCCCCGGAATCAATCTGGTGAACCTCCTCTGAACTGCTTCCATTGCCGCCACATCCTTCCTCAAATGAGAAGACCCAAACTAGGTGTGGTCTTGCCAACACCCTATACAACTGCAACAACACTTCTCCACTTTTATGCTCCATTTCTTTAGCAAGATTGGACAAAGAGGTAGTTATTAAAAAGTGTCTTAAAGGAGGAAAGTAAGTTAAAGATGTATGGAGAAAATTCCAGAGCTTTGGACTTAAGCATCTGAAGGCACAACTACCAGTGATGCAACAATTAATCAGGGATTCTTAAGAGACCAGAATTAGATGAGTACAGATATCTGTGGAGAAGGTGTGAGTGAGGCTTCTCCACAGAACAATACTTCCCTCGCCTCGCCCTTGCTCTTATTTTCTCTATATCCCAATCACCAAAAAGCAGCTCTTCCTTCATTCTGTTTCAAGATGTGAAAACTAGCACTTGAAGTTCAACAGGTTAAGGTTTGGGTTTCTTTCCCCATGACAGCAAGTTCATATGTGTCTGTCTCTGGACAGAGATTTGTATGATCACCTTCTTCATACCAAAGCATTCTGTTTCCTTAATTTATAGAGACATTTTAAAACAGAACTGTCTTGTAAAGTCCCACATTTGTAACAACATGTGTCAGCATCTGAGATCGTGGCTGCAACTATGAAATCAGGGGAGGTGTGTCTCTCTCTTCATTGCCTTCTTGCTCTTCCACTGCTACCTCGGCAGTTGAACTTCTTGGGCATCTGAAAAGAGAAAGGCACAAAGGTAGGATAGTAATGAGGACTAGAGAAAATGAGAAATGCATGCTTGATTGTGGGATGAGGGAGAAGTGGGATGAAGGAGGGAGGATTAAGTATGCAGCTACCCTCATCTTCAATGATCACACCCTGTCGGTGGTCAAGGCCTCAGCAAAGGACATTTCCATAATAGAATCATAGAATCCTACAGTGCAAAAGGAGGCCATTCAGCCCATCGGGTCTGCACCAACCACAATCCCACGCAGGCCCTATCCCTGTGGCCCCACGTATTTATCCTAAATTGACCCTGACACTAAGGGGCAATTTAACATGGCCAATCCACCTAACCCGCACATCTTTGGACTGTGGGAGGAAATCGGAGCACCCGGAGGAAACCCACGCAGACACGAGGAGAACGCGCAAACTCCACACAGACAGTGACCCAAGCCAGGAATCGAGCCCGTGATGCTGTGAGGCAGCAGTGCTAACCACTGTGCCACCGTGCCACCCATAAGCAGCATCATCTCCTCCATGAGGATTAGACTGTGTAGGCATACTGAATCCCCTCTGCTATCTTCAACTGCAAACCAGGTCTGTCCTGCAAAGAAGATGGAAATGTGTCAGGAAGTTTCACATTATGGGCGGGATTTTGCGGTTGTGGTCACCCCAAGTGCAAAAAATCCCGCCCATAGTCCGTGTCCCGCCCACTACAGTTCCTGTGGTGGGTGGGATGGTAAAATCTGGGTCAATATTTCTGGGTGATGTATCTGTCATAATTAATAGCTGTCATTCTGTGCCAGCTCTGAGACGTGGGTATGAGACTAGTAAAAGTGCAAAGCCTGTGTAAGTGAGGTGAAACCCATGAATGGGGAAGGTTGATTTCTGATTGATGGAGATTACTGATCGGTGAGTAATGGTAGTGCGGTGAACTGAGCAGTGGCTGAGACTAATGATGCAATTTGTAAGTTATTGCAATTGAAGACCATTCACCGAGTGTGAACTCTTCCTCCTGCTCCACTGACAAGAGGCTGGTAAACATCTTCTGGCACTGCATCCAGGTCCTTGAAGTTATATTCCTAAAGTTTGACCACCACAGTTACTCAACATTTGTCTGGAGAGCACCCTTCCCCCCAATCCCTAAGCCTCATTCGCAAGATACCGAACATCACTCTTCCTTCCAACATCCTCCAACAAGTCCTCCAGTGCACTATCCGGAAACCTTGGTGCCTGCTCTCTCTCCCATGGTCAGCCATTCTTCCCTCTTTCCAGGATAACATTCGCTTGCAGAATGATTCCCAGCGCCTGCTCCAGTCACGGTGTGTCGCCAGTTTAACTGGTGCAGGTTTATTTGAAATAGTGCAGGGTCAACATTCATTAGCACAAATTATTAACTATGATGGACCCTCTGCTGGTGCATGCGGACAGTGTTGGGGGTAAGCTGACTGCTGACTTGCAGAATTCATTGTACTGAGTAGGCACCTGAATTTGGTATGATGTCCACATTCTCATCAACAGGTGTGGGTTGTGATCTTGCAGCATTTATAGAAGTTCACCAAGTTAACACCAAAAGAACTGCAATCGCAGAATAAACCTTTCCAAGTTGCACGCAATGCATCCCTCTCCCTTAGTGGCAGTTACTGTCAATTAGTACTGAATCCAACTGTGCATGGACATTCACAGACAACTGGGTTAATATACAATTGAAACTCTGCTTGACGTTGAGGCTCTCTGATCCATCGCAATAGGAAGAAGAGCTTCAAACTATTTACAATAGTCATGAGTTGGGGACAGCATGGTGGGACAGTGGTTAGCACTGCTGCCTCATAGCACCAGGGACCCGACTTCAATTCCGGCCTCAAGTGACTTTGTGTGGAGTTTGCACGATCTCCCCGTGTCTGCGTGAGTATCCTCTGGGTGCTCCGGTTTCCTCCCATAGTCCAAAATTGTGAGGGTTAGCTTGATTGGCCATGATAAATTGCCCCTTAATGTCAGGGGAATTAGGAGGGTAAATATGTTACGGGGTTGGGACCTGGGTGGGATTTTTGTCGGTGCAGGCTCGATGGGCCAGATGGCCTCCTTCTGCACTGTAGATTCTATGATTCTATGTGTTAAACCTCAAACAGGGGCAGGCGATGGACTAGTGGTATTACCGCTAGACCATTAATTCAGAAACCCAGCTAATGTTCTAGAGATTGTGATTTGAATCCCACCATAGGAGAAGATGGAATTTGAATTCAATTTTAAAAAAAGCTGGAATTAAGAATCTACAGGTGACCATGAATTGATTGTTGGAAAAACCCATCTGGTTCACTAATGTCCTTTAGGGAAGGAAATCTGCTGTCTTTACCTGGTCTGGACTATATGTGACTCCAGAGCCACAGCAATGTGGTTGACTCTGAACCGCCCTCCAAGGGCATCTAGGGATGGGCAATAAATGCCAGCCAGTGACGTACAAGTGCCACGAATGATTATAAAGAAAACTGTATCACGTAGTTCTAACAATTCACATTAACTGCAAGTCCTTAAAGCCCAAAGGTGTAAGTGCCACAGAGGTTTGACACTGGGCAAAAAAAGAAATCTCTGTTGTGTTTTATTAACTCAATAGCGACAGGATATGAGTGGAAGCTTAGTGATCATGTGGATGGGTGGCAGGTGGCCTGTCCTTTGGCTCACATTATTGTTTATTTCTTGAAAGGTACGTTTGCCTTGGTTTTGTTTGGTTTCATAATGGTTCTAATATTGCACTCACATCTTATGAAACTTCACTGAGGAGACTGGATTGAAATTCACTGAACAATAACATGAAATATCAGGATCTATTATTTTGCGTGGCCCTTGCTTGCTCCATAGCTCAGGCAGCACTGGAATCACATTCTGGTCTGTGCTATTGTTTACCTTAGTCAGTACTTGAGACATTCATTTCCCAGGGTTGGAGCTGAGTTAATCTTTTGCAACCCACTTGCAGTCCTGGTAGATAAATGAATAATATTCCTTTGGTCTCAGCATGCATTCCAGTGCTGTGCTGTGAGGTAAACTCTTCAGGTTATGCTGACTCCTTTGCTCCACATTGGCCATTTGTTTTTATCTTTCCTTTTGAAGATTACAGTTTAATTAAATCTGTTCCTCCGCTGTATTACCCTTTCGCTTTTTCTCCGTTCCTTTTACTTGGCGGCAAAAAGTAGCATAGGAAAGCGAAAGGGTAATACAGCAGAGGAACAGATTTCCTTTTCCTTGGGTGGCACGGTGGCACAGTGGTTAGCACTGCTGCCTCACAGCGCCAGGGGCCGGATTCAATTTCTGGCTTGGGTGACTGACTGTGCAGAGTCTGCAGGCTCTCCCTGTGTCTGCAGGGGTTTCCTCCGGGTGCTCCGGTTTCCTCCCACAGTCTGAAAGACGTGCTGGTTAGGCGCATTGGCCATGTAAAAGTCCCCCTCAGCGTACCCGAACAGGCGCCGGAGTGTGGCGACTAGGGTATTTTCACAGTAACTTCATTGCAGTGTTAATGTCAGCCGACTTATGACACTAATAAATAAATTTTAACTTTGACAACCAGACAGCGTTTTTACAAAGCAAAATGATTCAAGGCCCATCACAATTCAAGATCTAATGATGTGAAGATTACATGGATCGGCCATGCTAAATTGCCCCTTAGTGTCCCAAGATGTATAGGTTAGGGGGATTAGTGGGGTAAAGATCTGGGGTTAAATGGCCAGGGCCTAGGTATAATGCTCTGTCAGAGAATCAGTGCAGACTTGATGGGCCGAATGGCCTCCTTCTGCACTTCAGGGATTCTGTGATTCTAAGGTCAGATCCAAGTAGCATTCGGATAGGGAATTGAACGTGACTGAAGAATGAGATGTTGAGGGTCTGAAGGAGGAAAGATGAAAAGCAAAAGGAGGAGACTGGGGTGAAAGTTTCAGATGGAGGCCTGAATAGGATTGCCAAAAATGAGAGGCTGGAAGTGGCAGCAAATACACAGCAGAAGCAGGGGGAGAGCAAACACAGCAGCAGCATCTAACCTACACATCTTAGGACACTAAGGGAGTCCTCATCCCTCACCACTTACATATTCCCCATGCCCCATCTATGCCAGCTCATGCTGCTATCCACCTTCCATGGTCCCTCTTACTCCCAATTCAAAATTATACTCTTCTACCCACCCCCATGGGCCCTCATACCCGCTAGGCCAACCTATGACCCTCTATAATCCCCATGTCCCTTTATAGCCCCTATGCCAACTTAGTGCCAACTCATACCAACCCATTACACCTGACTCACTATCCTTTTCAGTGACACCCTACATATCAACTTACCCAGTATCCACCATGGGCAGACTTCAGGAGCCTTGGCAAGATTAAATAAAATAATGCCCTAAGTGTCTGTTGCAGACTTCACTATATTTAAAAAAGCTCTCTCATTCATAACATTTAAATCCCTTCAAGTATTCAATCCCTGATAAAAAAACAAACATTTCCTTCAAGTACCAAGTCCCTTACAAAAACATAATGTTTCTTCTGAATTGCTTTTGAAAATGTACATCTGTATTCATAACCCTGTATCAAAGACAACTATTCTCTTAATAGCCACTTGAAGCTGTCAATCAAATTGTGAACTTATAGTCCTCTGCCATACCCACCTCCCAACCCCCAACAACTGTGATACTGACAGGTTATGAAAGCAATCAAGCAGCACTAATCCTTATATCTATTAAAAGTGAAATAGTAAACACCTATTTTCCAGAACTGCAGGTTGGATGTTTATTTTTTCCAAAAATTTAAAGGGCAGGAGATTTAAATGTCTTGCCTGTTGGAAAGTTCAACAGGGCTTACCCATTTTCATGCACATCCATGACTACTCTTAACAACTCCAAAGGGGTACCTGACCTTTCTCAAAGGGGCACCTGGCCACTGCCAAAGGGGCACCTGACCACTCCAAATAACTCCAGAAGCTTTAAACCTTTTCCTCAAATGTCAAAAGACAAGTCAGCTCGAATTCTCCAACTGTTCACAATGGCGGGATTCTCCTGTTCCGCCAGCAGTGCACCCCCGCCTACAGGTTTCCCGCCTTTGTGGGGGTCATCAATGGGAATTCCCATTCACAGTGGCGGGACCAGAGAATCGTGCCGCTATCAACCAAGGTGCCACCTCCCGCCAGCAGGAAACACATGGCTGGGTGGCTGGAGAATATCACCCATCATGTTTTGAGTAGCCCAAATTTGGATCTGTTTGAATGCAGCTGCATCTCTACATGTCCAACTGTCTCTGTGAACCACAAGCACAACCCATCCCATCCTCCTCCCTGATGAAAATTATGGGTACCTGGATTGGGGACAGGACCTCCAGAATTGTGGCTCGAGCACAATTTTGGCTAAGGTGCAGGCTTTGCATCATTTCCCCTCTCATGATTTACACAGTGAACATACACACACCCATTTAAGTGCCCAACATTAGTTACAACCACGTCTAGTCGGTGAAATTGTTCTACACCAGCTGTGCAAAATATACTTGTAGAGAATTGACAGCCATTTATTCAATGCATCCAAACTTTGTTCTACTGAAGTTCCATTGATCAATTTCACACCCTTACTGTTTGGAGGCTCAAAAAATGTTACAGTTCTGAGTTAAGTACTCAGATTAATCAAACAGTTAGAAATCCAAATGCTCAATGCAGTCTGCCATGTTTTAGCCTTTTTAAGTTCCTTATCAAAGTGCTCACATATAGTAACAATAATATAGTAATAACAGGTGAGTCGCCTGATGAAGGAGCAGCATTCCGAAAACTCGTGATTCCAAATAAACCTGTTGGACTTTAACCTGCTGCTGTGAGACTTCTTACTGTGCCCTCCAATGCTGGCACCTCCACATCATAAATAGTAGCAGGCGGATCTAATGCAATCTGGCTCATATGTATAGATTTACATTTTTAAGCTGCAGAACAGTGACTGATGGGTCATTTTTTCTGTTGGTTGATATGGGTGCAACTTACTTTCGGTTTATCAGAATGTCTTCATATCAGGAGGATCTAATTGTGCTGATAACTTAATAGCTTCAGCTAATAAATAGGACTTTTTAACGAACTAATGTTGGGCTACTGAGATTGGTATAACTCGCTTACTTTGCTACGTTTTCATACATCTTGTGCTCTTTTTAAACATAATTATTTCACCGAGTGAAACTTTTGATTATAAGTCTGTCTTTGATTCTATAACATTCAGCATCAGCTAATTGCCTCCAATCTGCAAGTCTCATTTTAAAAGATAATATTTATCCAGATGTTTCCTTTTGCGAGATTACTTTTCTGTCTTTGCACCCATTATCAGTTGACTGCAGCTTCTTGAAACATAGGAACTCGAGGCAATGGCTAATTACTGGATAACTGATGATACTGAAATCTCCCAGTGCTGTAGGGTAAGTCTCAGTTCAAAAGTTAACTCCCTCCTTACAACAGCCCCTACATTGTCAAGGAAGAATGCAATTTTAGTTTTTACCCAGTATTTAATGAGCAAACATGAATCTTAGTTTCATGTATAAAGAGAAGAGAAAAGTTGATGTTTCACGTGTGAGCTATTGATAGGGGCTGGTCTGCATTTCGAGCATTTTGTGTTTTAATTTTAGGTTACTAACATTTGTGGGCTTTAGCTCTTCTGAAAATCACATTTGAATCTGACATTACATAAGTGAGTGTGAATAATACCCATACTAATAATTATGGAGCCATATTCACAACTGTAGCCAGTGACAGGGTTAAAAACAAAAGCCTGCACACAGTTATTAGGAACAAAGGAACAGAAGAATTAAGAGCAGAAGTAGACAAATTCAGCCCTTCGAGCCTGCTCCACCACTCAATCAGATCATAGCGGATCTCTCCCTGGTCTCAAATCCACCTCCCCACCTGCTCCCCATATCCCCTTATCCCATCTTTTATGAAAAATGTATCTATCCCCTTCTTGAAACCATTCAATGATTCAGACTCCACCGCACTATGGGGAAGCAAGATCCACAAATTCACCACCCTCTGCGTTTCTCCTCATCGCAGTGTTGAATCTACCACCTCGCAGCCTATACCTGTGACCTCTTGTTCGAGATTGTCCCATAAGAGGAAATATTTGGTCTCCACTTACTTTATCAATCCCTTTTAAAATTTTATATACCTCAATCAGATCCTTTCTCATCCTTCTGAACTCCAACAAGCCCAAATTGTTTCATCTCTCCTCATAGTTCAACCCCTTCATCCCCGGAATCAATGAGAGATATGCATACCAGGATAGTAAGCTGCTGCCCTTTCAGATAAGAGGGTAAGAAAGGGAGTCTTAGTCTGGGGAAAGGCCATTAAAGTAGACATCAGGATAATTTGTGTTCTAACATTCAGACACAACTGGGATGTCGAAAGATAGTTGGAACAATGTCCTATTGAAGCAATTAAAACCTCACGCTGATTGGATATTATAATTAAGCAAGCATAAGGTGATTATGATTGTTTTTAATATTTGTACCCAATGAATGATGTAACCTTAACCAATAACTGTGAATGGATAGAGATAACTCCTATACTTTGACTGGTGCATGCAAATTGCTGGTAATCAAATTTGAAACAATAATGTGTATTTCTGAATTCTGCACTCTTAAAGATTGGATCAAAATCCTGTAGTTGCAATTACCAATAAATCATTTTAAACCACTTTGTGGTTTTGTCTGTCTACTTGAGGGGAATGATAGTTTTAACTCAGAGAGTGGTTGGGGTGTGGAATGGACTGCCTGCAGTGATAGTGGAGTCAGACACTTTAGGAACATTTAAGCGGTTATTGGATAGGCACATGGAGCACACCAGGATGATAGGGAGTGGGATAGCTTGATCTTGGTTTCAGATAAAGCTCGGCACAACATTGTGGGCCGAAGGGCCTGTTCTGTGCTGTACTGTTCTATGTTCTATGTTCTATGTTCTAACTGCAACAACAAGAAAAACATTTTACTAGCCTTGTAACAATAAGGATGGAATTATTAGTAACTGATAGTGAATTGATTGGAAGAGGTTAATTGACAAAGTCCATTCCAGTAACATCTACAAAGCACAGGCACAGTTATAGATGCTGAACTGATCAATCGAATTGGCTGATACAATTCACAAGAACAGAGCTATCCAACTGTTTATAATCAGAGAAAGGCTTGCATTTATATTATTTCTTGTCGTGCCTCTTCTGACTTGGATGTGCAGTTATTGCTATTAAGAAGACAAATCTTTTAAAGTTCACTCTTGGAATATGGGTATTGTTGATAAATCCAGAATTTGCTATCCACCCCTAGATACCCTTGAGAAGGCAGTGATGAGCCTTCTTCTTGAACCACTGTAACCCATGTTGTGAAAGGGCTCCTATAATGCCACTTGGTCAGCAGTTCAATGGTTTTGATGCAACAATGACCAAGACATTGAGATGGTGTGTGACTTGGAGTGGAACTTCAAGTGGTGGTGTTCAAATGCACCTATTGCCCTCCTCCTTATAGATGGTGGAGGTGGGGATTTGGGAGGTCCTGTTGAAGAAATCTTGGTGAGTTGCTGCATTGTATTCTACAGGCAATACATACAACTGCCATTGAGCATATGGATTAGGAGCAGGATTAGGGCCATTTGGCCCCTTGTGTCTGCCCTGCCACTCAATAAGATGTTGATTGCCCTTATTGTGGCCTCATTGCCACTATCCTGCCTACCTCAATATCCTTTGATCCCCTTGTTAGTCAAGAATCTATCTCCCTCTACCTTATAAATATTCAATACACCCCACCTCTTCCTGGGGAAGAAAGTTCCATAGACTTACAACCCTCTGAGAGAAATAAATTATTTTAATCTCTGTCTTAAATGGAAGATCTCTTATTTTTAAATTGTTTCCTCTAATCTGGTTGCTCCCTGAAAGGGAAACATATTTTCAGCAGTCATTCTGTCAAACCCCCTCAGGATCTTATATTTTGCAATAAGATCTGAATTCCGATGGATACAGGCTCAACCTGCCCAACCTTCAAAAGCAATTATATCTTTCTCCAAATAAGGAAACAAAACTCCATTCCAGATGTAGGGCGGAATTTTCCAGCCGCGCTTGCCCCAAAGTTGGAAAATCCCGCCCAAGGTCATTGGACATTTGCATGGTCCATGTCCCACCCACTGATTCCCGTGGCAGGTAGGATGGGATCATTCCACCCATGGTCTCACCAAGGCACTGTACAACTGCAGTAAAGCTTCCCTACTTTTACATTCCATTCCCCTTGCAATAAATGTCGATATTCCATTTGCCATCCAAATCGCTTGCTGCATCTTCACACTAACTGTTTGTGATTCATGTCTCAGGACACCCAGAATTCTGCAAAGTCTTCCCATTTGGATAACATGCTGTGTTTCTATTCTGCCTGCATAAGTGGACCAAGTTCATACTTTTCCACGTCATACTCCATCTGCCAATGTTTTTGCCTACTCACATCCATAACCCATCTACCCTTTTGAAATGTCTTATGTCTTCCTCACAACTTACTTTCCTACCAAATTTAGCAACCATACATCCAACCCATTTCTTCCAAATCATTGACATAAATTGTAAATAGTTATGGCCCCAACACTGATTCCTGTGGCACTCCACTGGTCATGTCTTTCCATCCTGTGTACCAGTGGTAGAGGGAGTGGGTGCTTATGGTAGTGGATGAGATGCCAATCATGCAGGTTACTTTGTCTTGGATGGTGGCGAGCTCCTTGAGTGTTGTTGGATCTGCACTCATCTAGGCGGCACGGTAGCACAGTGGTTAGCACTGCTGCTTCACAGCTCCAGGAACCTGGGTTTGATTCCCGGCTTGGGTCACTGTCTGTGTGGAGTTTACACATTCTCCTCGTGTCTGCTTGGGTTTCCTCCGGGTGCTCCGGTTTCCTCCCACAGTCCAAAGATGTGCAGGTTAGGTTGATTGGCCATGCTAAAATTGCCCCTTAGTGTCCTGAGATGCGTAGGTTAGAGGAATTAGCGGGTGGATATGGGGGTAGGGCCTGGATGGGATTGTGTTCGGTGCAGACTTGATGGGCCAAATGGCCTCTTTCTGCACTGTAGGAATTCTATGAAATAAGTGGAGAGTATATCCCACTCCTGGCTTTTTCCCTTGTATGTTCTGGCCACTTTGAATGTGGTGATCAAGAACGTAATCTGCTTTTGTCACAGAGAGCAAAGTGTGTGGAGTTTGCACGTTCTCCCGTGTCTGCGCGGGTTTCCTCCGGGTGCTCCGGTTTCCTCACACAGTCCAAAGATGTGCGGGTTAGGTTGATTGGCCTTGCTAAATTGACCCTAGTGTCAGGGGGATTAGCCGGGTAAATATGTGGGGTTACAGGAATAGGGGATTGTGCACTGTCGGGATTCTATGATCCAGGACAACTGCAGAACTGCCTGCTTTTATGCCATTAGCAGCCGACTGAACATGTTTAAAGTCTCCCCTTAAAAGATACAAATTTGGTATATTTGTTGGTAAAGAATATTTCTGCAGCATTTAGTAAAATAATTATTCTTAAACTTTTCACAGAGATGAAACTGTAAACCTCAACGTCCTTGGTTTAGTATAAAGCTTGTGTTTCCTTTAAAAAGTCAACATGTTTCACAAAGCTATTTTTGTTGCAAAATACATTATTTTTTTATTTTATACCTGTACCCAAAAATAAAACGTTGCACTCACAATTTGAATAGTCATTTGGTAGTACAGAACTTGAGTATTGCTGAAAAAAATGAGATGTGTCAAAGTTTTTTGTCTTGCACTCATCAGCCCAAGACAGGCATCAGTGGCCACCGCTGGCACCGCAGAGGGAAAAAATAAATCAAGGCCCTTGGATCCCCAGAGCAGGTGAGTCTGAGGTCTTTAGCCAGGAGGGTTTGGGTAGGATCGGGTGGGGAAGGGGAGGGGAGGAGAGGGGAAATTCAGCCCATAGAAGTCTACAGCATGGAAGCCATTCAGCCCATCATGCTGGTTCTTTGAAAGACATCTCTTTTCCATAGCCATTCAAATTTTAATTTTTGAGTATAAATTCCAATTCCCCTTTGAAAGATAATGATTGAATCTACTTTCACTGCTCTTTCAGGCAGTAAATTCCAGGCCGTAACGGTGAACTTGTTAAAATATTTCTACCCATCTCCCCTCAGGCTCTTTGTAAATTACCTTAAACTGGTGTCCTCTGCTTAATGACTCTCCTATCAGTGGAAACCATTCCTCCTTATTTACTCTATTAAAACCCTTCATAATTTGAACACCTCTATTAAATCTAGACCACAGCAAATCGAAAGTGCTATGATTCTGGTGGAGCTAGGGTACTGTATGGAAGAATAAGATTGTCTCCGTATAAGGGCATGCTGAAATTCTGACTGTTAGAGCGCTATGAAAAATTTAAATTGCGGCTAAAATGAGTGTAAAGCCAGCAGGCTCGTCGATCAGTTTCCCAGGCCCTGTCAGCCTGAGGCCTGGAGCCAAACTTAACTTAGGCACTCATTTAAACCCATATATTGCTACTTAAACTGCTCAGGAAAGCGGCTGGCTCCGATGCTGAGATAGCAAGTGTGTCACAAAGGTGTAATGTTAAATATGTAGTCTACCTCACCAGCAATGTAAGATCACATGACAACAGAACGCAGAGAGGGATAGTTCTATGTCGAACCTCCGACTGAGTCTGTGTTGCAGATAATTGGTATAATGTTCAATAAAAGGGAAAGTTTACCAACAAACTTGCTTCCAGCCATATAGAATCCCTACAGTGCAGAAGGAGGCCATTCGGCCCATGGAGTCTGCACCGACCACAATCACACCCAGGCCCTACTCCCATATCCCTACACATATTACCCGCTAATCCCTCTCACCTACGCATCTCCGGACACTAAGGGGCAATTTTAGCATGGCCAATCAACCTAACCCGCACATCTTTGGACTGTGGGAGGAAACCGGAGCACCCGGAGGAAACCCACGCAGACATGAGGAGAATGTGCAAACTCCATTCATCATGATCATGGCTGATTGTCCAACTCAATAGCCTCATCCTGCTTTCTCCCCATAACCTTTGATCCCATTCACCCCAAGTGCTATATCCAGCCGCCTCTTGAATACATTCAATGTTTTGGCATCAACTACTTCCTGTGGTAATGAATTCCACAGGCTCACCACTCTCTGGAAGAAGGAATGTCTCCTCATCTTCATCCTAAATGGTCCAAATCTTCAGACTGTGACCCCTGGTTCTGAAGAAGAGGAGGATGAGAAGGAAGGGAATGGATACAACTATGGTAACAATGCACAGAATCCCAATTCCCCATTCAACAATGGCTCCATATCTTACCTTCCTTCTGGTACTGACCATCACAGGGTCACAATGCTGAAATCAAAATCACCAAGAAATAAACCTTCCAAGACAATCTTTTTGATCAATCCATCCTATATTCCATGCTGCAGTCAACTGATAACCCTTGCGATTCCCTTTGAGCCTGTCTTTCCTGTGCCTTTGCCTGCCCTGGTGCTCTTATGCATTATGGCTGGAGATAAGCTGCTGACTTTCACCACAGGAGAATGAAGATTGCCTTGCAGGATGATGCGGGGCAGCTCTGACCTTAGCTTTGGATTGCTGGACTACTGTGAGATCCTGTAAAACACTGTGAACGCTGGTATCCACAGCCATGATGGCAGCATAGCTTGCACGGCAGCACACTGAGTTTGCCTGACTTCATTCTGAGTTCCCACTTCAGAACTCAGCTTCTGCTAACGCCGCAGTGGCAAACATCAGCCATCAGGCACTGAATCATGGCTAGGTTCACAAGTGTGATTAGGGAGTTGGCCACAGGTCCCATACTGTTAGAGACAGGCTTCAGATTCTATGCAAAGCTGTGTTCAAGGTTGCAGCCAGGCTCCTCTATGACTGTAGGCCCCTTGCTAGGCATGTCAAGGCACTGAACAATTTCTGTGTGTGTGCCCATCAACTTTTGCCCACGCACTGCACAACGAGATAATTTTGTAATTTTCTTTGTTCTTTGGGGTAAGGGGTTTTAGTTCAGTCGGGCAGCATGGTCAGTGCAGGCCTGGAGGGCCGAAGGGCCTGATCCTGTGCTTAATCTTCTTTGTTCTTTGTTGTTCTTTGAGGTCCTCATCTGGGTTTTCTGCTTCAGAACCTGCATGTGGCCTTGCCCTCTGTTGAGTTAATGTTTTGTGGCTAACTTTTCCCCCTGCTCTGGCTGTAGACCACTTATGCTCAGTGTCACCCTACATCCATCTCCTGCCTCCAGGTATCCTGTGAATAGAGGCAATGTGAGATAGTGGCTGCAACTGTGAGAGCAAGTGATGATGTTTTTCACCATCAGTCTTTTCTTCTTGCTCTTCCAATGTTGCCTGGCAGGTTGCAGCTCTTGAGTATCTGAAAGGAGAAAGACCTAATATTGGGTAGGAAATGCTGAGGAAAGAGGAGGAAGAAGGGCCAGTCAATCAGACAAGATTGTAAGATGAGGAGGAAGTTGAATCTGTGAAGTAGGTTTATAAGGATGCCACCACCTTCAATGGTTTTGGCCCCATTGCTGGCCACAGCCTCAGTCATGATTCCAATTAGGCCAACACTGTCTCCTCGATCACCCTTCAGTTATGTTCCACTCCCTGTGGTTGCATATCAACTTGTCCTGCAAAAAGAGGGAAATGGGTCAGTGAGTTTGTGGGTGATGTGCCTGTCATAGTTGGACAGCTGGCAATGTGTGCAAGCTGTGGGATGTGGGAATGCTAACTGCAGCAATGCTAAACATGTGAGGGGGAGGTGAAGCCATGAATATGAACTATGAGTCATCATTAATAAAGATAGCTTGGTAGGCGAATGATGGGGTGTGGAGAATTGAGCAATATGTTTGAAGCTAGAGCTGCAGTAGGTTAGATACAGCATCTGAAGATGTGTTCACTTATCTTGACTACTTGTGTGAGGTCATTGAACTTCTTTCAGCACACATCCACATTCTTGGGGTTACATCACCGGCATCGAGACACTACGGAGTGTCTCAATGGCAGGCTTCCTGCCCCCCTGTCGTTAGAGGGCCTCTCTGCTTCAGTCGACCTCCTGCACCAAGGCCTCCAGTGCTGCATGGGAGAACTCTGGATTGCGCTTTCAGCCATGTTGTGCCATTCTTTGCAGGTCAAGTTCCTTTCAAGACTGCACCAGCCAGAGTTCAGCTTTCCTTTAAGAGTTGCAGGCTGACTTTGAGTGGTGCAAGCAAGCTAAAAACTCCTTCCAGATCTTTGTGACTTTGCGCTGCTGTACAGTTGTGCAACCAGCCAGCAAAGGGATTCACATTGGCTGTACTCAGAGACTATGTGAGTGGATAGGCAACACAAAAAATGCACGGGGCAGAATTTTCCCGTCCCGATCGCCATGGGAATCGTAGCAGGCGGGACCAGACCGTGAAAAGGCCCGTCGACCTCGGGCGGGAATTTCTGGCCTTGGGGAGAGCGCGTTCGGAAAATCCCGCCCCCGGTGTCTGCATCAAAAGAAAGGTGCACGGGTTAATTGCACCTGTTTTTGGGCCTTACCAGATTTTGTGAGCAAAATCTACACTCTGTCACCATGTTATGGTGCGGACCCATCGGAAAGGAGTTATAAAACATGTTCAAGGCTGGTGATCCAGTGTGAACACCACAAGCTGTGGTAATCAAACATGCAGAAAGGAAAATATACATTGTTAAGTGGAAGAAGTGCAGTAAACCTGAACAGCAGTAATAGATGTGAACACCTGTAACACAGCAGGAGACGTGACCAGTTGTAAACGCTGACTACTCCAAGTCTAGGGCAAATGGACGTTTCCCTTGTGTAAGGTTTTCAATCAAATGAACTCTACACCATCAAAACATTAGTCCAAGTGTATGGCAAAGTGGGGCATTTCAGCTCCTGGCAGGAGGTTAGCTAGCACTAAGAGCTCAATTCTCAAATACTAGAATACCCAAGAATAGAATACCCCTTGGATACTACGGGTAAGAGAGCATTGTTAAATAGTAAGATATTAATAGCAGCTGTAAAGTTGAGAATTGAAAGCCAGCAGCTTGGCACTAATGGCCATGTTTGTGTGGTGACAGAAATAAGCATCGCAAGGGTGGAACCATGTGATAAATGCTGCCAGTCTTTGCGGCTAAGGAATTGGAAGCCCTGCAGTAGAAGGTGCATCAAAGTAAGGTGGACTTAAGGGTGGGTGAAGCTGACCCAGGAGCGAAAGGTCCGCTGTAGGCTTCAGGGTGAGAAGTCACGAACTGAGTTAATGCAGTCACCCAGGTTCCAAGTAACTGGCTGCCAATAAGGAAATAGGTTGCTGATATCAGAGGAAGATAAAGGAAGATAGTGCTTCCCACTCTCTCAGATATTTCTTGCAAGGTACATAAAACATGGCATAAGTTAAAGCAGGAAATTCATTCACCTTCTGACAGGAACATTTCATAGAATCAGAGAATCCCTACAGTGCAGAAGGAACCCATTCGCCCCATCAATCTTGTACCAACCACAATCCCACCCAGGCCCTATCCCCAAAACCCCATGTATTTACTCTAGCTAGTCCTGCTGACACAAAGGGTCAATTTAGCATGGCCAATCCACCTAACCCGCATATCTTTAGAGTGTGGGAGGAAACTGGAGCACCCGGAGGAAACCCACGCAGACACGAGGAGAACATGCAAATTCCACACAGACCGTCATCCAAAACTGGAATTGAATCCAGGTCCTTGGCATTTGGCGTGGTAGCAGTGCTAACCACTGTGCCACCGTGCACTGTACCCTAGCACAACCAGTGGTCTGTGTTCTTTCATTGTCCCGATGCTGAATAGTGTAATGGTGTTGCAGGAGGAGCTCCAGGAACAACTAACAAGTACTTAAAGATTCTGTATCTCTGAATAAGCCTTCCTCTGTTTCCCACTGCTGCTAACTTCCAGATGATTAAGGTGGAATAATCACTCCATTGATAATAGGCATCCAATGGGCTGTCTGTGGTCAGATACCACCTGTGAAGAAGTGAATTGCAAAGTATAAAAGATAATAAGGAACAAACTTGCAGTGAAATAGTACTTTATGCAACCGAAAGACATCCCAAGAGCGTCACAGCTGATGAAACATCTTTTTCAGTGCATTCATTGTTGTAATATTAGAAGCCAACCTGCAAACAGCAACACCCCACAAACGGCCATGTGATTGTACCGGTTAAGCTGTTAATTTTAAGTGGTGTTGGCTGAGGGATAAATGTTGACAGGACGCCAGGGAGAATTCCCTTTCTTTTCTAATAGTACTATGGATGCATCTTAGAGAGCAGACAGTTTAACGTCTCATCTGAAGGTTAGGGTCCCAAAAGTGCAGCACTCCCTCAGTACTGAAGCGTCAGGCTAGATTTTGTTCTCAAGTCTTTGAATTGGAATTTGTACCAAAGTGCTATACATGGACATAAAGGCCTGCACTCTATCACCTTGCCCGCCACGGAATCAGCACAGACAAGGATCTGACAACGGGAATCTCTGTTGACCTCGGGCGGGAATTTCCGGTTTCGCTTGAGCGAGGCCTTAAAATCCCCCCATAATATTCCATCTCCCAGTCTTTACATCTGTGGATCTGAGAAAAACTCTTCTAAAAACAAATTCATGGCAAAATGCTTGGCCATATTCACAGCCATGCCCTGCGATGAATGATTTGGACTGAAAATTTCTGAAATAAAACTCCTGAGCGGAGACAATAAAACAAAGGCTATCAATAAACAGTGCAAGCAAGCGAGAGACTCTGGTATGCTGAATTTATGAACAATTGGAAAGACAGTGCAACTTAGATCAGTTGAGACACTATGTCCCAACAAAACAAAAACATCTTTCTTTCTGGAAGACTGACTGCGAGGGGCTTCACAAAATGGAAAGTTACTGGAGAAAGCAAACAAGAGACGGACAACTTTCAGAGCCGATTCTGCCCACGGCTTCAACAAAGTGTGCAGAATATAATTGGGCATTATTCCTCTAAAGGAAGGTTCATAGGATAGTCCAACATGCCAACATAATAACAGAAGACCAGCCCCTGAAAAGGGGTGTAAGGGGTCAAACACATTGGAGATGTGTTTGGACTCACTGCAGGTTGGCACGGTGGCACAATGATTAGCATTGCTGCATCACAGCATCAGTTTCTAGATGAGCACTTGGCACATCATAACATTCAGGGCTATGGGCCAAGTGCTGGCAGATGGGATTAGGTGGAAGTTCAGGTGTTTCTAATGTGTCAGTGCGGACTCGATGGGCTGAAGAGCCTCTTCTGCGCTCTGTGATTCTATGAATCTATGATTCCTCCAGCTCACCCCTAGCTCCCATCGCCCCGAGCCCCAATAACCTCAGGCTCCTCCCACATCCACGCTGCCCACCAGTCATCCCACCACTAGGTCCCCCATCACTGGCATTCCCGGCTCCCCTCCACCCTGGATTCTCAATCGTGCCAATGTCGGAAACATCAGGTGGAGGGGCTTTTAAGATTGAAGCCAGGTTACTAAAGTTTGAAATGATTCGTTTTGAAAACTGGGAAATAATAAAATAAAACCCAATCGAAAAATTAGTGTTGCACCAAATAACTGTGTTGCAATAGGAACCGACCTGAAGCATCATAATCATAGAATCCTACAGCGCAGAAGGAGGCCATTCGGCCCATCAAGTCTGCATCGACCACAATCCCAACCAGGTCCTATTCCCATAAACCCATGCATTTACCCTAGCTAGTCCCCCTGACACTAAGGGGCAATTTAGAATGGCCAATCCACCTAACTTGCACATCTTTGGACTGTGGGAGGAAACTGGAGCACTCGGAGGAAACCCACGCAGACACAGAGAGAATGTGCAAACTCCACACAGACAGTGATCCAAGCTGGGTATCGAACCCAAAGGCAGCAGTGCCACTGTGCCGCCCCATAGGATCCCCGAAAAGTTGGACACCAGCCCAACATAGTACACATGTCTGTTTGCTACTTTTAGTGAATGGTCAATAACCACACTTGTACCATTCTCGCTTTTGAGATTTTACAAATAGATACATGCTTTTGAAAGGCAATTATTGTTTTATGAAAATTATAAAGAGCAAATCGACTGACAAAAATTGGGACTGCAAATTCCCGACTTTGCAAACCCGACTCGGGGTGGGGGAGGGGGGAAAGCGCCCTGAGTATTCTGATTTTTGTTCAAGGGTGCCTAATAACCGGAGGTGGGCCTGCTGCCCCCAAAAAGAGTTTGGAAGTGCAATTGGGGCTGTTAGAACATCTACCGCATTTTTGCCAGTTTGATCTTTTATCTTATTTTTTGCTTAATCCCTTTATATTGCTATCCTGCCATTCAAACCTCTTCTGTGCACCTCTTTCATTTGTTTATGGGTCGCATTAGCACTCCCTTTGGCTTTGCACTGTGAAACCTTTTGTCATTTCATCTCTCCTGTCCTCCACCCTATCAGAGACCTTTCTTTGTTTCTTCTTCCTACCCCTCCTCCCTTTTACTTGTTCAACTTCTATTCCTAACTATTCTCAGTCCTGGTGAAAGGGCACAGATCTGAAAGGTTGGGCTGAGTTTTATGTGCCATCCATGGACGCAGACAGGTGGGTCGTAAAATAGAACTTCATGCCTTCCACCGCTGGCTGGCCTGCTCACACCCCCAACAATTTTACAAGTGGTGGAGAAGATGTTGAGAGGGTTGTCCACTCCTGGTCTACATGAGGCTCATAAGTGGGCAATTAATGCCCGATTAAGGTCTTCATCCAGCTGTTGTTCAGATTTAACAGGCAGCAAGAGAGGGGCTTAATCAGAAAGCATGAGAATGCCAATGGAGAAAATAAACATTCCCAGGTGTTGTGGGGAATGTGAAAAGGTGGCCAATTTATGTCTAAAAACTTAGATTCTATTCAAAAACTCAGAAAAAGGCAAAGTCTCGGTTCAAAAGACGTAACAGAATTTATTTTAAAACACAAAAATCATACAGTGTGATGCGCGATTAATTCACACGGGAGGCTAGGACATACCCAGGAATAAAGGCTTTTATTCACAACAAGAATAGAGCATACTGCTAAACAATACTATCCCAGACTAAGGGCTACTAGGAAGTAGCAGTGACCTTTATACTCCTGTAAGAAGGCGGAGCCAAACGGAGTGTACCACAGAACAATGCTAACAGGTGGAACACCCCAACCCTAACCCCAACAGTAACAGGAGTAACATATGTACAAGTACCCATAGTGGTAACCATCTATGGTTCACCACACAATGCAAACAGAACATAAATGTACAGCCATTGTGGAGACCCTCAAAGGGTTAAACAGCTTATGTTCAGAGTTGCAGAACCTCTCCAAAGATCTGAGGCACTCAGCCAAAATACAGAATGATTATACCTTTCTGTTACCTAAACTATGCCTCTTCATTAGCTTGGAATCAATTTCATTTAGTGTTCACATGTCAGTATAGTTTTTGACAAAGTACCTCAGTCAATTGCAATCTGCCACTCAGTATAATGATATCTCATTAGTCCATTCAATTCAGACATCCTCCCATTTTGGCTAAACCCATGTCATGATTGCTATGTAACTATGGACACTTTCCATAGATAAACCTTTCCCACTGGCACATCGCCAAGACAGAAAGATACGTGGGTCCTAGGCCCTAGAAATGCATTATCTTATGTCTGGACAATGCATGCCGCGATAAAATTACAACATTTGTCCCAAAAACTTGAAACTTTCTAATACTTACTTTTGCTAACTAATGGATTCCTCGCTTGTAGCTCTAACCTTCTGACCTTACGTTACACTTTGCAGCATTTGCTCTTTTTGACAGAGGCAAACAATACATTTTATATATTAAAATACATTCAATACTTTGATATATATATTTTAAGATTGTATTCATTTTAATACTGTTATTGCATTCACATATGAGCAAACTGTCCATATTAACTTGTTATATTGTTATAAAGAATCATTTAACCCCCTTCTAGCTATCCTATCTCCTAAAAGACTACATCTGTCTGTGAATCTCAAGAGCTGATTTGAAATTCCCTTCTACACCAGGTGTGACTAAAAGTTTGGTCAATGAGGTGGGTTTTAAGGAAATGTCTTAAAAGGAGGGGTTGGAGGTGGAAGGTTTTAGGGAAGAAATTCCAGTGTAGGGACCGAGACAGTTGAAGGTCCAACTGCCAATCTAAGAGTGATGGATAGAACATAGAACATAGAACAGTACAGCACAGAACAGGCCCTTCGGCCCACAATGTTGTGCCGAGCTTTATCTGAAACCAAGATCAAGCTATCCCACTCCCTATCATCCTGGTGTGCTCCATGTGCCTATCCAATAACCGCTTAAATGTTCCTAAAGTGTCTGACTCCACTATCACTGCAGGCAGTCCATTCCACACCCCAACCACTCTCTGCGTAAAGAACCTACCTCTGATATCCTTCCTATATCTCCCACCACAAACCCTATAGTTATTCCCACCTTGTAATAGCTCCATCCACCCGAGGAAATAGTCTTTGAATATGAGATTTGAATTGAAGGAATGAAGAGTTTGGGGGCAGGGGTGGCAAAAGTAACAGCAATAGGGAGGGACAATGGCTCACAAAATGAAAGATAAGACCCAAGAATGAGAATTTTAAATTTAACCTTTTGGGGGTGGATCAGATGTAGGTAGCCTGAATCCAGGTAAGATGATCGAGTGGGATCTGTTGCGGGATAGGCACGCAGCCATAGAATTTGGGAACTGAAATGAATGGGTGGGAGCTGGGCATTTGTTGAGTTGAGTTTGGAGGTCAGGAAGGTATTGACTGAGGGGATCAGCAGCAGATGGCCTGAGGTATGGGTGGAGATGGGTGAAGTTGCTCAGATGGGTGCAGAATGTATTTAGTAGTGTGGTCAAGTTAATATGTTATTGAGTGTGGATTATTTGGTCTTTTTAAAGAAGCTACAATAAATTATAGGTCGAAGCTGCACAGAATTATACAACGCTGGTGATTTTCATAGAATCTCTACAGTGCAGGAGAAAGCAATTCGGCCCATCGAGCCTGCACTGACAACAATCCCACCCAGATCCTTTCCCCTTAACCCCAGGTATTTACCTTGCTAATCCCCCTGACACTAAGAGACAATTTAGCCTGGCCAATCCACCTAACCTACACATCTTTGGAGTGGGGGAGAAAACCAGAGCACCCAGAAGAAATCCACGTAGACACGGTGAGAATGTGCAAACTCCATGCAGTCACCTGAGGCCGGAATTGAACCCAGGTCCCCGGCACTGTGAGGCAGCAGTGATGACCACTGTGCCATCATGCCGCCCTGGTCATAGGTGAATTTTTGCATTTGTGAACCTGGTGACAACAACAAGACAAATAAGTTGATTGAAAGACCCAGTTCGATGGTGACCATATATGGGGATCCAAACAATCAATCTGGATCAATCAAAACACCCTCAGCAAATTATTAGCTCTCAATTATGATGAAAGGATTTACTTGCAGGTAACTGGATCCTATCAATTTAACAGAATAAAAACCCCACAGAATGTCATGTCCCGACACTGTATGACATAAGATTAAGAAGGTTGTCAGGCAATATAGATGGAAGAAAGACATGTGATGTATCATCTTATTTACAAAACTCTTCTGACCTGGATAAAATACAAATGGTCGTAAATAACAGAGTGATGCTGCATATCTTGGAGGAGTGCAATGCTTGCCTTATGGCAAGTGTTAATCTCTGTTAAGCACCCCTCGATTCGATATTGCATTTGCAAAAAGCAGTGCATTTCACTTACTCAAAGGTGTGTGCTCCCTCTTTATTACTATGTTGCCAGCTGCGATTTTGGAAATATATGTGACATTATTACATTTTAATACGTACTGATTGTGTCGTATTCTGGTAATAAACCAAAGATTATCGCCACAATCATCAATCCTGTCAACGGGTGTCGTCATATGCTGACAAGCGAACCATTCTGTCTCCCAATATACATCATGACAGTTGCCGGTGGCAAAATGTTCGAGGGGGAAAATTAGATGAAACTTTCCTTACCGCCTACATAATGTAGATATATGTTTTTTTTAAAGGAAGATTCAGGGAAGCCACTGAGACAGTAATCTTATCTAAAGGTGCAGAAGTTGGTTTTGCAAGAATTTTTTTTTACCATGGCTTCTGTTATGATACACAAGTGAGTTAGACATATTAACAGTCATTATTCACATTCAGTTGTAGTGCGTGAAGTTAATGAATGAGTAATTGTCTTTTGAAGTAGTCTAAGCAGCCAGAGAGAGAAAGTCTTCCATGTATGGGTGAAGTCTGCACCAATTCTTCATACAGATATGAAATTGAAGATTAGGCAGGGAATTGTTTCTCGCTCTCCTGCACAAAAGACGTTGTGTGGTGTGGGGATGCCGGCGTTGGACTGGGGTGAACACAGTAAGAGTTTTAACAACACCAGGTTAAAGTCCAACAGGTTTATTTGGTATCGAATACCATTAGCTTTCGGAGCGCTATTCCTTCGTCAGACATTGGGCAGGATTCTCTGGCTTCCCTGTGTTTCTCCGCTATTTGCTGGTAGCGGAATATTCCGGTCCCGCTGCTGTCAATGGGAATTCTCATTCAAGCCACCCTATGCTGCCGAGAAACCCATGGCAGGAATGTCCTGCCCAGCGGGACCAGAGAATCGCACTGGCGTGAACGGCTAGAGAATTCAGGCCATAATTTTGTTAAATCTGTTTAAGAACATAAAAATATAGGAACAGGAGCAGGAGTAGGCTATTTGGCCCCTCGAGCCTGCTCTGCATTTCAATAAGATCATAGAACATAGAACAGTACAGCACAGAACAGGCCCTTCGGCCCACGATGTTGTGCCGAGCTTTGTCTGAAACCCAGATCAAGCTATTTCCTCCCTATCATCCCGAAGTGCTCCATGTGCCTATCCAATAGCTTCTTAAGTGTTCCAAACGTTTGTGACTCCACTATCCCTGCAGGCAGTCCATTCCACACCCCAACCCCACTCTCTGAGTAAAAAACCTACCTCGGACATCCTTCCTATATCTCCCACCATGTTTATGCCCCCTAGTTACCGCTCCATTCACCCAAGGAAATAGTCTTTGAATGTTCACTCTATCTATCCTCCTCATCATCTTATAAACCTCTATCAAGTCTCCTCTCAACCTCCTCCGCTCCAAAGAGAAAAGCCCAAGTTCCCTCAACCTTTCCTCATAAGACCTACCGTCCAAACCAGGCAGCATCCTGGTAAATCTCCTTTGCACTCTTTCCAGTGTCTCCACATCCTTCTTATAGTGAGGTGACCAGAACTGCATGCAATATTCCAAATGTGGTCTCACCAAGGTCCTATACAGTTGCAGCATAACTCCACGGCTCTTAAACTCAAACCCTCTGTTAATGAACGCCAACACACTATAGACCTTCTTCACGGCTCTATCATGGCTGATCTTTTTGTGGACTCAGTTTCACTTACCCACCCGCTCACCATAACCCTTAATTCCTTACTGTTCAAAAACCTATTTCTGCCTTAAAAACATTCAATGAGGTAGCCTCAATTGCTTCACTGGGCAGGGAATTCCACAGATTCACAACCCTTTGGGTGAAGAAGTTCCTCCTCAACTCAGTCCTAAATCTGCTCCCTGTTATTTTGAGGCTATGCCCCCTAGCTCTGGTTTCACCCGCCAGTGGAAAAACCTCCCTGCTTCTATCGTATCTATTCCCTTTATAATTTCATATGTTTCTATATGATCCTCCCCCCATTCTTCTGAATTCCAATGAGTATAATCCCAGTCTACTCAGTCTCTCCTCATAAGCCAACCCTCTCAACTCTGGAATCAACCTCGTGAATCTCCTCTGCATCCTCTCTACACTTGGTCTCCAACTCTAAATCATCTATGTAAATTGTAAACAATTGCGGTCCCAACACTGATCTCTGAGGCACACCTCCAGTCAATGATTGCCAACCAGAAAAACACCCATTTATCCCCACTCTTTGCTTTTTGTTAGTAAAACAATCCTCTATCCATGCTAATACATTACCCATTACACCGTGCATCCTTATCTTATACCTTGTCGAATGCCTTCTGAAATTCCAGGTACACCACATTCACTGGTTCCCTGTTGTCCACTGCACTCGTAATGTCCTCAAAGAATTCCACTAAATTAGTCAAACATGACCTGCCTTTCATGAACCCATGCTGTATCTTCCCAATGGGACAATTTCTATCCAGATGTCTCACTATTTCTTCCTTGATGATAGATTCAAGCAGACAACAGAAGTTAAGCTGACCAGCCTGTAGTTACCGGCCTTTTGTCTACCTCCTTTTATTAGAGGTCTCCAGCAGTCCCAGGATATAAAATTTGGAGCTTGCGCATTTAGGTCCACAGTAGGGGCAAACAGCATAATTTGATTAGTGAAATAAAATTTGTCTGTCTTTTGGCCAGCCACCTAAAAAGCAAAAGGCCCCACTGAATGTTCCTACAGGACATGTGTGGGCCTTTTGGCCAACTAAATTTCTTATTGTTGCACTCATTTCATGCCCCGCAATAAGGGCAGCACGGTGGCACAGTGGTTAGCACTGCTGCCTCACAGCGCTAGGGTCCCAGATTCAATTCTGGCCTTGGGTCACTGTCTGTGTGGAGTTTGCACATTCTCCGCGTGTCTGCGGGTTTCCCCCGGGTGTTCCAGTTTCCTCCCACAGTCCAAAGATGTGCAGGTTAGGTTGATTGGCCATGCTAAATTGACCCTAGTCTCAGGGGAATTAGCAGGGTAAGTGCATGGGGTTGCGGGAGTAGGGTCTGGGCGGTACAGACTTGATGGGCCAAATCTAGCCCTTCTGTACTGTAGGGATTCTATGAATAGGTCAAGTGTTGTCAAATTTAGGCTCCAGTGGCCGAAACTTTCCATCCTCATCCGTGATTTTCCGATGCTGCTCAAGGTGAATAGAGTTTTGGCTGGAACGCTAAATTTTCCATTCTCGTCCACAACAGGTCTCACCACAGATGAGATGGGAGAACTCCACGCAATGGTTTTGTTTATGGTTTTTCTTACTTCCCCCAGTCAATCCCTTCAAAGTATGAATGTTTCAACATTTCCTGAGGAACATGTCGGATGAAAGTTTAAAAAATAACACATTTCAAAATGGAATCTTTATATTCCGTTAATCTGTATATTCCAAATGGTTATAGCAGCTATCTTTCTTTTGGCTTATACAGGGAACTTGAAAACAATTTCTCATATGAACAGATTTAATATGTTCTATGCTTCATCATTGCAAAACCTAGTGATCTGAAGAGGTATTCAATTGCTAATTTTAGTGGGTGAGGCTGTACCAGTGGTTATAAACCTCCATGGCCAAATGGTTGCATTTGTCATGAGTGTTTGTCAGGGTGTTTGGCTTTGCTGGCACCCACAGATTAAACAGACTTGTTCTTCAATTGACTTGTCCTTAAATGTTAATGCATTCACCACAACCTGAGAGCTTTTGCTTAAGCAGTTAGGAATGTTTGAGGGTCAGGTGCTGAAAACCCCATGGGAACATGTGGCATTTCCCAATTATGATTTGTTGATGATTCTTTTTTATTCATTCATGGGACATGGGCATCGCGGGCTGGCCAGCATTTATTGCCCATCGCTAGTCGCCCTTGAATTGAATGGCTTGCTAGGCCATTTCAGAGGGCAGTTGAGAGTCAGCCACATTGCTGTGGTTCCGGAGTCAGACCATTGTAAGGACAAAACCAAAAGAGAAAACGCTGGAAAATCTCGACAGGTCTCAAAGCTGCTTTGACAAAGGGTCATCTGGAACTCGAAATGTCAGCTCTTTTCTCTCCTTACAGATGCTGCCAGACCTGCTGAGATTTTCCAGCATTTTCTCTTTTGGTTTCAGATTCCAGCATCTGCAGTAATTTGCTTTTATCCATTGTAAGGACAACTGATTTCCTTCCCTAAAGGACATTTGCGCACCAGATGGATTTTTCCGACAATCGACAATGGTTTCCTGGTCATCGGTAGACTCTTAATTCCAGATTTTTAAAATTGAATTTATTGAATCCTGTAGCGGGATTCAAATCCGGATCCCCAGAACATTAGCTGAGTTTCTGGATTAAAAGGCGAGTGATAATACCACTCGGCCATCGCCTCCACATAAGAGGAGCCAATCAATTCATCCAAAATGTTTTTGAAACATTTTTCGTCAGTTATTTTTGTGTCGTAACTGAAATTTTTAATGTCCAAACTAGGGATGTAAACTTAATTTAAAATTACATCTTAAACATTAATTAAATGTGTCTATTGAATTGAGTTTTTTCATGCCTTCATTAAGATGAAGGCCTCAGCCACTTCCAGAAGTCTGAGCTTACACTTAGTAATTTTGTGCAGAATGATAACTCGATTAGATGAAGACATATCTTGCTGTCTAGGTATATATAGTATGTGCAAGCCCCAGGCTGCCTCAGGTGCTTTTACACCAGCTCTATGATGGATTGTTTCTGCGCCTTCGTTCTGTGCAGCAAATGGTTATTCTGTCAGTCCAGTCACAAAAGTGATGCCAGGTCAAGGAAGGCCATCCATATTCCGATCATCCATTGAAGTGTTCCCAAACTCCAAGACACCTGTTCTAATGTTTCCAAAGCCCAGGGTCACTATTTAGTGCTACGCAAATCAACATCTACCCTTCAGACCTTCCAAACTATACACACATTAAATCTCTGCCCCCCTCCCCCGCTCCGCCCCACTACGCAATATTGCTCAATATCAGACCTTTAAAACCAAGAGTCCAAACTATCTCAGACTGTAGTGTGTTGTGAGAAGCCTTTGTCAATGGCCCCAGAAAACCTTTCAAAGGCATGGTTAGTCACTAATATTTCCGACAATAGCAAGAGCACTTTTGGGGCACTTAAGCCAGATAATTTGGGTAAATGTTCTGGGGGGATGTGAAAGCTTGGCAGTGGAAAACTTCTTAATACCACCATCCCCCTGCACCCTCCTCCCCCATTTCCCATGTCCGTATAACCCACTTAAAATTAATAAACCAGATTGGTGTGAAATCCATGGGGACATCTCAATCGTGGGCGGCACGGTGGCACAGTGGTTAACACTGCTGCCTCACAGCGCCCGGGACACAGGTTCGACCGGCTTGGGTCACTGTCTGTGCAAATTCTGCACATTCTCCCCGTATCTGCATGGGTTTCCTCCGGGTGCTCAGGTTTCCTCCCACAGTCCAAAAGTTGTGCTGATTAGGTGCATTGGCCATGCTAAATTCTCCCTCAGTGTTCCCGAACAGGCGCCGGAGTGTGATGACCAGAGGATTTTCACTGTAACTTCATTGTAGTGTTAATGTAAGCCTAATTGTGACACTAATAAATAAATTTTGAGAAAAAAACAATACTACTTAGCTTCCCATGTACTGCGAATAGGGGCATATTGCAATGACTGCAGTAAAGGTTTGCTTGGGGAGGGGCAAGGAAAACCTTGTATCCATGTGGTCGCGCCGAAAGTGGGCAAAGGCCCAAGTCATGCAAAATGAATTCAGGAGATTATGAAGCATGTTTACAAGCAGGATTTCAGAGGAGGTAATTTCAGGAGTACTTCTTCAGCCATGTATTAGAAGAGGGAAGATTGGGAAAATTAGGGAAATCAATTTCCGGCTCAAGGTGTTATGTCAGGAAGAGGGAATCCATTTTGTTGGGCATTGGCCATCAGATTTGGGGAAGAATGAGCTCTAGTGAGGGTGCTAATGTAATGGTTCATCCAGTAAATTCAGACCAATGATGTACAGGGAGTGTAAAATGCAAATATTCACAGAAGAAGTAATAAAAAGAACTTCTGGTGCTGGAGTTCTGAATAATAAGACATGTGGGCCTAAAGGCCTGGTGCTCAGTTGATAACTTGAGTATAATTGCCAAATTTGCTGAAAGTTCATTTTCCTGATCTCCCACCTCCAGTCAGGCCAACACTTCACTCCTGCTCTCCCAACACATCTATCCTAGCAGCATACTAACTTAACCACTGACTGGCAAGTGAACAGACTCTTCATGATCTTGCCTGCCAGTCAAAAAGCATTTCACCCCTATTATAGAATCCCTACAGTACAGAAGGAGGCCATTTGGCCCATTAAGCCTGCACTGACAACAATCCCACCCAATCCTGAGAACCGCACGTATTTACTCTGCTACTCCCCATGATACTAAGGGGAAATTTAGCGTTGATTTGATTTATTATTATTGTCACATATATTAACGTACAGTGAAAAGTATTGTTTCTTGCACGCTATACAGACAAAACGTACCGTTAAAGAGAAGGAAACGAGACAGTGCAGAATGTAATGTTACGGTCATAGCTAGGTTGTAGAGAAACATCAACTTAATGCAAGGCAAGTCCATTCAAAAGTCTGATAGCAGCAGGGAAGAAGCTGTTCTCGAGTCGGTTGGTACGTGACCTCAGACTTCTGTTTCTTTTTCCCGAAGGAAGAAGGTGAAAGAGAGGGTGTCTGGGGTGCGTGGGGTCCTTACTAATGCTGGCTGCTTTTCCGAGGTAGTGGGAAGTGTAGACAGAGTCAATGGATGGGAGGCTGGTTTGCGTGATGGATTGGGCTACATTCACGACCTTTTGTAGTTCCTTGCGGTCTTGGGCAGAGCAGGAGCCATACCAAGCTGTGATACAACCAGAAAGAATGCTTTCTCTGGTACATCTGTAAACGTTGGTGAGAGTCGTAGCTGACATGCCAAATTTCGTTCGTCTTCTGAGAAAGTAGAGGCGTTGGTGGGCTTTCTTAACTGTAGTGTCGGCATGGGGGGATCAGGACAGGTTGTTGGTGATCTGGATACCTAAAAACCTGAAGCTCTTGACCCTTTCTACTTCATCCCCATTGATGTAGACAGGGGCATGCTCTCCTTTACGCTTCCTGAAGTCGATCACTATCTCCTTCGTTTTGTTGACATTGAGGGAGAGATTATTGTTGCCGCACCAATCAGGGGATTGTGGCCAATCAGCGGAACCGGCACATCTTTGATATCGAACATCAACAAGAAAAAGCCTTGATAAAAAATTAATATCTTGATGATTATTTTTTTACAGCATCTGGGAGATTAATTTTCAATCCCCGGAGACTCCAGAGCCATCCTGGAGGCTAACAATACTAGCGGCAAATGCCTGGTGTATTCAGGGACTATGAATCAACTGTGTGCAAGGCTCATCAATGCTCCTGATGAATATAAACTAGAACTCCTCCCCATGAAGCAGCTGGAGTGCCTGCTCCAGATGGTGAGCTCTTCAGGGGTGGTTCATGTTAAAATGTTTATTTTGTTTTGTTTTCCTGTTGTGGTTCTGCAATATACCTGCTTTTCTCTGGACTCCAATTAACTGATGCTATACTATGGGCAGAATCTTCTTCCCTGGGACCAACTTGACCCAATGGTGCCAGAACTGTTGCTGAAATGCCATCACAATGAAAGCAACAGGCCAGGGTGTAAGGGTAAATGGATATTTTGGAGTTTTGCTCAGTGTACTGATCAGAGGCCATTGCATTACCATTCCACAGGAGGTTAAAAGTTTTATGATTGAGAATCCCTCCTATCACCGTGGGTGGCACGGTGGCACAGTGGTTAGCGCTGCTGCCTCACAGCGCCAGGGACCCAGGTTCAATTCCTGGCTTGGGTCACTATCTGTGTGGAGTTTGCACATTCTCCCCGTGTCTGCGTGGGTTTCCTCCGGGTGCTCTGGTTTCCTCCCACAGTCCAAAGATGTGTGGGTTAGGTTGATTGGCCATGCTAAATTGCCCCTTAGTGTCATAGGATTTGTAGGTTAGAGGGGTAAATATGTGGGGTTGTGGGATAGGGCCTGGGTGGGATTGTTGTGGGTGCAGACTCGATGGGCCAACTGGTCTCCTTCTGCCCTGTAGGGATTCTATGATTCTATGATCTGATAGCATGTGTGAACAAATAAACATTGCCACATCTCCTAAAGGCTTCAATCTCCTTAAGCACCAAGGAACAGAATATAGGAAAACAGAAGTTGCTGAATGAAAAAGGACAAACATTCATCAAGTTTGTCTCCATCCTGTTACTGGTCTGATAAAATGGTAATGGAGTTGTTGACTAATGATTATAATCAATCTCCATCAATCAGTGTACAATAGATTCAGACATAGTATAGGTAACCCTGTGCTGGTGGAGATCTTTGTCAGTCCCCTTTTCCCTCTCTGACACTTTGACCTGAACTCTTGCCATGGCACAGTGGTTAGCACTGCTGCCTCACAACTCCAGGGACCAGGATTCGATTCCCGGCTTGGGTCACTGTCTGTGTGGAGTTTGCACGTTCTCCACATGTCTGTGTGGATTTCTTCCGGGTGCTCCGGTTTCCTCCTGCAGTCCAAAGATGTGCAGGTTAGGTTGATTGGCCTTGCTAAATTGCCCCTTATTGTCCCGGTATGCGTAGGTTAGAGGGATTAGTGGGGTAAATGTGTGGGGTTACGGGGATAGTGCCTGGGTGGGATTGTTGTTGATGCAGACTCGATGGGCTGAATGGCCTCCTTCTGCACTACAGTGATCCTATGATTCTATGAAGAGAAAGTCTTCAGCTGATCCAAAATGGTGCCAGAGGCCCAAATCTGGAAGTCCAGGATGTAATTTGTACATCTATGGTTCACGGAAACAGCTGCACATGTTAAGGTGCAGTTACATTCAGTCAGATCCATCGCCCTGGATTTTTGCTAGTCCAATGAACAAAACACAACTTGTGGGCTTTAGACTTTTCAGGAAAAGGTCTAAAACTGTCAGAGTTCTTTGGAGAGGTAGGTATCCTTTGAATAAACTCAGGGTTGCCTTTTGGAGTGATTTTAGGTAGGGTCAAGTACACTTTGTGTTGATTAAAAGTAAACAAGAATGTGTATGAAAAATGGACAAACCCATTGGAACTGTCAGGAGCATTAGAACTGCCAAGCTGTCAAAGGAACTACCAGGTTTTCAAGTCATTTAAATCTCCTGGCCTTTAAATCTTTGAAAGCATTCATTAATGTAGTGAATCATTAAGAAGGAGCGGGATAAATTTTTGTGAGTAAACTCCTTCATTGTGACAGTGTTCCTGCTGCGATTTTATTATTTGAATCTCGAAGCAACCCAACCCAACTCCGTGATCTGTATTTGAGAGAGTTCCCAAATGACATTAAAAAAATGCATCAACACCATTAAGATATCTGATGTCTATCTACAAAATCAGCTGCTTGTTCCTTTCCCAGAGGACATCCATGTACATTTTACTGGTTTGAACTCTGATAGTCAAATTCAATCCTTGGGGCTCATTGTCAACATAATTATGCTTTAAAACACTGCCGGTTCTCATTTGCCCAAATAATTCATATGCCACATGCTCATTAATGTAGTCTGGCATCTAATAAATTTTTCTTTACCTTTGTGGCAAACAGAACAAAACAATTCTCTGCAAATCATTTGCTGCAAGTGATAAAATATATTGTTCTGCAAGTGCTATCTTTGAGGCTTGTTTTCAAAGTGCTATAATGCTTTCTACTGGCATTATACTTCACTTCATTTATGTGGAGAGTCCAGATACATTGATGTTGTCCTCTTTGGAGCAGAGAGGTGAAGGGGGAGATTTAAAAAATGTGTTCAAAGTTATGTTGAAGCATTCTGCTAAGAATCAGCAAGGAGAAATTGTTTCTGGTGGCAGGAGGGGGAGAGGACATAGATTTAGGGTATTTTGCAGATGAACCAAAGGAGATACGGAAGAATTTTTTAAACAGTGAGTTGTTACGATCTGGAAAACTCTTACTGAAAGGGTGGGGGAAGCAGTTTCAATGCTAACTTTTTTATAGGATTTAGGTATATTCCTGAAAAGGGGGGAAATGTAGGTCTATGGGGAAAGAGGGTGGGACTAATTAAAGTCTATTTATTAGCGTCACAAGTAGGCTTACATTAATACTGCAATGAAGTTACTATGAAAGTCCCCTGGTCGGCACACTCTGGCACCTGTTCACGTACACTGAGGAAGAATTTAGCATGGCCAATGCACCTAACCAGCACGTCTTTCGGACTGTGGGAGGAAACAGGAGCATCCAAAGGAAGCCCATGCAGACATGGGGAGAACGTGCAGACATGGCACAGACAGTGACCCAAGCCAGGAATCGAACCCAGGTCCCTGGCGCTGTGAGGCAGCAGCACTAACCACTGTGCTAGCGTGCCACCCTTTAAGAGCTCTTTCAAAGAGCTGACACAGGCACTAAGGGCTGAATGGCCTCCTGTGCTGTATAATCCTTTGATCCTATGGCCTCGTCTCTCCCTGTCTCTGTAATATGCATCCCCACTCTGCCCCAAGATATCTGCATTCCTCCAATTCTGACCTTTTGTACATCCCTGATTTGAATCGCTCCAGTGTGGCTGGTTTTCTCTATCCTTGCGAGCTGTATCTGCTAAACTATTGAATATGTTCAGGAAATAGGTCACTACACTTTTGGATACCAATGGAAGTTCGGGACATGGGGAGAGTGTACAGGGTGAAGTGAGGTAAAAGATCAAAGATGATCACATTGAATTGTGAAGCGGGCTTGAAGACCCAAGTGGTCAAATTTTCCTCCCATTTCTTCATGTTCTTAGGTTACACTGGAAAGTAAGAACAGGAGGAGGCCATTTAACCTTTTGAACCTGTTCTGCAATTCAATTAGATCAGGGCTGATTTGTGATTTAACTTCATATTCTCGCATTTGCCTCATATCCATTTAATACCTTTGGCTAACAAAAATCTGTCAATCCTCAATTTTAAAATGAACAATTAATCCAGCATCTATTGCTGTTTGCAAAAGAGAATTTCAAACTTTCACCATTCTCTCCACGTAGAACTGTTACCTCATTTCATTCCTGAGAGAGGTCTGGCTCTAATTTTTAGACTAACCACCCCCTATTCCTAAACTCACCAACCATCAGAGATAGTTCCTCCCAATCTCTTGTATCTGTTCCCATTTCTATCTTCAATCCCATCATTTTCATTTTCAACTCCAGTTTCCCGTCTGCTCCCCATATTCCTTCATTTCCTCAGAGACCACAAATCTGTCTACCCCGGCCAGAAATGGAGCATTTACAACCCGCTAGGGTAGAGAATTCCAAAGATTCACAATCGTTGAGTGAAGTCATTTCTCCTTATCTCAGCCCTAAATGATCGGCCCCTTATCCTGAGACTTTGACCCTTAGCCCCTTGTGTTTTAGATTCCCCAAACAGCAGAAATAACCTCCGTCCTACCAAGCCCCTTCGGAATCTCATATATTTCACTCACCTCTCATTCTTCCAAACTCTGGAGAACTTGAATCCAATTTACTTAACCGCAGCCCAATAAAGCCAACGTGCCATTTTTCTTTTTAATTGCCTGCTGTAGGATCCTTTGGAGGATTGCGGATGTGGTTCCTATTTTCAAGAAGGGGAATAGGGATAGCCCAGGGAATTATCGACCGGTGAGTCTAACCTCAGTGGTTGGTAAGCTGATGGAGAAGATCCTGAGGGACAGGATTTATGAGCATTTAGAGAGGTTTACTATGCTCAAGAATACTCAGCATGGCTTTGTCAAAGGCAGGTCGTGCCTTACGAGCCTGGTGGAGTTCTTCGAAAATGTGACTAAACACATTGACGAAGGGAAAGCGGTAGATGTGGTTTATATGGATTTTAGCAAGGCGTTTGGTAAGGTCCCCCATGCAAGGCCTCTAGAAAAAGTGAGAGGGCATGGGATCCAAGGGGCTGCTGCCCTGTGGATCCAGAACTGGCTTGCCCAAAGGAGGCAGAGAGTGTGTATAGATGGGTCTTTTTCTAAATGGAGGTCGGTCACCAGTGGTGTGCCCCAGGGATCTGTTCTGGGACCCTTACTGTTTGTCATTTTCATAAATGACCTGGATGAGGAAGTGGAGGGAGGGATGGGTTGGTAAGTTTGCCAACGACACGAAGGTTGTTGGGGTTGTGGATAGTCTGGAGGGATGTCAGAAGTTACAGAGGGACATAGATAGGATGCAAGACTGGGCGGACAAGTGGCAGATGGACTTCAACCCAGATAAATGCGTAGTGGTCCATTTTGGCAGGTCAAATGGGATGAAGGAGTACAATATAAAGGGAGAGACTCTTAGTACTGTAGAGGATCAGAAGGACCTTGGGGTCCGGGTCCTTAGGACTCTAAAATCGGCCCCGCAGGTGGAGGAGGTGGTTAAGAAGGCGTATGGTGTGCTGGCCTTTATCAATCGAGGGATTGAGTTTAGGAGTCCGGGGATAATGATGCAGCTATATAAGACCCTCGTCAGACCCCACTTGGAGTACTGTGCTCAGTTCTGGTTGCCTCATTACAGGAAGGATGTGGAAAAGATTGAAAGGGTGCAAAGGCGATTTACAAGAATGTTGCCTGGATTGAGTGGCATGCCTTATGAGGATAGGCTGAGGGAGCTCGGTCTTTTCTCCTTGGAGAGACGTAGGATGAGAGGAGACCTAATAGAGGTATATAAGATGTTGAGAGGCATAGATCGGGTGGACTCTCAGAGGCTTTTTCCCAGGGTGGAAATGGCTGCTACGAGAGGACACAGGTTTAAGGTGCTGGGCTTAGTGTAGGTACAGGGGAAATGTTAGGGGGAAGTTTTTCACACAGAGGGTGGTGGGTTTGAGTGGAATCGGCTGCCGTCAGTGGTGGTGGAGGCAAACTCAATAGGGTCTTTTAAGAGACTCCTGGATGAGTACATGGGACTTAATAGGATGGAGGGTTATAGGTAGGCCTAAAAGGTAGGGATATGTTCGGCACAACTTGTGGGGCCGAAGGGCCTGTTTTGTGCTGTAGTTTTCTATGTTTCTATGTTTCTATGTACCTGCATGCTAACTTTCTGTGTCACTTGTATGAGCACAACCAAGTCTCTCGTGAACATCAACATTAACGACTTTTGCATCATGTAAAAAATATCCTACTTTTCTATTAGAATCATAGAATCCTACAGTGCAGAAGGAGGCCATTCAGCCCATTGAGTCTGCACCGACCACAATCCCACCCAGGCCCTATCCTCATAACCCCATGCATTTACCCTAGCTAGCCCCCCTGACACTAAGGAGCAACTTCAACATGGCCAATCCACCCAACCCACACATCTTTGGACTGTGGGAGGAAACCAGAGCACCCAGAGGAAACCCACGCAGACATGGGGAGAATGTGCAAACTCCACACAGATAGTGACCCAAGCCGGGAATTGAACCCAGGTCCCTGGCACTGTGAGTCAGCAGTGCTAACCACTGTGCCACTGTGCCGCCCCATATGCTTACGACCAAATTCAATAAGCTCACATTTACCCACATTATGCTCCATTGGCAAACTTATTGCCCACTCCCTTAACCTGTCTATGTTACTTTGTAGCTCCTCTGTGTCCTCCCCACAGCTTAGTTTTTCACCTGCTCACATGTGCCATCCCTCTGAAGCCACCAGAGGCTGCACTGAGGTGCATGAATCAGCACAGGTGATGGGTGTGCTTTACTGCCGTGACAATGGTTCCCCAAAAGTATCGCACCCTCTGGGGCAGCCATGGCCCACACAGTGGCTGCTTCTGATCCTCCAGAATTAGCCCTGTGTAAAGAAAGAAAACATCAGCAGTCCTTCATCAGCAGATGCTTCACCAGACATCTGGAAACCTATCACATATGATCTATTGGATATGAATACACAAATTAGAAAGCTGTTCAAAGACAGATGCGCATACAATAAACTTTCATCCTCTCTCCGTGGGACACCAATCTTGCCATCAGTGATTGGCAGCATTGCGGCCACCCTGCCAAGGCCAAGGGCCCTTTGCCCCATCATCGCCAATATTGTCCGCTCCGCCTCTTTGGCAGGCACGTACGCTTATTTCTCCTGCAAAGTGAGGATGAAGAGTTTGATGATAATGAACCTTCCTTTCAGGCCACCATGTTGCACATTTTGATGTCCTGATCCTGGCATTGCACTGTCACTGGGCTTAACTGACCATCCTCCAAAATTTCCACTGGCATGGTCCCTTCCTTTGAGAGAGGAGTGTGAGTGAGCTCACATTTCCGCTGTCCTCTAATCAATGCCTAAATTGAGAGCCTCCTGCTCAGAGGTGTGCAGTTTTTTTATGGCTGGATGGTGGCCAGTTTGGTTTGGCATCTTACTTACCTTGGAAAACTTCACAAGGTTTTGCAGCACCTTCTGCATTGAACCCCCATCCTGCTGGACATACTCCCACTGCTCACCGTTTGAGCAACGTCCAGTTTACTTTACCAGGCTAGCTACCTCTGGGAATAAGACATTCTTCCTAGCTCTCACCATCACTGGGGAGATATTGCTGAGTCATGGAACCGCCCTTCAATGGCAGACTGTCATGTTGAAGCAATGACCTCTTGCACCCTCAGTGGTGAGACTGCCTGGTCGCAGTCACACTGGTGTACAACGTTTAAATGGGGCCCACCATGGCATAGCTCCTGGCTCTTAATTGCACCTCCTGTCCCTAAGTGAACAGATAGCACGGAAATGACCCAATGATTTTGTTTCCTTTTGCAAAATTCAAATAGCGTCATAGAAAACATCTGGAAGACACTGGACACATAGCTAAATTGGAGCGGAGTGGGGATTTGGTGAGAAAAGACAAGAAGGGAAAGTCTAGGAATGGGTGAAAGACAGAATCACAGAATCTTTACAGTGCAGAAGGAGGCCATTCATCCCATTGAGTCTGCACTGGCTCACCCAAAGAGCATTCTATCGAACCCCACTCCCCTACTTTATCCCCCTAACCTTGCACATTATTCTTTCAGGGGAGGTTAAATGACAAAGCAATTACTTACAATTTGGAAATATGCACCAGGGCTCCCCTTCATAGAATCCCAACAGTGCAGAAGGAGGCCATTCAGCCCATCGAGTCTGCACTGACCACAATTCCACCAAGGCCCTATTCCCGTAACCCCACATATTTACCCTGCTAATGCCCTGACACTAAGGACAATTTAGCATGGCCGATCAACCTAACCCGCACATCTTTGGACTGTGGAAGGAAACCGGAGCACCCGGAGGAAACCCACCCAGACAGGGGAGAACATGCAAACTCCACACTGACATTCACCTGAGGCCGGAATCGAACCCGGGTCACTGATGCTGTGAGGCAGCAGTGCTAACCATTGTGGCACCGTGCAGCTCCAAAAGGGCTCATCATTCTACCATTCAGACCTCCTCTGGGCACAAGCCTTCAATCCTTTTCTTACCCCATTACTACTTTGATTGCACCACTAATTCCTTCATCATTTAATCCTTCCTGCCATCCATCATCCCCTGTTTTATCTGCTTTTACAACCTAAAAACCTGATGCACCTCTAACTTCTAAGCCTGATGAAAGCATTATCTGAAACAATGACATTGGGCAGGATTTTCCACATGGCACGCATTCCCATGCTGCCCCCGTAAAAGTCATCGGCGAATGTACCCCTGTGATCAGGCCAGCCCCACAGCCATTTACCACTCTGAATTTCCGAGGGCGAGTCTTCCGCCCTCTCATCTGGGAGGAAGTCAGAGAGGCGCAGACCAATCTGTTTGGCTAGCAGCTCTGTACCCCAACTGGGAGCAGTGTGGAACATGCCCCTGAGGTGGGCAGATCTTGGATTGGCACTCAATCTGGTAAGGAGGGTAATGATGGAGGCACCTCGCCACCCCCCCTGCCAACCATCTTTCCTTCCAAGGCTTGAGCACGGTTTTCCACTCTGGAATTCCTCCCGCCAGCAGGGGCCCATAAAATTCTGCCCCCTGTTTCCTTCTCTGCTGTCCTTGCCTGGAATGACATGTGTAATGTTTCAATTCACAGGTTCAGCTCCTGAATCAAGTGAACTTTGGAAAATTATAGCTCGGGGCAAGTTCTTTGCATCAGTTATTTAGCTCCCACATCAAATGTGTTTTCTCCAATGGAAAACACTGAACAGAGCTTGCTTGTGGCCCCTGTAATCATGTGATCTAAATGATGGCATAGCGTTGACATTATGTGTATTGCCTGCGATACAAAATTACAAACAGAACGCCGTCCCCACGAAAAGTGCATTGCAGAAGTCAGCACTGGAACAGATATTGAGATCAGGGCTGTCAAAACCTCTTCCAAACGTCCCCAAAAAACTGCATCTGGCAATTCTATTAACTGACCATGTGTGGCAACCTCCTGAAGGGGCTGTGACATCTGTTCAAGGTGAACAATAAGGTCACCTAGTTGTCAATGAGTGATTTATGTTACACACACACGTACCAGTACACTGATTTTCTCTACATTCAATTATTGCACGATGCTTAGTTAAAGATACAGGCCACACAAAACTGCAAGGCCAGAGTTTTACCTTCCCCGCGCGCCCCCCCCCCTCCTCAACCTCCCCTCACCCACCGCCCCCCCCGCCTCCAAGGCAGAGGGGAGCATAAAATAGCATGGACGGAATTTCCCCAAGATCCCATCCATCCCAACCTGGATGCGAGTTTACCATGGGACAGACAGGACTTCAGACAGGAAGCTAAGCCATGCCTCAGTTAAGATCCTTAAGTGACCATTTAATGGCCACTAAGGGGCCTTTCCCTGCCCAACCTCAATTTTTCCGTCCCTACACCGGCCTACCCCCAACAGCAAGTCCTTTTTTTATTCGTGTCACAAGTCGGCTTACATCAACACTGCAATGAAGTTACTGTGAAAATCCCCCAGTCCGGCGTCTGTTCGGGTACACTAAGGGAGAATTTAGCATGGTCAATGCACCTAACAAGCATGCCTCTAGGGAGGAAACCGGAGCACCCAGAGGAAATCCACACAGACACAGGGAGAACATGCAGACTCAGCACAGACAGTGACCCAAGCTGGGAACCGAACCTGGGTCCCTGGGGCTGTGAGGCAGCAGTGCTAACCACTGTGCCACCATGCCATCACCTACTCTCTCCTGACTCTGTAGGGCATCACCCTCCACCTCCCTGGGATCCCTGATATTTACCATCACTGCGGTTTCTGGGACTTAGTCTCAGGCCTGGCACTCTAGTAACTCTTCCAACCACTGCATTGTTATGCCTGGGTGGACTCCAGAGCCTTCGGCCAATCAGATTGGCCAATAGTTTTTCAAGGCAAGATTTCTATCCAAGTGTGGACGGAGATCCCGCCTGCTGCCAATCAGCACTCAGAGTGTGAAATGGCAGTAAACCTGTCAGAGTCAGTGGGGGTGCTTTCTTCACTGACTCTCTGGATGCCAAGCGCGTGACATCCTGAAAATTCAGGCCCATGAAACGAGTCTTCATGAAGAAACTTGCGCTTAGAAAATGGACGCAAGAAATTGCCCCCTGCGCTGATGCAGTGAGTCAGAGATCAAACCGAAATTAGACCTCAGTCTCATTTAAACCAAGCCAGTGAGTCAGAGGGCAGAATCTTGACCCCGTATTCGCCATCTGTGGGAATGCCAGGGGGGGATCAATATCCATTGAAAATCAGTGTGAGACTCATGGGGGAGAAGCAGGGATTAATCTATGTGTCGTGGTGGGCGTGGGAACTGTAGATGCCGGCAATGGCCGTTTGGAGGAGGTAGGGGGAAGGTGTGCCGGTGATGGCTGTGTGAATGGAGGAGGAGGGGGAGGGGTTGGGGGAAGGGATCTGATGTTCCAGGAGCATGGGGGTTGGAGGTGGGGGTGTTACTGGCATGAGTTGTTGGAGGGAGGGGGAGGGGTATGATGTTTGGGGGAGGATGGGTGGTTGCCAGCATTGTCTGATGGAGAGAGGGTGGGGGAAGAGAATTGCTGGCTCTGATTGGGGGAGGATGGGTAGTGTATACCAGTTCTGATCGCAGGGCGAGGGGGGGGTGGTATTGTTGGAGAACCCCTTGGACCTCCATGGTGAGGTTGGGGGGAGTGGTTACTGTTTTGTTTTGATCGGGGCACCCTGTAAACACAGTAACCCGATCTCAATATAGCCAGGCTTTGTCAGCATGTTGAGCTCCGCCCCGCTACATGATGGCATAAGATCTGGAGCGAAAACCTGCCTGTTTCTCTGGAGAGAAACATTCCGTTTCGCGCGCCGGAGCCAAAACTTTGCCATTTTTTGGTAAGATTCCCCCAATAATGATTTGTTGGACATCCTCAGGCAGCTCAGCCATAAAACATTTCAATGTTGTTAATCAGCTAGAGGTTGGAAGAAAGGGGTTGGCAACTTGTACCAGAAGAGGATGTGCATTTTCTTTTAAAAGGTGACATTTTTGGCCGTGACTTACAGCAGTTAGGTACATGTAGACCTGGTGCTGACTATGGTCAGAGCAGCCCAGTTTTACAACATGGCTCTCAATGTCTGCATACACAAAGGTACCAAGGGTGGCATGGTGTCACAGAGGTTGGCACTGCTGCCTCACTGTGCCAGGGACCCAGGTTCAATTCCTGGCTTGGGTCACTGTCTGTGTGGAGTCCTCCCCGTGACTGCGTGGATTTCCTCCGGGTGCTCCGGTTTCCTCACACAGTCCAAAGATGTGCGGGTCAGGTGGATTGGCCATGTTAAATTGCCCCTTAGTGTCAGGAGGATTAGCCAGGGTAAATAAGTAGGGTTACGGGGATAGGGCCTGGGTGGGATTGTTGTCAGTGCAGGCTCAATGGGCCAAATTACCTCCTTCTGCATTGTAGGGATTCTATGATCATTAACCACCCCGAATTAAACTTGGACCCATGAAGCATATATAGACAGGAGGCACGCTTCTGAATCAGAGTATATGTACACACCCACACCCACACCCACACACACACACAGTCCACCATATTGCTTTAGTGTTTTGTAAACCATGCTGAATATCATCCTATTTCTATATATACACAGGGGATTTTATACTTTTGCTCATTTTAGTTATTTACTGCTTTATATTCATAGAATCCGAGAATAGTTACAGCATAGAGAGAGGCTATTTGGCCAATCTGGCTCTCTGAAGGAGTAATTCATCTAGTGTCACTTTCCCACGCCTTCTCCCTGTAACCTTGTATATTCTTCCTTTGCAGAAAATAATCCAATTGCTTCTTGAAATGCCTTGACTGAACCTGCCTCCACCTCATTGTCAGGCAATGCATAACCACTCACTGCCTGAAAAAAGATTTTCCTCCTGTCTCCATTGTTTCTATTGCCAGTTAGCCTAAGTCTGGGCCCTCTTGTTCTCGATCTTTGCACCAATGGGAACAGTTTTTTCCCTATCAACCCCTCCAAGGAAAACAGTACCAGCTTCTCCAATCCAGATATGTAACTGAAGTTCCCTCATCCCTGGAAACATTCCTGTGAACTTTTTCTGCATCCTCTCTGATTCCTTCCTGAAGAATGGTGCCCAGAATTGATGTAATATTCTAATTGAGGTTGACCCAGTGTCTTAAACAAGTTGAACATAACTATTTTGCGTGGTGGTCCATTCCTCTGTTTAATAAAACTCCTGCCCCAATCAAAGCATAGAGCCACACTGGAAGCATTCTGCGCCTCTGCTGGGCAGTCCTGGCATCTATGTTGGTTCTTCATGGCACAATGCAAGCATCTCAAAATGGCTGCCAGTGTGGAGTTTCCTGCCCTTTTGCCCAGATTGGTGAGCTTTCTTATGGATGGGGCCTCTGCCTGTGAGCCTATCCAATCAAAAGTGCCGCCTCAAAGTCCTGCCGAATCATAGCCCAGTTAAATTCTCTTAAGTTTGGCCTGCCTCACATACTGGACCTCTTGATATAAAGTAAAATCATTTTGATTTGTAGGAAGTCAGGGTTTTTCATCTAGACGCCTGCATCCATGTGATCATAGATTAGCTTGTGCTTTAGTAACCCATATTGACAAGAACTAGTGAGGTGATATAAGTCAGTGAGAAATAATTCTTTCGATTCCCCAGGTTCTTGGGAGTTTTGGTTAAAACATCTACAACTAAGTCTTTCTTCAGGCTAAAATAGTTGTCAAAAGCTTAAAAAATGGTGTCAAAGTTCACAGTGGATTCCTCCACTCCCTGCCTCAGGTGAATGCCTTTCTGCAACTGGACCTACAGCATAATGAAAGAAACTGACCTGACCCTTCTGCTCTTTAGTGTGAAGACTCAATGCTGCTCAATGGTAAAGGAAATTATATTCCTGTACCACCTCCTTCTCACCGTTGACACAGTCAAATGGGTGGGGTAGGGGCAGGTCTGCTTACTGGGTATGGTCCTCATTGCCTCTCCAGTTTGCCTCCTACTGTCCCTGAGTAGTAAGTGCAAGCTGCTATTGAGTTTTTCTCCCCTTGTGGTTCTGTCGATAACCAATGTATTTTTTAATATCAATGTTGTCACTATGTTCTCAGATAGTCCTACTTATCTGGCTAGACCAGAATTTATTGTCCATCGCTAGTTGCTTTTGAGAAGGTGGTGGTGAGCTGCCTTCTTGAACCACTGCAGTCCCTGAAGTGTAGGTACACCTAAAGTGCTGTTTGACAGGAAATTCCTGTCTAACAGGATTTTGACCCAGCAACACTTAAGGAACGGTGATTCTTTTCCAATTCAAGATGATGAGTGGCTTGGAGGGGAACCACCAGATGGTGGTGTTCCCAGGTATCTGCTGCTCTAGTCTATCTAGTTGGCAATGGTTGTGGGTTTGGAAGGCGCTGTGTAAGGAAGGCTGGTGTGTTCCTGCAATGCATCTTATAGATAGTACACACGGCTGCCACTGTTTGTCAGTGGTGGAACGATTGAATGTTTGTGAAAGGGGTAACAATCAAGCGGGCTGCTTTCTCCTGGATGGTGTTATTGGAGCTGCACTCATCCGGGCAAGTGGAGATATTCCATTACACTTCTGACTTGCGCCTTGTAGATGGTGGACAGGCTTTGGGAGTAAGAAGGTGACTCACCACAGGATTCCTAGCCTTTGACCTGGTAGCCACAGCATTTATATGGCTAGACCAGTTCAATTTCTGTAACCACCCAGGATGTTGGTAGTGGGGGACTCAGCGAGGGTAATGCCATTGAAAGTCAAGGGGTGATGATTAGATTCTCAATTGTTGCTCATTCACTTATCCTTTCTACATTAATTTGCAGATCCCTTATCTTGTCAACTTGAAAATGACCCATTTTTCCCTACTGTCTGTACCTATTATTTAACCAATCCTCTATCCATGATAATCTGTTACCCCCTACACCATGACCTCTTACTTTGTGCTGTAACCTTTGATCTGGCACCTTGTCGAATGCCTTTTGGAAATCCAAGTATACCACATCCACAAGTTCCCCTTTATCCATATTGCCTGTTACTTTCTCAAACTACTGTAATTAATTCATCACGCATGATTTACATTGGCGCTGCCTGGTCGAATCATAGAATCCCTACAGTGCAGAAAGAGGCCATTCAGTCCATCGAACCTGCACCGACAACAGTTACACGCAGGCCTATCCCCATAACCCTACCTATTTACCCTGCTAATCCCCCTGACACTAAGGGGCAATTTAGCATGGCCAATCAACCTAACCTGCACATCTTTGGAGTGTGGGAGGAAACCAGAGCATCTGGAGGAAACTCACGCAGACACGGGGAGAATATGCAAACTTTTCACAGAAAGTGACCCAAGGCCGAATTGAACTCGGGTCCCTGGCACTGCCCGATTGCGTTAAGATTTTCTCAGCGCCCCACCGTAAGCAAATTAATAGATTCTGGCATTTTCTCAATCACAGAGGATAGGCTAACTGGCCAGTTTCCTGCTTTGTGTCTCCCTCTGTTCTCGAATGGAAGTGTTACATGCACCATCTTCCCATCCCATGGGACCTTCCAGCATCTAGGACATTTTGGAAAATTAAAACTGGTGCATCTATCTCAGCAGCCATCTCTTTAGTAAAGTTTATTTATTAGTCACAAGTAAGGCTTACATTAACACTGCAATGAAGTTACTGTGAAATTCCCCTAGTTGCCACACTCCAGTGCCTGTTCGTGTCAATGGGCCTAACCAGCACATCTTTCAGACTGTGGGAGAAAATCGGAGCACCTAGAGGAAACCCACACAGACATGGGGAGAATATACCAACTCCACACAGAGACTCAAGCCGGGAATCGAACTTGGGACCCAGGTGCTGTGAGGCAGCAGTGCCAACCATTGTGCTGCGGTGCCACCCCCAAACTCAAATCCATTCTGGCAGCGGTGGGATTCGAACCAAGACCTCCACAGAGCCTGGAGCCTTAATCCAGCACCTTAGACTGCGCGGCCACGATACCACATAGGACTACATAAAACCCGAGGATGAAGTCGCCAGCACCTCATTATTCCCAGCAAAATGCATCGCTTCTCACTGAATATACATAATGGGTTATTATGGGCAGCACATCAACATTTTAAGAAGCAAAAGACACTTTAATACAGCAACCGTGTGCAGCAAAGTGAGATTTGATGCGCTGAAAACATATTGCATATTTTTCAGCGATTATTTGAGTGGAGGAGAGATCTGATACAGATCCCCAGCTGAGCGGTTGCGACTGCTCCGTAATAATTCTCCTCTGACATGACCAGCTTTGCTGTCAGGCACTGAGAATTGTAAATGTTTTGCAAGCATCAAATTATCTTGCACCTGTAACATTTGCAAATGTACTTCATATTCATAAAGCTGAACATCTTGATGGCATAACAGTGTTTGCAGGTTTGACATCTTTTGCATGTAATTTCTCCAATCTCGCATTCTCATACCGAGCAGATTAAATTTTAAGGTTGGCATAAATCCCTCTGGAGATGAAACAAGCAATTTCTCTTGGCACCGGGGAAATAAAAAGTGGTATTTCCCATGCATTAGTAACTGTCATTTTTAGTGTTTAAGCAATATTGCTGAACAGAAGTCAATTTTATTTTGTGCTTGCTGAACTATATTTGATCCCTATCTGATGATGCCTTGTCTGGAAATCCTTTCCTGCCTTCACCCCTCTATCTCTCTGTAATCTCCTTCAGCTCTCTAACCTTCCCAGATATGTGTGGTACCCTGGGTGAGGGTTAAAAATGCATCTTCTGTTATGAGAGGGATCAAAGTATACTGTGTGAGAAGTTATCTTTTACTAACCTTATATATAAATGTATTAAAGAACAATGAAATACACTTTTTCCCAGGTCGGAAATGACAAATACAAAGGGTCACAAGTTCAAGGCAAGGTTCAATACAGATATGCGGGGGATGTATTTTACACAGAGGGTGGTGGGGGCCTGGAATGCGCTACCAAGCAAGGCGGTTGAGGCAGACACGCTAGGATCATTTAAGACTTATCTAGATAGCCACATGAACAGACTGGGAATAGAGGGATACAAATGGATGGTCAAGTTAGGAACACATGATCGGTACAGGCTTGGAGGGCCAAAGGGCCTGTTCTTGTGCTGTATTGTTCTTTGTTCTTTTAACTGGCATCACAATATTAAAGATAGAAAAATGGAAATCAGACGCAGAATTTTCCAGCTTTTCCCACCAGCGGGATCCTCTGGTCCCACTGACGGAGACCTCCCAACCAAGGATTTCCTGGTGGCGTGGTTTAAAGTTTATTTATTATTGTCACAAGTAGGCTTACATTAGCACTGTAATGAAGTTACTGTGAAAATCCCCGAGTCACCACACTCCGGCAGCTGTTCGGGTACACTGAGGGAGAATTTAGCATGGCCAATGCATCTAACCAGCACATCTTTCGGACTGTGGGAGGGAACTGCAGCACCCGGAGGAAACCCACCCAGACACAGGGAGAACGTGCAGACTCCGCACAGACAGTGACTCAAGCCGGGAATCGAACCCGGTGCTGTGAGGCAGCAGTGCTAACCACTGTGCCACCATACTGCATGGGGTGGAGACAATGGGAATTCCCATTGACAGCAGTAGGACAAGAGAATCCTGCCACCAGTGAATGGCGCATGACCTCCCGCCACCGAGAAACACGTGGCTGGAAGGTCAGAGAATCCCGCCCATTATGGGTACTGGTGCACTCTGAGTGTTCCCGCTAGCGGGAAAATGGGAGTGTTTTGCATTGGCACTTGCTGTGCCGAACATGTGTAATTCAGCCCATTGAAATGGGCCAGTCCGGCTCCCATATGAAATACGTGGATTATCCAACTCTAGCAGTGCCTGATTTGCTGGAGTCAGGAATCACCCCTGAGCCCTGATGAACAGGAGCAGCTTATAAGCTCTCCCTGCAGTCCCCACTCTCTCTTCAGCAATCAACATGGCAGCAAAGAGAGTTGCACCTCACTTTCTAGATGCAGATAGCGACAGGATACTGGACAGCGCGACGAGGGGTGGGCATCCTGTTCCCAAGGGTTGGCTGGAGACTCTGTGCCAGTGTGGTGCTGGAGGCCTGGGAAATGGCGAGTTGCAACAGCCTTGTCAGGAAGACCATACTTCACTACAGGAAGAAGATGAATGAGCTGCTTTGAGCTGTTGTACATGGCACTGGCACAATATCACACTGAATATTGCCCGCTGAATATCCAGTGAGGGGGGAAGTCCCAGAGAGAGTGCTCACTAATGATATGCTAATGTATCAAAATGAGTTTCCTGCGGTCCCCCGGCATGTTTCACGCTACTACGCCAGTGAGGGGCCGGGAAGATGGGAACTTGGAAATTTGCTGGCGCGAATTGTGTCTTCCGAGTTTCTGCGGAGTTTGAGCATGAACTACTATTCTGCAGACCACAAGGCCATAAGATATAGGAGTAAAATTAGGCCATTCGGCCCATTGAGTCTGCTCTGCCATTCAATCATAGCTGATATGGTTCTCATCCCCATTCTCCTGCCTTCTCCCCGTACCCCTTGATCCCCATATTGATCAAGAAACTATCTATCTCTGTCTTAAAGACACAATGACCTGGCCTCCACAGTCTTCTGTGGCAATGAGTTCCACAGATTCACCACCCTCTGGCTGAAGAAATTCCTCCTCATCTCAGTTTTAAAGGAGCGTCCTTTCACCCTGAGGTTGTGCCCTCGAGTTCTAGTCTCTCTCACTGGTGGAAACATCCGCTCCACGTCCACTCTATCCAGGCCTCTCAGTATTCTGTAAGTTTCAATGAGATCCCGCCTCATCCTTCTAAACTCCATTGAGTATGGACACAGACTCCTCAACCGCTCCTCATACGGCAAATCCTTCATTCCTGGGATCGTTCTTGTGAACCACCTTTGGACCCTCTCCAAAGCCAGCACATCCTTCCTTAGGTATGGGGCCCAAAACTGCTCACAGCATTCCAAATGGGGTCTGACCAGAGCCTTATACAGCCTCAGAAGTACATCCCTGCTTTTCTATTCTAGCCCTCTAAAATTGACATAGATTGCAGGCTCAAAATCACCTCCCTTCTGTTTTGTTTCTCAGTCCGGAGATCTCTCTACAGGGCTCATTCCTGTGAAGCATGCTGGGGCATTCTGCTATGCTGAAGGCACTATTAAATGTATGTTTTCTGGCTGCCTTGACCCTAAGCTCTGGAATTCCCTCCCTAAACCTCTGTGGCTGCTTCCTTTCCTCTCTTTGAAGATGCTGCCTAACACCAAGTTTAAGGTCACCTGTCCTAATAGCTCCTTAAACTTGTGTTTGTTCCAGTTAAATATGAGGCATAAGGATACCCTGGCTCTTTCTAGCCAAACCAAAACCAAACACAAATTCAACAAATGCATAGTTGCCATAGTGTCTCCTGACCAACCTGCTGTTTCCCTCTCGAGTTCAGTGGATTTTGTGCCCTGCAGTTGTGTTTGACTTTAAGTTAATACCACTTTAAGCAGCAATGATACAATTCTGCCTCGACTTACACATTTTAATCAGGTCCCAAGTGGATGGCCTCCTTAATGCCAGAATCTCACCAGTTAAAATGGTGGTGAAGGATGTGTAGGGGTGATGGAGGACAAGCAGATCTGAAGCACTATAGAAGCACAGTGGATGACATTTAACCCCCGCTCTTACCATTTGTGCCAAGCAGGTTGCTATGAGTTTGAGCGAAATTTTAAGGTGTAACTTGTGCTCGATAGACCACAGGGAGTATTAACAATGCATCTTTCGGGAAAAAAAGGAAAGAATTTGCATTTCTATGCCATTTCTCGCAACCTCAGAACATTCCAAACGGCTGTAGAGCCAACAAAATACTTTTGAAGTGTAGCCATTGTTGTAATGTAGGAAATGGGGAAGCCAATTTGTTTTCAGCAATCTCTCACAGTTAGCAACGTAAAATAGGCCAGGTAATCTTTCTTTTTAATAATGTCCATTCACGAATAAATATTGAACAGCACTCTGGGCAGGATTCCCATGCTGACATTTGAAATGATATTAGAGAATCTTTTATATTCACCTTGGAGTGCTAATGGAATTTTGGTTTAAATGTCACATCCAAAAATGGCAACTGTCAGTGAGGAGTATAGGGATAAATATTGGCCAGAACACCCAGGGAGAACAGTCTGAGGATTCAGGGGTAGACCATTCAGGATGGAGATGAGGAGACATGTCTTCATCCAAAGAGTGGTGAGCCTGTGGAATTCATTGCCACAGGAAGTAGTTGATGCCAAAACATTGAATGTATCCAGGAGGTGGCTCGATATAGCACTTGGCGTGAATAGAATCAAAGGTTAGGTGGAGAAAGCATGATTAGGCTATTGAGTTGGACGATCAGCCATGATTGTGATGAATGGCGGAGCAGACTCGAAGGGCCAAATGGCCTCCTCCTGCTCCTATCTTTTATGTTTCTATGTAACTCCCCTGCCCTTATTTGAAATCATGCCATGGTGCCATGGAATCTTTTAAACCCATGCGAGAGTGCAGGCAGGATCTTGGTTTAAGCAGCATACCCTCAGTGCTGCAATGGAATGCCAGCCTAAATTTTGTATGCATGTCTCTGAAGTGGGAGTTGAATCTTCTGATCCAGCTAAACGTATTACCACTGAGCCATGGTGAAGATTGAAGTTCCAGACTAAAGATAGAGTTCCATAAAAGAAGATGTGCTTACATGAGAAACAACCTCTTTGATGGAACGACACCGATATGTAGATGAAACGTTTGCTATATTTGAATCCGCAATTGCATGGAATAATTTCCTCACACACCTTAATCCTGTGCTCAAATTCACCTTTGAAATGAAGCAATCAAATGAGCTTCCTTTCTCTAATGTGCTAGTTGAGAATTCTGTCAGCGAGTTCTGTACTACTGTCTACTTTCATTGGGTATTATATGTGTTGGGATTCCTACACTTCCTCACACTATAAGATTGGCCTCATCAGCGACTTCATAAATAGGGCCTGAGCCATTTGCTCATCAAGCAAGCTTGATGCTGAACTGGGGCACGTATAAGCCTTCCAGTGGGATAAAGACTGCCCTGGTCAGGTCATTGCTCGCTGCATATTACACAAACTCATGAACGGGCCTAAGGCCACCACTTATAGTCCTGAAAAGTGCCCAGTCTACCTTAAACTACCCTGAGAGGGAAAAGGGCCTCAAAATTTGAATAACAGATCAAGCTAGCCATTTCATGCCGTTACTATGCAGTAGCGACACAAGCAGCATTCTGCACTAACAGAATGCTGCCATCAAGCCAAAGAGATGGTATACCTCTCATACTAATGAGTAACATGGTATATGAATTTCAGTGCTGGTGTGATGCCAGGTATATATGCCATATGTCCCAATAACTGGTGGCGGCTCATTTCAAATACTACATCCCTTCAGCTGTTTGCAAAAGGCAGAGCATTGATCATACCCAATCAGCCTGGGCTTGCAAAACTCCAAACTTAATGTCCAATGTTACATGTGATTCTGTGATTGGACAAACTTGCTAAACAATCCTGACTTGGCTAAGAATTGCACTGGCAACCAAATTATCAGTCAGCCTCATGGTGTGGCTCACCATGTGTACTGCAAACTACATACAGAGCCCTGTCCTCTGCAGACAGAAGGAGCTTGTCCACACATTGCGCTTTTTTCAACTAAACAGAAGCTCTGGGGACTTCCATTCCTCAATTCATTTCCCAAGGCAATGCCCTGACCAATCAGAGTTGCCCTGCTTTGTTTGAATTTAAACAAAAACTTGGCAGATAACTGTTCCCTGCTGCAGTCTCCATGGCAATGCCTCCACCAGTCAGAGTCCACTTTCCACGAACATGCAGTATAAACTGCTGTTCCCTTTACAATTGGCGTACTTGCAAATCTGTAAGATAGAAAGTTTCAACAACATAAAATAATAGAATCAGATGAAACATGTATTTTTTTTTAGCAATATTCAAGTTCTATGCCACCAAATGACAATATCAAAATGTATGTATGAATTCACATGGAATATGACACCTTGTGGTGCGGCACGGTGGCACAGTGTTAGCACTACTGCCTGCCAGGGACCCGGGTTCGATTCCCAGCTTGGGCCATTGTCTATGTGGAGTCTGCACATTCTCCCTGTGTCTGTCAGGGTTTCCTCCGGGTGCTCTGGTTTCCTCCCACCGTCTGAAAGACGTGCTGGTTAGGTGCATTGGCCATGCTAAATTCTCCCTCAGTGTACCCGAACAGGCGCCGGACTGTGGCAACTAGGGGATTTTCACAGTAACTTCATTGCAGTGTGAATGCAATGTGGCGAATAAATGAACTTTAACTTTTATCCTTGTCCTCACCGCCCCATCAGCCTGGCCCAAATAAGGAGAATTATAATCGAATCAGTACTCAGTAAAATTGAAGTGCACAGTGTGAAAATAATCTAAGGACTGACAGCCAATTTGGCTATGGAAGAGGAGATGTTGCTTGATGAATCTCAAGGAAGCAATATTGCTTGAAGGGGCAGCAATATCACTTTATCAAAGGAACTTTGTGAAACTACAATGAAATCACACACAAAAGATTTCTTTCGGTCAGAGTATCAAGAGTTATATATGAATGCAAATTAGAAACTGGTTTTAAAAAGCAGAGATTGGTAAGGGAGCTAGATTGCAACATTGTGGAATGTCCGAGGGGCCTCTGTTGGTTCACTTCCCATTCCATGAATGAGATGGAATTGCAATCTATACACAAGTTAGTTAAATTTATGGGTAATGCCAAACAAGACAGGACTGTCCTTTTCAATATCATACCAGGAGAGTTTGATCTAAGCTGATCAGTGGCAAATAATTTCTCTGTAATTCTAAAACAAAAATAGACAGAATCACAGAATTCCTACATTCGGCCTATTGAGTCTGCATTGACAATAATCCCACCCAGGCCCTATCCCTGTAACCTCACGCATTTACCCTGCTAGTCCCCCTGACACTAACATGGTCAATCAACCTAACCCGCACATCTTTGAAATTGTATTTTGGAATTTAGAATAAGACGCCCTTGTAGTCCACAAGTAGATAAAACTTTTGAAGGGAAAAGCTATAAGTAACTCAAGGGTGTTCATTGTCTTCAAGTTTAATTATTAGTGTCGCAAGTAGGCTTACATTAACACTGCAATGGAGTTACTGTGAAAATCCCCTAGTCGCCACAGAGCCAGTTCGGGTACACTGAGGGTGAATTTAGCATGGCCAATGTACCTAACCAGCATGTCTTTCGGACTGTGGGAGGAAGCCGGAGCATTCGGAGGAAACCCACGCAGACACGGGGAGAACGTGCAGACTCCGCGCAGGCAGTGACCCAAGCCGGAAATTGAACCCGGGCCCCTGGCGCTGTTAGGCAGCAGTGCCACCGTGCTGCCCATATTGTCCCTCACCCTATCTAAACAATGTGGGCTGGCAATAACTGAGGGGAGTAGAGCACTGGGGATCATCGTTAAACAAATCAATATCAAACGCTCAGTGGGGTCAAGTCACTGTTCTTGGTACAGTTCCAATTGAGGCACCAAGCCCTAAGGAAGGAACCACCAAGATTAAAGGCCATAGCTGCGGCCAAAAATGTACCCAGTGAAGGGAGACCTCTTCTGCTTTAATGGTCCTATCAGCTGAGGCTAAAGGTGTCCATGAGCTGAGGCTAAATGTGTCTATGTTCAGGTGCCCTCGCAATCACCTTTCTGTCTCAGCACCTCGCCCAGTGGATCTGCTGGACATCCCATGCTGTGGGCTCAATAATTGGGCCACCCACTTCACGAACCCGCCCACCATCCTTAATTGGTCAGTGAACATGGAGGCAGCCAGTTAGGCCCACCTACCAGGGGTTGAATCGTGCTGCAGCGGATACTCTGGTGGCATGTGCCTGCTCTGGACCTCCATGTGGTCCTGACATGCAAAGAGCTATGGGAAATAACCCAATAATCTAGAACGTTTTGGCATCACAAACAGATATCTAAAGCAAAAGCTTATTTGGATGGAAGATACTTCATGGGAAAAAGTAAAACTCCAACAGCGCTATGAAATACATTCAGATAGCAAGACAAGAGGACACAGGACACAAGTTAGCACTATTGCCTCACAGCTCCAGGGATCCAGGTTCAATTCTGGCCTCGGGTCACTGTCCGTGTGGAGTTTGTACGTTCTTCCCTTGACTGCGTGGGTTTCCTCCGGGTTCTCCGGTTTCCTCCCACAGTCCAAAGATGTGCAGCTTAGGTTGATTGGCCATGCTAAATTGGTGTTAGGGGGACTAGCAGGGTAAATATGTGGGATTACAGGGATAGGGCCTGGGTTTGATTATGGTCGGTGCAGGCTCAATGGGCCAAACGGCCTCCTTCTGCAGTATAGGGTTTCTACGATTCTATGATAAATTTTGAACAGACCACCAAGGAAAAGGCCCCTTCTTTGTTTAGGTGGATTGAACATGCTTACTTGCTCCTTAGTGCCCAAAGATGGGGAGGTTAGGATTAGCCACGGTTAATGTATGGGACCAGAGGAATAGGGTGAGGCATAGGGCCTGGGTAAGATGCTCTGTCAGAGAGTCGGTGCAGACTCAATGGGCCGAACGGCCTCTTCTGCATTGTAGGGATCCTATGATTCTGGGATCGGACTGTCAATTTAGGACAGACATCAGGAAGTACTTCTTTACACAGTGAAGTTGAATTTATTCTCGGTCATTGCTCAGTTGAAATGCGTTAGTATGTCGGCACAACTGCTTGAGTAATCATTATCTTCCTCTGTTGCTTACAACTGTATTGTGCATTTTTGATTGTATTCTGTCTTTCAACTAGTATGAAATAGAGAAATTCCCAGAAGAACTCACACGCTCTGATTTTTAATTGGTCCAATGAGAATGTTAAGAACCTAAAACTGAGGGGAAAAGCATTCAAAACTTCAATTGTCCAAAGACTTTGAGATGCAACTGTTAGATATTCACTGTTGAAGTCACATCTTCGGAAGTAACAATGGGTTAAATGCAGTTGGTTTTCCCTTTAAAGCTTGGCAGTGACAGAAAACTGGTCAAATATTAATATCTAACACAGATATTGTAATAAGTCCTCAGAGGCAGAAGTCCTTTCACCAAAATTCCTTTATTTACAAGTCTGACAACAGCATACCGAGTGCTTTCAGTCAGCAGTCTACACTAGGAGTCCCAGAGGAACTGACACTCCTGGTTAAGTACAAAGCAAGAGGCTCCCTGATTGGCCCATCAATTTGGCCCTTAATCAGGAAGTTCATATTCCAACCTCAATTGCCTGATTAAAGTCGTAACAGATATCCAGGCCAAAGCTTTGGGTGTAACTGTCGGGATATTTTGTAGGCAAATTTCCTGTGAGGATTTATTTATGTTCAATGGTGGTCTCCAGGAACTCATTAGGAGATCAGGAGTCACATGATGGGAACGCTCTAACCTTCCATCTATGGAGAAGGTGGCACCAACTACTATGGTTGGTTCTGAGGTTGTTGGCAGTCATCCACTGTTTGTGAGGTAAGTTTGCCTATTCAGTTGGAATCTATAAAGAGGTCATCTGGCACGACGCAGCTTTTACAAGCATTACGCCATCAGCCTTCACAGCTGAGGAGGGATCACTGAAGGGCCTTGGTGACAGTCCAAACTGGCCTTCTACATTTGAGGTGGGTTATTGGTGGGTCCTGGGCTGGCATGCCTTTGCTGAAGTAACAGTTGTATCCTGTATATTCACATGATAGGTGTAAAAGAGCAATGTTTGCAAAGCATAGGCAGCCAAGCTGCCAGTATGGGTAAAAGCATTTCAATGATAATTCTCATGGTAGATTTTGGTTTGATATCAATAGATTTGACAAACAGATGAGAGAACTATGCTGGATCATGCACATCTGCAGTTGAGCACAGCAGGACGGGTGCTTCAGTTTGGAGGGTCTGTGTGGCTTTGACAACTTTCTGGAGCTGGGCCGGAACTCTCTGATCTTATTCGCCCCGTCACCGCTGCCAGTACGAATGGAGAATTCGGCACTCAGCCAAATCTCCATTCAGTGCAGCGGAATTGGAGAATCCCAGTCGTGGGCGAGGTTGGAGAATTCTGGCCCTGGTTGATGATACTCTTTAACTTACCCCTGAGGTTCTGGAGGTGCTGACTCTATGATCAAGCATAACTCCTGAGCAGGAAAGGTTCTTGGCTCTGTTAACTTCAGCGTTGCAAATGGAGAATTTCAGAGTTGGGGTTTCCCAATGGATGTTGAGGTGGAAAGTTGAAGTGTGGGTGGGATTTCCCCCCCTCCCCACAGCGTGTTTCCCAGCAGTGGATGTGGCTGGTCGTTGGTTGACAGCAGGATCTTCTGGTCCCGCCAGTGTCAATGGCATTTTGCATTGTTCTCTAACCACGTTGCCAGGGAATCAGTCGCGGGGGTGTTGCCACCGACAGGACCAGAAGATCCCGCCAGCGGGAAGGGCTGGAAAATTCTAAGGGCTGAGTACATAGGCCTGTCACCTTCATGGGGCTGAACAGGAAACTGGTCTCCAACAATCCCCCAAGTATCAGAGACGTTGGCTGCCACTTCCTTCACCAGCTGTAGACTGTGTCAATGATGTCCTCACCAGATTGTAACCCCCGAGTCTACACTAGAGGTTTCACTCACTGTGGTGAGTGTATCTGTGCTGGTGAAGGGTGCAGGTGAATGCCATGGTGGTGCATCTTCTGAGGCAGCCTCCTCTGAGGTGGGGTTGGTGATGGAGCAGTGGCTGTTCTCCCTTGTGGACCTCCAGCTTTCCCTGCTGGCATCCATAATGGAGCAAAGAGAGATTTAGTGGATGTCTAAGCAGGCTCCGTAATGAAAGAAAATCTGACAACTGCAGACTGGAGGCGTCCTCACTGGCTTCCTTGGGGAGACCTAGCTCAGAATAGGCTCCTCCCCAGCTAACTTGGCAGCCTCCTCCGCGAAAGGGGTGAGGGCCCTCATGTCCAGAATGTCCATCTCTGACACTGGCCCACTCCCTCTGATAGTTTTTCTGTCCAGCAGACAGACAGAAGAATGAATTGTTTCCACAATGGGTGTGCGAGCAGTTTAGGAGCATGCATGCCTATGACAGCCCCGGAGCCAGCCCCAGATCCCCAGTGATTAACAAGCAGGGTGTCCTGCAATTGATGGAACAATGAGAGGAGGAAGTAGCATGCACATATTCAGTATGTATAGAATCCCTACATTGCAGAAGGAGGCCATTCGGCCCATCAAGTCTGTACTGACTTTACCTCCAAAAGAGCATATTACCCAGGCCCAGCTCCTGCCCTATCCCCGTAAGCTCATGCATTTACTCCGCTCATCCCCCTAACCTGCACTAAGGGACAATTTAGCATGGCCAATCCACCTAATCTGCACATCTTTGGACTGTGGGAGGAAGCCAGAGCATCCGGAGGAAACCCACACAGACACGGGGAGAACGTGCAGACTCCACACAGACGAGCACCCGAGGCTGGATCCCTTGCGCTGTGAGGCAGTAGTGCTAACCACTGTGCCACCATGCCACCCGTATTGTCCCTCACCCTATCGAAACAAGTGAGCTAGTAATAAGCAAGGTGAATAAAACACTGGGGATCATCGTTAAACAAATCAATTTGAAACCGCCCCTATGTCCCATCTGCTGATGATTCCTAAAAACCCAATCTCCTGTCTGATATCCCTGTACGCTCACTTCTTCACACTGCCTGATAGTAAGAACTAGGAACAGGAGAAGGCCATCTGGCCCCTTGAGCCTACCCCGCCATTCAATAAGATCATGGCTGATCTTCTCGTGGATTCAGCTCCAATTACCACTCCCGTTCACCGTAACCTTTAATTCCTTCACTGTTCAAAAATGTATTTATCTTTGCCTTATAAATATTCAATGAGGTAGCCTTATTCTTCACTGAGCAGGGAATTCCCCAGATTCACAACCCTTTGGGTAAAGAAGTTCCTCCTCAACTCAGTCCTAAATCTGCTCCCCTCCTTATTTTGAGGCCATGCCCTTATGAGTGTGAGGTTGCAGTGTGTAGGTGGTACCACTTACTCTGTGAGCACAACAGATCATTCATGCTCTTCCTGAACTGCTGGTCAGTTCTCCTATGGGGTTTATGGTTGCTTCCCTCCACTGTGACCTCCACTGTGACCTCCAGCCAGGCCACTGTCGTCAGATGAGAGGCTTCCTGTTGCCATCGCTGGGAAATAGCGCCTCCTGTCTTTCCTGTACAGCCTGGAGCAGAACCCGCAGGGACGCTTCGGTGAAACGTGGAGCCACACATTGTCTGGTCTGAAGTCCCTGGTCAGCAGAACCTGGAGCTCCTGGCATTCAGTGAATGAATGGCTGTCTGGGTGATCTTTAAATAGGGAAACTGGGGAGAGCGACTTCCTGCCTGCTCCCACCGTGAGATTCAGCAAAGCCTTCATCAATACATCAGCTGAACAGCACAAAAAAAAGGCTGAAAAGGGAGATTAAGGAAGTTGTATCAAACTGAATGAAACAGTGCACAAATTTGCAAAGACTGGTAATATATCAGACGTTTGGTCAAATTTTAAGAACCAGCCAAGGATAAAGTTAAAGTTTCTTTATTAGTGTCACAAGTAGGCTTACATTAACACTACAATGAAGTTACTGTGAAAATCTTCCAGTCGCCACACTCCGGCACCTGTTTAGGTACACCGAAGGAGAATTTAACATGGCCAATGCACCTAACCAGCACGTCTTTCGGACTGTGGGAGGAAACTGGAGCACCCAGAGGAAACCCACGCAGACACGGTGAAAACATGCAGACTCCACACAGACAGTGACCCAAGCCAGGCCCCTGGCACTGTGAGGCAGCACTGCTAACCACTGTGCCACTCTGCTGCCCCTTACTGCACCTAGTATTCCCAGGCAGTCTCACATCCAAGTACTAACCAAACCTGAGTCTGCTTAGCTTCCAGAGATCAGACGAAATCGAACATTTTTGGACCAGCGTGGTGGAATAATTAAAGAAAATGGAGAAAGAAGGGTTGAGAGAAAGCCAGCCAGTAATATAAAAACAGATAGTGTTTTTACAAGAATTTAAATAGGAAAAGAGTAACTAAAGCTATTGTTGGTTCTCTGGAGAGTGAGTCAAGGGAATTGATAATGGAAAACAAGAAAAAGGCAGAGGCATTAAATGGATATTTTGTGCCTGTCTTTACTGTAAAACACTTAGAGTATTTCCCAAGGATACTTGAAAATCAAAAGATGAATGGGAGGCAGGAACTTAGAGCGATCACCATCACTAGGGAAAAGATGTTGGGAAAACTATTCAATCTAAAAACTGACAAGTCCCCAAGACCAGATGATCTGCATTGTAGGGTCTTAAAAGAAGTGGCTGCAGGAATTGTAAATGCATTGGTTATAATCTTCCAAAATTCCTTTGGTTCTGGAAGGGCCTCGGCGGATTGGAGAATAGTTAATGTAATGCCTTTGTTCTGGAAGAAGGGAGATACAAAGCAGGAAACTATGGCATGGGTTTCCTCCGGGTGCTCCGGTTTCCTCCCACAGTCCAAAGATGTGTGAGTTAGGTGGATTGGCCGTGCTAAATTGCCCCTTAGTGTCAGGGTAGTTAGGGTAAATGTGTGGGGTTGTGGGGATGGAGCTTGCATGGGATTGTGGTCGGTGCAGATGGGCCGAATGGCCTCCTTCTGTACTGTAGGATTCTATGACCTGTTAGCCTTTCATCTGCCATAGGAAAGTTACAAGAATCCATTATTAGAAAATCAAAATTTGATCAGTTTGAGTCAACACGGGTTTGTGAAAGGAAACTCATGTTTAATTTATTGGAGCTTTTTGAAGAAGTAGCAAGCAATCTGCATAAAGGGGAACCTATAGATGTGGTGTACTTGAATATCCAGAAGGCATTTAATAAGTTACCACATCAAAGGCTGCTACAAAAAATAAGATTACATGGTGTAGGTGGTAGCATATTGACATGGATAAAGGATTAGTTTGCTAACAGGAAGCAGAGTGTGGGGATAAATGAGTAATTTTCAGATCAGCTAGCTATGACAAATGGAATGCCACAGGGATCAGTGCTGGGGTCTCAACTATTTATAATGTACATCAACGGTTTGGATGAAGGGATCAAATGTACAGCAGCTAAATCTGCCAACACCAAGTAGGAAAGTAAGTTCAAAATTCAAAACAGAAAAGGTTGGAAGGACCCAGCAAATCTGGCAACATCTGTGGAGAGAGAAACAGGTTAACATATCACGTCTGAATGACTTCTTCAGAGCTGAAGAGAGGCAGAAATATGATGGATTATAGAGTTGGAGAAGGTGGAGGTCAGGGATTAGTGGGAATTTAGGAGAGATTGACAAAGGCATCATGGACACATAATCAAAGGGAGTGTTAATAGTAGTCTTAAAGACTAAAAACTAAGAATGGCATAAAGGTAAGGTAGCAGGACATGTTGGCAAATGCAAAATATTGCAGATGCTGGAATCTGAAATCCAGGAAGGGTCACCTGGACTCAAAACATTGGTTCTACTCTCTCTCATAGCCATGATGTGGAGATGCCGGCGTTTGACTGAGGTGGGCACAGTAAGAAGTCTCACAACATCCGGTTAAAGTCCAACAGATTTATTTGGTATCACGAGCTTTCGGAGCACTGCTCCTTCATCAGGTGAATGACCTATGAAAGCAAAACTAGATGCAGAGGACCCTACAGGGGAGGAGGTTGGGGAAAAAAATCAAATTGGAGGGCAGAGTTCTTGTCTAAAGTTGTTGAACTCAGTGTTAAGTCCAGAAGGCTATACAGTGCCGAATTGGAAGATGGGGTGCTATTTCTCTAGTTTGTGTTGGGTTTCACTGGAATATTGCAGCAGGCCAAGGGCAGACATGTGGACATTAGAAAAAGCTGGTGAGTTGAAATGGTAAGTGACAGGAAGGTCGGTGTTCTGCAAAGTGATCACCCAGTCTGTCTTTAGTCTCCGCAAAGTAGAGGAGACCCCTTTGGGAGCAACAAATGCAGTCAACCAAATTGAAGTTGATGCAAGTGAAACATTGATCTGAAAGGAATGTTGGGCACCTTGAACACTGAGGAAGGAGGAGGTAATGGGAAGGTGCCGTGGGAAGGAGATGCGGTGTGATGGAGGAGTGGGTCAGGGTGTCACATGGGACCGGTCCCGATGGACGTGGGGGAGTGAGGGAAATATGCATTTAGTGGTGGCAACATGCTGGATTTGGTGGATTTGGCGGCACGGTAGCAAAGTGGTTAGCACTGCTGCTTCACAGCTCCAGGGTCCCGGGTTCGATTCCCGGCTCGGGTCACTGTCTGTGTGGAGTTTGCACATTCTCCTCGTGTCTGCGTGGGTTTCCTCCGGGTGCTCCGGTTTCCTCCCACAGTCCAAAGATGTGCGGGTTAGGTTGATTGGCCAGGTTAAAAATTGCCCCTTAGAGTCCTGGGATGTGTAGGTTAGAGGGATTAGCGGGTAAATATGTGGGGGTAGGGCCTGGGTGGGATTGTGGTCAGTGCAGACTCGATGGGCCGAATGGCCTCCTTCTGCACTGTAGGGTTTCTATGATTCTATGAAATGGCGGAGGATGATGCTTCCAATGCAGAAGCTGTTGGGATGAAAAGTGAGGACAGGGGGACACTATCAAGGTCTGGGATGGAGGGGAAGAGGTGAGGTCTGCCGTCCTTACCTGTTCAGGCCAGCATGTGACTCCAGATTCACAGCAATGTGGTTGACTCTTAACTATCGTCTGCAAGTCACTCAGTTCAAGGGCAATTAGACATGGTCAACAAATGCTAGCCTTGCCAGTGACATCCACATTCCATGTAAAATGAAATAATAAAGTGTGCTTTTGTTTAAAACTATGCATGCTCTCTATTTGTAATGGACCACAAACTGCCTGGGAGCTATGGGAGGCGACTTGACATGTACAATGCTCAACAGTCACAGTAATTTTGAAACGGCTCGATCAACCGCAGTGGAAGTTCACGGTGGACTGACAATTCTTACAGATTGCCTTTCAGAAGGTGTGATGGATCTCTGAAATATGACCTCCTAGAGCTGTGACGAGTTGGCTTGATATATGTTGAGTAGTGTAGTGAGCAGATGAACAATGGAGTGAACTTGCAGTGTCATTGACAACTCATCCCAGCCAAATTACTGTCTGCGAAAAGAAATGGCAAAAGTGTCCTCGACAAGAGTCTACATTTTGGATGTCTGATGGCATTGAGTGAATGCCTTACTCCTGCATGCTCCGGGTGTACAGAGCATTGACGAAAGGCCAACATTGCCATCTAGCAGGCTTTGAGTCATCTGAAATTCCCTCACACCAGAGCTCCCGTTACTTTATCACCCTTTAGTTTCTCATTCCAAGTCCTTTTGCTACATTTCTCAGCAATATGCTTCAGTGCTTTGATACACGGAAGATGTGAATTTGGAAAGTTTCACCATAATATGTTCTACAAAAGCAAAATCCTATAGGTGGTGGAAATCTGAAATAAAACAGAAAATGCTGGAAACATTCTATAGATCTGGCAGCATCCGTAGAGAGAGAAAAACAGAGTTAACACAAAACCTGAAGCATTTTCTGTTTTTATTTTGCATGAATATGTTCAATCTTGACTGAGTCTCCTACCGAGTTATGACTGTACATGGGATGACGTATTAGTGCAGCAAGATTGCACAAAATCCTGGCAAGTGTATGCAGTAATTGGAGAATAGGATGACAAACAACCTTGAGAGAAGAATGTGGTGGATGGCACTGCCTTGAAGTCATTGATTAGGGGAAGAGTGGATGGTGAGTGAGAATTCCCGAAGTGATCTTTGTTCCAGAATTTGGATGCAGAAAATGTTAAAAATATTTGCTGATTTGATTTGATTTGATTTATTATTGTCACATGTATTGGGATACAGTGAAAAGTATTGTTTCTTGCGCGCTATGCAGACAAAGCATACTGTTCATAGAGAATGAAAGGAAAGAGTGCAGATTGTAGTGTTACAGTCATAGCTAGGGTGTAGAGAAAGATCAACTTAATGCAAGGTAGATCCATTCAAAAATCTGATGACAGCAGGGAAGAAACTGTTCTTGAATCGGTTGGTACGTGACCTCAGACTTTTGTATCTTTTTCCCAGCGGAAGAATGTGGAAGAGAGTATATCCAGGGTCTTTAATTATACTAGCTGCCTTTCCAAGGCAGCGGGAAGTGTAGACAGAGTCAATACATGGGAGGCTGGTTTGTGTGATGGACTGAGCTGGTTATCAGCTCAAATAACATTTCTTGCCCATCTTGGGGGCTTACACTTTATTATTGACTGGTGCTCAGATTGATGAGGATAAAATTGTTGCTCCCTCATGTCTCCATCCCTCCAAAAGTGGTCCCTCAAGATATAGGCTGGAACCCTTTTGATAGAATACACCTTGAGGGGCTTTACTTCTGGCTCCCTGCCACCCCTGTTACTTGATGCCTGATGCGCGATTAAATCACTCGGGAGGCTGGGTCGTACCCGGGGAAATAAAGGCTTTTATTACTAACAAGAATGGAGCATACTATATAACAATACAATTCCAGACTAGTCTTGGGCATCGTGGATTGATGAATATACAGTGTCGCTTACCCTTGCGTGGAGGACCCGCAGTCTATCGGCGTCGTTTTGAATGGCTGTTGAGGCATCGATATAGTCTTGAAAACACTTCAACCAATGGTCGAAAGTGTTCGACGCTCCAGCTGCACTCGGATCTAAGGTAAGCCGATCGGGTTTTAACATTTGCTCCATGGTTTTTTTTTAACCAAAATTGTTACTAATAAAATTGATGCGCGATTAAATCACTCGGGAGGCTGGATCGTACCCGGGGAAATAAAGGCTTTTATTAGTAACAAGAATGGAGCATACTATAAAACAATACAATCCCAGACTAAAGGGTCACTCGGCAGTGCAGTGACCTTTATACTCCTACAGGTAGGCGGAGCCAACCGGAGTGTACCACAGAACAATACCAACAGGTAGAACACCCCAACCCTAACCCCAACAGTGACAACAGTAACATATGTACAAGTACCCATAGTGATAACCATCTATGGTTCAGTACCCATAGTGCTAACCATCTATGGTTCAGTACCCATAGTGCTAACCATCTATGGTTCAGTACCCATAGTGGTAACCATCTATGGTTCACCACAATGCCATTTCCAGCATTATCTCGCAGAAGGGACATGACAATATAATTAAAGTTTCAGGGTGGGAATTCCCAGCTGCGCTCACCCCAAGACCGGAAAATCCCGCTCGAGATCAACGGACCGTTGTATGGTCCTGTCCTGTCCGCTACGATTCCTGCGGCGGGTGGGACAGGAAAATTCCACCCTTAAAAGTTTATTTATTAGCGTCACAAGTAGGCTTACATTAACACTGCAATGAAGTAGCTGTGAAAATCCCCTAGTCACCACATTCCAGCACCTGTACGGGTACACTGAGGGAGAATTTAGCAGGGCCAATGCACCGAACCAGCACGTCTTTCGGACTGTGGGAGGAAACTGGAGCACCCGGAGGAAACCCATGCAGACACGGGGAAAATGTGCAGACTGCACACAGACAGTGACCCAAGCCGGGAATCGAACCCAGGTCCGTGGGGGCATTGTAAGGCAGCAGTGCTGACTATGCCACCATGCCGCCCTGTTGCACATACCCAATTATAAAATGGTATATTCTAGCAAAAGGCAAGTAAACAAATGATGCTATACAGCACAGTTTACATCATTAATGCCCTTTCAAAAGCATGGCCAGAAGCAGCCCAGCAATGCTTTGGGTTACACTGGAGGATTTTGTTTTTAATGCCCCTGTGATCAATTGTTTTGGTTGTAGTGGCAATTTTTAAATATTTCGGTTAAATGTTCCAGTAATTGTTAATTCTCCAGCCAGCAGTGTCGGTGCAGTTAAACCGTGCTGAGCCACCCCAGCATTTGCCCTCCCTGCCTCTCAAGTGGGCGACACAAATGGTCCCAAATCCTCCATTTTGATGACCCTGATCCCAGGATGTGGGTCTCACAAGTGCAGGCAGTGGGGAGGAAGGCACTCTCACCCTTCTAATAATTTACCATTAAAATGTGGCAAAGAGGGGGAAACTAGGCCAACATAGTTTGCAATGAGAATGGGTGAGAAATTAGCCTGCATAGCACTCAATTTTCAGGCACTTGAACAGCCTTCTAAAAGTCTCTGATTTGACCGGTAGAAAGTATCAGTTCATTATGCATTGTAAGTGTAGCGACATCACACAAGTGAAAGTCAAGACAATCGCTGTGCGGTAACCATGCCTGAAGCATAAACCCATTGAAAAGCAAAGAGTTAACACTGAATGTTTAAAAGTTGACTTATTAGTCACACGTAATTTACATTAACACCGCAATGAAGTTACTGTGAAAATCCCCTAGTCGCCACACGCCGGCGCCTGTTCGGTTACACTGAGGGAGAATTTAGCGTGGCCAATGCACCTAACCAGGTGGAATCTGCTAATCAAAGTTTGACTTGCTCCGAGGCGTTTGGCACTGCCGTGTTCATTTACATGGCATGGGGAAGGTTTTTCTTGCACATTGTATCACAGAGTAAGAGGGAGTAGAAAGTACAAGGGATAATGGCTAAACCTGAAGGCAACACAGTGACACAGTGGTTAGCGCTGCTGCCTCACAGTGCCAGGGACCTGGGTTCGATTCCTGGCTTGGATCACTGTCTGTGTGGGGTCTGCACATTCTCCCCGTGTCTGTGTGGGTTTCCTCCAGATGCTCCGCTTTACTCCCACAGTCATAAAGACCTGCTGGTTAGGTGCATTAGCCATGCTAAATTCTCCCTCAGTGTACCCGAAAAGTAACGGATTGTGGTGACTGGGGGATTTTCACAGTAGCTTCATTGCAGTGTTAATGTAAGCCAACATATGACACTAATAAATAAACTTTGAATCTTTGATTGAACAGGCCTCCAAGTCTGCATTCAAAATATTCTACATGGCATATATTTAATTTGTTGAAGAAAGATGTCGGGGCTGAAATGATGCAGAACAGGCAGAACTCGTTAAAAGGTTAATGGAAAAGAAGAGGAGCTGATCCATGAAATGGTTCTGCCAACTGGTCTTTACCCCTTTTGTGTCACCACTGAAGATCATTCCTATCCGTCTATTTTGGGGGAATATCAAGCACACATACACAGGTGGAAGCATATAGATTGGCAGTGACTTTCAAAATGTGAAGATGAGACACAAGCCAGAGACGACAAATTGGCTGAAAGACTTCTCGTAACAGCAGGAAGCTTTCACATCTTGCTTGGATCAGCCGTAGAGTCCCCCTTCCTTGCAAATCTGAAATAAATGCTTTTCAGGCAGTGTGTTTACGTGTCTCATTACTGCATGACCTATCCTGGATAGTAAGTTAGGTTGAGACAATGAATCATAAGGTGGGAATGCTCACCCACCCCCCCCCCCCCCCACCATCCCCCGACCCTGACCCTCGACCCCAACCCCCGACCTCCGCCGTGGCATGTTTTCTGGTGGCAGAGACGGCTCGGCTTTGGCTCCGGAAGGACCATCCGGTCCTGTTGCTGACTATTGGATTTTGAGTGAGTGGCTCGAAGGTGGCTCACCCTCGGCAGGACCCAGGAAAATCCCGCCGCAGGAGGGGCCGGAAAATCCCACAGAGGTTAATTATCATCACAAGAAAATAAATGTCATCATTAATAGGGTTCCAGCCTTAAATCTCTGTGGTGAGTTTAATTGACAATCAATGTACAAGTGCCACAGTTTCATTAAACTTACAGTGAAGTTGAGGGCAAGCGGCTATTTTTGCAAGGCAAGCAACATAGTAGGGTGAATCATAGAATCCCTACAGTACAGAAGGAGGCCACTTGGCCCAATCCAGTCTGTACCGACCACAATCCCACCCAGATCCTACTCCTGTAACCCCATGCATTTACCCTGCTAGTCCCCCTGACAGTAGGGCCAATTTAGCATGGCCAGTCAACCTAACCCGCACATCTTTGGACTGTGGGAGGAAACTGGAGCACCCGGAGGAAACCCACGCAGACACGGGAAGAAGGTGCAAACTCCACACAGACAGTGACTGAGGCTGGAATTGAACCTAGGATCCTAGCCCTGTGAGGCAGCAGTGCTAATCACTTTGCCACGTCGAGCAACTTTGTTGCGAATTGCTGTTGACAGGGTTTCTTTTCCTTGCCTCAAGTTCCTGCTTGATTTATGCTTTGTTGCTATGCTGGCAGCAAAATCTGAGCCTTTATATTTCCCCAGTTCTATTTTGTTTCGGTTTTGAATCATTTGGATAAAATGCAAGGTCTTCCCCGCCTACTTCTGTCCTGTTTCTCCTCCCGTTTCTCTATTCCCTTCACTGCAATCACACACCTAATTGCTATGTATCTAAGAGGACGGTTATGGTAAATGGAGCCACTCCACTGCATGTCAATCAGTTGTGTGGCCTTGTTCCCTCACTACCGCTGATGATTGGAGTGCATCCATCTATCTCCTGCAGCTGTTACTTGAAAATCAATATGCATTCTAAGCTAATATGCCAAGGAACTTGGAAAGAACACAACTGACATCAAGCCAAATGGTTGGAAAAGTTGAGATTAAGGACTGATTTTGTCGACAAGCATGGCATTAATCAAAATGTGTCAAGAAGGATGAAGTCAAGAACTTGCTTCAGTCTGAAGGGTACAACTGTTGTTCAGGAAGGTCTTTGTGATTTAACAAGTCATGTGCTGCTAATGTTAAACATGTGATTACTCTGTTTCATAAGTCACGGTCATACAGGTGGGACCAAGATTTTGACAATAATAATGCCAAGTATCGTGGAGTCGCTGCAGTCACTGCTGAGGCTCTGACAGGGACAACTTTTGATAAAGACCCTTCCCCGATTCAAATCCTGATTTAGAACCTTTCCTCTTTCTGGGCAGAAACTTCCAGCTCCCATAGGGTTGTCTTGAAGGCAGGATCGGGAGGAATTTCACACAGTTTGATGTGGCACCAATCCTGACAAGGGAAGGACAGGGTGGATCAGGAAAAACTGATTCCACTTGTTGATGGCTCTAGAACCAGGGGCCATAACCTAAAAATTAGGGCCAAGCCGTTCAGGAGAGATGTTAGAAAAGAGTTTTACACGCAGAGAGTGGCGGAGGTTTGGAACTCTCGTCCTCAAACAGCAGTGGATGCTGGTTCAATTCTTAGGTTTAAGTCTGAGGTAGATAAATATTTATTGAACAGGGCTATCAAGAGATATGGGCCTAGGGCAGGTACATGGAGTTAGGCCACAGGTCAGCCATGATCTTATTTAATGGCAGAGTGGACTTGAGGGGCTGAATGGCCTACTCCTGTGTTTCTACTGGGCAATCTTCCATGAGGCTGGTCAGCACCTCATAGAATCTTCATAGAATCCCTACAGTGCAGAAGGAGGCCATTCAGCCCATCAAGTCTGCACCGGCCACAATCCCACCCAGGCCCTATTCCCGTAACCCCACATATTTACCCTGCTAATCCGCTGATACTAGATTTAATTTAGCATGGCCTAGCAACCTAACCTGAACATCTTTAGGATGTGGGAGGAAACCGGAGCACCCGGAGGAAATCCACGCATACACGGAGAGAACGTGCAAACTCCACACAGACAGGGGGCCGAGGACGGAATCAAACCCGGGTCTCTGGCGTTGTAAGGCAGCAGTGCCAACCACTGTGCCGCCATGCTCCCCTGCAGAGATTAACTGCCTGGCAACAGTGGCTAGCCAATCAGAATAATTAAATGCCCAATCGTGGCACCACTAGGATATTCCTGGCAGGGAATGGGACCCCGCTGAGGGCCAAGCCCAGCTGGTGCTTGGAACTGGCTCAAAGGCAGCCGGTTTTGGGTCCCTGCAATGCTCCTTATAATCACCACCCCGCCAAAACTATTAGCGTCCGGAGCTGTTACTGCTGTCCTCCTGGGGAGGGGTTTCACATCATAATGGGTGGCCCCTGCAGCTATGACCAGAAATTGTTTTCAACAAATCCAGGCACCTCAAGTTGGAGAGATGCTTGAGTTTCCCCTCCGAGGGTGACAGTGCCCAATTCTAGTGGTGGGACTTCGAGACCCTTTGATTGGGATCCTCATGGATCCGTCTGCCATCTTCGATTAGTTTGTGGTCCAGAAGGCAGCCTCTAGGAGGATGTCTCAGGCAGGTACTCTGACAGTCAGAATAGGGTCAGGAACCAGAAATTGTCCCAACTCATGCTCAAATTCTTAGAGCAGAAGGTTCTGCCCTTCTAGAACAAGCATATTATGTGGGCGCCATGGTGGCACAGTGGTTAGCGCTGCTGCCTCACACCGCTAGGGACCCGGGTTCGATTCCCGGCTTAGGGCACTGTCTGTGCGGAGTCTACATGTTCTCTCCGTGTCTGCGTGGATTTCCTCCGGGTGCTCTGGTTTCCTCCCACACTACACAGACATGCTGGTTAGGTGCATTGGCCATGCTAAATTCTCCCTCAATGTACCCGAACAGGCGCCGGAGTGTGGTGACTCGGGGATTTTCACAGTAAGATAAAAGCAAAATACTGCCGATGCTGGAATCTGAAACAAAAACAGAAAAATGCTGGAAAATCTCAGCAGGCCCGACAGCATCTGTGGAGAGAGAATAGAGCTGACGTTTCGAGTCTGGATGACCCTTCATCAGAGCTGAGAGGAAAGAGGATGGCATTAATCAAAATTTTCACAGTAATTTCATTGCAGTGTTAATGTAAGCCTTACTTGTAACTAATAAATACATTTTAACTAATGGTAACTGGGTTTGGAGGAAAAAAGGAAGCGTGAGGGAAGAGAGAGCAGGATGATAACACAAGATATGGAAAGGTTCCCCTCTGGTTCACAGACTTGTCCCTGGAGGTCCTGCAGCAAGCACTGAGGGCAAGGAGAGAAGCTGAAGGAGGGTAGGAGGAGATCAGCAAGGTTCACCATGTTGCTGAGTCAATGAGCAGCAGAGTCGGTGGTGAAGGGGACCCGGATCCGGTCCGGTGCCTTCACAGGTTCAATGACTGCATGAGCCTCTCAGCTAATATCCATCATAGAATCATAAAATCATAGAATCCCTGCAGTGCAAAAAGGGGCCATTCAGCCCATCGAGTCTGCACCGACCACAATCCCACCCAATTCCCATAACCCCACACTTTTACCCTGCTAATCCTCCAACACTAGGGTCAATTTAGCATGGCCAATCCACCTTACCTGGACTTTGAACTGTGGGAGGAAACTGGAGCACCTGGAGGAAACCCATGCAGACACGGGGAGAATGTACAAACTCCACCCAGACAGTGATCCAAGTTGGTCATCTCCCGAACATTCTTCTGATGGACACACCTTGCAGTCACGCCTATTACCTACCAGCCCCCTCAACAAATTTTAATTTCAACAGATGCCACTCACCCATAACCTAGAGTCATCTTGCTCCCATCCTCAATGTCACTCTTCTCAACTGTTCACCCTCCCACCTAAGCATCTCCCACACTCCTCACTCCTTGCCTTTTCTCATTGCAGGAGTGGAAAAAAAGCCCAGGTCTTCAGAGTGAGGCACAGAACTGAGAGTGAAGACGCAGCCAAGGCTCGCCTGACAACGATGGAGGAGGAAGTCTTTTATACAGGCAGAGTGGGAATGGAGCAACTACCTAGAGACTTGGCCACAGCTTTAGATCGTACACTGTCACTTGTCACTTGGTTGGCAATGTGTTGATTCAATGTCACCAATATATTAAATGGACTCTGCCACCTTGTTGCCTTATTGGTATATGATCAGCACTGAGCTGTAACTTTCGTCTCCCATGGTTGATTTCCTAATGTTGATACAAGGGATGAGGGAGGAGGTCAAACAATGCTCAGAGGAGGTCCAGCATTCTGAAGGTGCTCTGTCACATGCCTCCAGTGCAGCTATATCCACCAGATTCTCAGTCATAAGGGGTGGCACAGGATGAGGAACACACTGTAAATGGGCAGGGGTAGATGGTGGAGGCAGGGATAGCAGTGGAGAGGCTCTGTCAAAGGGCTGAGGACACTCCAAATTCTGCTAAGTGGGACTACAAATGCTGAGTCTTGTGGGTTACCCACTAAACCTGAGGAACTGCAATGAGAAATGTGTGTGCATCTATCAGGATTTCCCAAGGTAGTATGTACCCTTGTACAGAAAATGGAAGACTCCATCTCTCGTATGAGTGTTGTGATGCCTCAGGCATATGCACTGATGATTACCTCCACTGAAAGGATATCTAACCTCATGGATAATCATCTCCAGCATTGAGTGAATGCTGGTCCATAGCAATGTCCGGGTTGTGAGGGGCGATGCTGGGTGAAGTTTGGGAGGGGCTGAGGGAAAATACCCCAGCTCCGCCTAAGCCACAAGCAGTGCCATAAAAGATCCAAGGAGCCATTCACATCTCCCTTGAACTGCCAAATTTCCTGAGGTCACTATAAAACCAGATTAAATCAGAAACTGCTGGCCTCATGAAATGGCCAACTCACCAGGTTGCTGATTTAATTACTTAAACTTCCCACACACACCGGGGTTGGCAGCCTGCCCCTTGCCCTGCTTATTACCATGTTGAACCTAAAAGTGAAGGTTTGGAAGTAGGCTGGTGTCAAGGTTCACATTTAAAAAACAATTAACATCTGCTCCAATCCTAAACCAGCACAAATGTGATTGAGAGATCACAGAGCGTGTTAACAAAGGAAACATATGACTCCATGTTGGAATTTACCAAAAGAATTGTGGCTTTTAACATAATTCCCAGGAAATTTGGATCTACTGAATGGCTCTACCATAAAAATTAACCTTTTGCCTTTTGCATTTCCAGTACTTTGAATTTTCCGTCTTGGCTTTCTATAGTAATGTTTAATTAGTCAGTCTTTGCTTCTGCTTCCATTTCTTTTCATACTCAACAGTTTTCTGCTGGTCCATTGAAAGTATTCTTCTGAAACATCCAATAAATTATTATTGCTTTCCTATGCCTAATCTGCTTCATAGCAAAGTATAAGTTTTATATGTTGTCATGCCGACGTAGTCTATTCCTGTATTGGCTGAGATTATTCATGAAGGCTCCACCTTCTCATCCTTGCCGCTGGCTTGAAGTGTGGTGATCCTCAGGTTTAAATCACCACCAGTCAGCACTCGCCATCAAAGGGGAGAACAGCCTCTGGTCAACTGGGACCGTGGCAAATTTATACCCGCAGATTTATGGAAAATTGAGCACTTTACTTTTTAAAAACAAAGTGGGGAACGGACAATCTGCGTTATGACAAGATGGAGTCAAGTGGGATGGGGAAGTCTCTCTCCTTAGCTGCAAAAGGTACATGACATTGCCCAAGAAGTAGTCTGCTTGTGCACCTTTACAGGTTGTAAGTAAAAGAAAAGTTCACCATTCATGCGATTATCTTGTTTGGGAAAATATGCATTGCAGGCCAGATGAAGAAGGCCAGATTTCTACCACCCCGCCCGTCACGGAATCGGAGCGGGCGAGGGTCCGACAACAGAAATCTGTGTTGACCTCGGGCAGGAATTTCTGGTCCCACCCGAGCGAGGCCAGATGTCTTCACTCCTAAAGGGTAGTTTAGGTGAATTCAACAGCCAAAGTCATTTCAGGATTCTCTGGATGGGATGGAGTTCTGCAGATCACAAAGTTAGCTGCTTGTAGTCTCACTACCAGGAGGTCAGTTTGTTCTGTTGGTGGATCCGAGAAAGAAACAGGCTTGGAGATCTTCCGATGTCACAGTCTCTGGTTCTTTTGAGGCATTAAGGTATTAATGCCTTTTCTGCTGCTGTGTCTTCCTTTCTGAGGTCAGGTTAAAGATTACAAAGGGACAAACACAGCTGCCTTAACTGACTCCTCACAATTGCAATTCCTTTTCCAAATATTGTGGTTGTCTTGGGTTGATTAGAATCTATACAGTGCAGAAGGAGGCCATCCGATCCATCAAGTCTGCATCTACTCTCGACAGAGTATCTCCCAGTAAGCCCACACCATGGTTAATCCATCTAACGTAGACATCTTTGGACATTAAGGGGTAAATTACCATGGCCAATTCACCTAACCTGCACATCTTTGGAATGTGGGAGGAAACCGAGAGCACCCAGAGGAAACCCATGCAAATATGGGGGTAATGTGCAAACTCTACACACAGTCACCCAATGCCGGTTTTGAACCTGGGTCCCTGGCGCTGTGAGGCAGCAGTGCTAACTACATCTCTGACGAAGGATCATCCAGACTCAAAACATCGGCTTTGTTCTCTCTCCACAGATGCTGTCAGACCTGCTGAGATTTTCCAGCATTTTCTGTTTTTGTTTCAGATTCCAGCATCTGCAGTATTTTGCCTTTATCTTAGTGCTAACCACACCCTAGTTTCTTGTCTGAAGACATTCAACCTGAAGGGGTTAAGACAATCACCTTATTTGTTTCAGAAAAAGAAACATTCGATTTCAGTAATGCTTGCTGATGGTCTCAGGGTGGAGGTAGTTAACACCTCTTGGGGTGCAACCTTTTGTCCTTGGGAGTCAGTGAGGCAGTTTCTGAATACATAATCCAGGTCATCTGACCTTTGCCAGCTGTCTTTGCAGCATCGTGGCCATTTTTAAAAGAAAAAAAATCAATTTGAAGTTCGTATCTTGAAAGTTAGGCGTTATGATATGTCTTTACTGGGCAGAACATTCAAATGTCAATAACCTTTTGGACCATTCCTGAAAAGATGTTAAAAAGGCAGCAGGTATCTCTGTGGATTTGGCAGCTACTGTTGTCGAAATGCCTGCAGAGATTGATGCACAATGGATACATGGATTGAGGGGCTGCAGAATGAGACTCCACAATGTGGGTGGTGAAGAAAAAAACACTCCATCGCAAGGAGACGCAAAGGGCTGAGATTCAATCCCTATTGTGTGTCAATGTTAACATTATCAGGCCCATCTGTGTGGACAATGGCAACACCAATATCTGATGGAGACCAGCTTGTGATAAGGAACACTTTATGAACAGGCCTCTTGAGAGCACCCTGAGCTCAGTCAGTATGGGGGAGAAAGGGACATAAAGGGAAAAGATCCCTCCCAGCAAAGGAAGAATCCTGCCGAGAAATTCACTGTAAGAAGTTTAACAACACCAGGTTACAGTCCAACAGGTTTATTTGGTAGCAAAAGCCACAAGCTTTCAGAGCCTTAAGCTCCTTCCTCAGGTGAGTGGGAATTCTGTTCACAAACAGGGCATATAAAGACACAAACTCAATTTACAGAATAATGGTTGGAATGCGAATACTTACAGCTAATCAAGTCTTAAAGGTACAAACAATATGTGTGGAGAGAGCATTAAGACAGGTTAAAGAGATGTGTATTGTCTCCAGACAGGACAGCCAGTGAGACTCAGAGTCAAGACAATACACATCTCTTTAACCTGTCTTAATGCTCTCTCCACACACATTGTTTGTACCTTTAAGACTTGATTAGCTGTAAGTAATCGCATTCCAACCATTATTCTGTAAATTGAGTTTGTGTCTTTATATGCCCTGTTTGTGAACAGAATTCCCACTCGCCTGAAGAAGGAGCTTAAGGCTCCGAAAGCTTGTGGCTTTTGCTACCAAAGAAACCTGTTGGACTTTAACCTGGTGTTGTTAAACTTCTTACTGTGTTTATCCCAGTCCAAAACCGGCATCTCCACATCGAGAAATTCACTAACAGGCAGAAAGGTGAGTAATCATCCTATCTACTGATCTGCGGAACCAAGCCAAATTTGCATTACGGGGGGAGTGGCGCAAAGCCAGAAACACGCTGTTGCAAGGAGTAAACCACTGGTAATTCATCTCCAGAAGCTTCCAACCACCATTTTCTTCAATGAACCAAAAGAAAGTCATCATGCCTGCAATGCTTCCAGCCTCTCACCCCCAAAAAATAAGAGTAATAGTGACATCTAGTGCATGCTACCTCTTTTATAGTCATCTATTCTTGTATGTGTGGGTCTTGTGTGAGTGGGTGCTGTTGCATTCAGGTGTTGAGAAACAAACATTTTTACTTCCTTTTTAAACTTATGTCTTGTGTAATCTCCTGAGAGTCACAGCAGTCAAGGGGTTAAAACACTTCCTATTTACTGTAATAAGTCTTCGGAGGCAGAAGTCCCTTCACCAAAATCCCTTTATTTACAATTCCAACAGCAGTACACAGCGTGCTATCAGTCAGCAGTCTACCTTCAGGAGTGCCAGAGGAACTGACACGCCCGGTTAAATACAAGGAAAAGACTCCCTGATTGGTCCATCAATTGACTCCGCTCTCATATTCCAATAGGACAACCTCAATGGCCTGATTGAAGTCATTACATTTACCTTGCTGGGGTTAGTTGAGAGGTGGAAAAGGGAGAATCATCCGACCAGCTCTCCCCAGTCCGAAACATGTGTTCATTTTTATTGAAAAAAATACTGCACTGTTTGCCACTTCTTTTTTCTCTTTACACCCATCAGCCAGTGCACTAATCCTACCCCAGAGCTTGGAAGGTAACGTTTTCTTTTGCCACATAAAGGTACCACTCTTGAAACTTGAGATATAACATCAATCAATCAGTTTGAATTCCTCAATTTTAATTCAATTTTTAACTGGCAATTGTTTTTTTTTTATGTCTGATCCCAGGTCTGAGATGATTGTTTGATATCTGCGGGCATTTTAATAGATCTGGGATCCCATTCTGGATGTATATCTTATTGACATGTGTGATATTGCAAAGTCATCTGAGTTGTGAACCTGAGTTAGTAACGACATGGGTCTGATGGGTATCTGGATCACCCCAGTATGAAAACTATTCTTGTTGATCAGTGATGCATGACACATATTTTTTGCTTTTCAATCTTTTACTCGAAATGTAATGGATATCCAAATTGATCAAATGTTAATCCTAGATGATGCTCCAATGGTCATTTCTTCCGCGACTCTTTCTGGACACAAGATTTATTAGTGAAGCTGTTTTAACTCTGCTTTGTATTAGGATGATAAATTTCTCTCCATTTTTTGAACAGGAATTTATGAATAATAATTTCACTCCTAATATCTCTCCCATTTTATTATGGGAGTCCGTAAAAGCAATTTACGAGGCCATATTATTTTGTACGTCTCTGCTTGGAAGAAGAGTCATCAGCAAAGTGCTGACCTTGATAGAAACATTCATTTGGATGAGGTGTATAAAGAACAGATAGAATGCTGTATTCCGAAACTTGCTTGATGCTCAAATTAATTTGAATTTCACCCCTTTGTGAACAAGCTGAATTTCTCCTTCCAGAGAGTCAAGCAAAAATCTTTTGAGAGTTTGAAGGAAAGAGTCGGCTTACAATGACACCCTTTCTTCTTGTAGATGTATGAACCAGAATACTGTTCGTAGAGAATTCTTTAGAACCAAAATCTACAAATCAGGAAACTTTCTGTCTTTTTAACTCGCTCGGTGTCATGGGCTGGGCCAGCATTTGGTGCCCATCCCTCATTGCCCTTGAACTGAGTGGCTTGCTGGGCCATTTTAAGAGTCAACCACATTGCTGCGGGTCTGGCATTACATGTAAGCCAGACCAGGTAAGGATGACAGATTTCTTTCCCAAAAGGCCTTAATGAACCAGATGCTTTTTACTCCAATCAGCAATGGTTTCCTGTCATAGAATCATAGAATCCCTACAGTGCAGAAGGAGGCCATTCGGCCCAAGGAGTCTACACTGACCACAATCCTACCCGGGCCCTATTCCCGCAACCCCACATATTTACCCTGCTAATCCCCCTGACACTGGGTCAATTTAGCATGGCCAATCCACCTAACCTGCACATCTTTGGATGTCATCCAAATGTCATTATTAGACTTTTAATTCCAGTGTTTATTGAATTCAAATTTCACAATATTTTGTGACAGGATTCGAACCTGGGACTATTTATTTGCTCTCGGGATAGAAGTGGTTCTGGTAAGACTAAATTTTATTGCCCATCCTTAGATGTCCTCGAGAAGGTGGTATTGAGCCTCCTCTTTGAACCACTACAATTTTTATGTTGAATTTGCCCCCCTAGCCCTGTTATAACTAGAGAACTCCAGGATTTTGATCCAACAGCGACAAAGGAAAAGGGAAATTTGTCTGAAACATGGTCATGAGTGACCTGAAGAAGAACTTGGATGTGATGGGTATCCCATGACTTTGTTGATCTTGTACCTCCTGGCGGTAGTGGATACAAGGGAGTGAGGCTCTACTGAAGTAACCACTGAAAAATACAAAAGGTTTAGGAACACAGATTTTGTGCAGTTACCTCAGGATAAATCTGGGGTAGAATGCACACACATCCTGATGCATAGAATCATTAGATTTGACACCAGAACTGTTGATAGCCAAAAACCATAATGTTGGCGGTATTTAATGAAGGCAGTGGAGATCTCATCTGCCAACTAAGGAGCTGGAGAGAGCCCTATATCTCTTCTTTAGGGAAAGTTCACAAAATTAGGTGCCATTCAGGTGTTTAACTGAGGCCTTCTCCAGGATCAAGAACTCCGGGGCAAAAGTACCACCCATTGAGAGTTGCTGGGCAATCAGAGGTCAGTAAATGTGTTGGACAGCAGCGCTACTGACGAGGCACTGGCCATTGCCGGTATGACACCCACCCGAAGCATAGCACAGTTGCTGGTTCCCAAGCCATAGGTGAATAATGGCAAGAAAGGGTGTCATGGCATGGGGGGTAGCGGGGAGGGGATGTGAAGGGGGCGGGGGAGGGTCGGCAGCAAGGCCAATGCATGGTTGGCTTGCCGTGCTCCATACATGGTGAGCCCCCTGGCTGCTAAGTTAGTAAGAAGTTTAACAACACCAGGTTAAAGTCCAACAGGTTTATTTGGTAGCAAAAGCCACAAAAGTGTGGCTTTTGCTACCAAATAAACCTGTTGGACTTTAACCTGGTGTTGTTAAACTTCTTACTGTGTTTACCCCAGTCCAACGCTGGCATCTCCACATCATGCTAAGTTAGTACCAGCAGTGGTGAGATGAGTGAGCATTCATTTTGCACTTAAGGGGCTCAAAGGCTGTCCACGGGCCCTACTAGCACAGACGTAATCTGGGTGAAGGCAGGAATGCAGCAGGGTCCCCACCTGCCACCCTCCCATTGATTCAATGCACCCCCACTCCCAAACATGGCATTAAATTCCACCCTATGTCTTTATAATTATAAGTTCTGTGACTGATCCTGTCATAGCTTTCAGGTGTAACACTTCAAAGGTGTCAGAGTTCAGAGGGCTACACCTCAGGGTGACACATCCTTGCAGGGTAAGATTTATTATGTAGCTGATATCAGGATTTACCCGTTACTGGTTATCAATTAACCATTTGTTTGGCTGATTCTGAAATAATGAAAAGCAGTTTGAGTAACACGGCTTACCGATCAGAAATAAATAATCAGCCCCAATCTGCAATCGATTTTTGAGCAGCAGGAAAGAACCAATGTGTGAAATTGCTTTGATTCACCATCAGACATATGAAGCTCTCCCAGCCCCACCAGATTTGCTGTATGTCCGTTATCTTAATTAGATGGAAGAATGATTCACCATATTCGTAACCAAAATCAAAACCTAACCAATAGAATGATGAAAACTAAAATGCTTATTCTTTCCCTTTCTTTGCCGATGTGCTGCAGTGACACTTGTGTTAATATCGGGGCTCTGAGAATCCCTGACAGATGAGAGCTGGAAACCATGCTAATGCTAACAAGTGAACATTTATTGACTATTTACAAAGACAGATTTCAGCAGGAAGCCATTACAATCTTCTTCTCACTGGCTCCACTTACATGTGATCTGACATCACTGATGATGCACTGTAGCGATTAGCATTAACTCTTTATACTACACAGCCCTGTTCCCAGTTCCTCAATATTCTGAGATTTTCAGGTCTTGAATTGCTGGAGCTGCTCCAGTCCCCTTTCCAGATCCACTCGGCCCCTTTCACAGCTGTGCTCCTGATAGACGGGATCTCGCCCCCGGACCAGAAAGTCCTGCCCGAGGTCAATGGATCTTTGCATTGTGTGTGTCCTGCCTGCTACAATCCCTGTGGTGGGCGGTACGGGAAAATTCCACCCTATGGGCAAAATTTTACGAGATTGATCCTAAGTGTCCAGCTAGAATGAAAGTGGGAGTGTTCCTGATGCGTTTTTTTGGCAGGTTTTTATGCCCAATCTTATGCACTTAGTCTCTGAAAAGATGGGCTTGTCACTTTCTAGTTGCCGGCTAGAAACTTACCCATCGATGGGTTAGCGAGCCAGTAAAATTCTGCCCTATGTATTCTGCCTCAGTCTCACCACTACCAGCCCGTCACCACAGCCTGGGCTGCAAACCCGCTGAGTGCTCCCAACCTCCAATCCCCCACTAATATTCTCAGTTATAGCTCTCTCACATTCCACTTCCCAACCATGTGTCAGCACTCTCACCAATTTTTACAGATGCACCATACAAAACATCCTTCCTGGTTGTATCACAGCTTGGTATGGCTCCTGTTTTGCCCAAGACAGCAAGTAATTACGAAGAATTGTGAACGTAGCCCAGTCCATCATGCAAACCAACCTCCCATCCATTGACTCTGTCTACACTTCCGACTGTCTTGGAAAGGCAGCCAGCATAATCAAGGACCCCATTCACCCCAGACATATCCTCTTCCACTTTCTTCCGTCAGGAAAAAGATACAAAAGTCTGAGATCATGTACCAACCGACTCAAGAACAGCTTCTTCCCTGCTGCCATCACTTTTGAATGGACCTACCTCATATCAAGTTGACCTTTCTCTACACCCTCGCTATGACTGTAACAGTACATTCTGTGCCCTATCTTTCCTTCTTCCTCTATGAACGGTATGCTTTGTCTGTATGGCATGCAGGAATGTATATTATTGATACATCTATATACTGATACATACGATAATAATAAATTAAATCAAAAGTACTTGGTTGCACCATCCAGCATTGGCCCACCCTCATATCTTCTGGCTTGCCCCTTATTCCCACCTTCTCTCTAACATGTCCACATTTCAGCATCTCTCTGATAGCTTTGGCCATGAGTAACACCATGTTGGTCAGTCATAACCAGGGCATTATTTGGCAGTGGTGCCAACTGCCAGCTAAGCTGCAGAGAACGCGATTGGTGCCGTCCCTGCACGAGCACATTTAATTTTAATCAGCAGCGTGTTTTATGATGCCCCTGTTCAACTCTCTCAGCCTGTTAAACATTGAAGGGGGTTTCCAGCTGGTTACAGTAACAGCTGACTGCACAGGAGGGAAGTGCTTAGCTTGCCAGCACCATTTAATATTAATAGTTTGGATTGAATTTCTGATAAGCAGAGCAGGTGCTTAAGGCAGAGGCAGTTGTCCGAGTCACCAGATGGAATGTTGCTTCACTCCTGGGATGGTTGACTAAGGCCAATGCTTGAAGACAAACCATTGATTAAAATTGAAGGGCTGGTTGAAAGGGGAACCAGCTAATAAAATTATTGAAGGTCAAGGTCATGGAATACAATACTTCAACAATTCACTTCCCAAAATTATGTTAGTATGATCCTCAATTCAATGTACAATAACCCTAACACCGAACAACAATATACCTCAAAATTAGCCAAGAGCATGATGTGGAGATGCCAGCGTTGGACTGGGGTGGGCACAGCAAGAAGTCTCACAACATCAGATTAAAGTCCAACAGGTTTATTTGGAATCACAAGCTTTCGGAATGCTGCTCCTTCATCAGGTGAGTGACCCCAGATGAGTGACCCCAGGTGAGTGACCCCACTCACCTGAGGAAGGAGCAGTGCTCTGAAAGCTCATGATTCCAAATAAACCTGTTGGACTTTAACCTGGTGTATGAGACTTCTTACTATCGCCAAGAGTAGGCTCAGGGATCTTCACCAATTTATTGAGGTCAAGCACTCTATCACTGTTCATTGTCACACACAAAACATGTATATTAAAATTTTGATTCAATTGGCATGTATATCCAATATACATTGGATATACATGCCAATGTATATCCAATACATTGGATATACATGCCAATGTATATCCAATACATTGGATATACATGCCAATGTATTGGCATTTACAATAACAGATTGCACCAACCAAATAGGATTACACATTGAAGGGGTCATCTTTCAGATGAGATGTTAAATTGTGATTCCGGTTTCCATTTCAGATGGTCATAAAAGACCTTACGGCATAATTTCAAAGAAGAGCAGTTATGTTATAATACTAATACTTACTCCTCAATAGGTTGGGGAGGCGATGGCCCAGTGGTATTACCCAATAAACCAGAAATTTAGCTAATGTTCTGGGCACCTGGGTTCGAATCCCACCATGGCAGATGGTGAAATTTAAATTCAATTAAAAAAGAATCTGGAATTCAGAATCTACTGATGACCATGAAATCATCGTCAATTGTTGGAAAAACCCATCTGGTTCACTAATGTCCTTTAAGAAAGGAAATCTACTGTCCTTACCTGGCCTGGCCTACCTGTGACTCCAGAGCCACAGAAATGTAGTTGACTCTCAACTGCCCTTGGGCAACTAGGGAAAGGTAATAACTGCTGGCCAGCCGGTGTTACCCATGTCCCATGAATGAATTGAAAAGAAGAATTAAGAATAAATAGAAACATATTGACTGGTTATTATCAAATTGCTGTTGATGGAATCTTGCTGGGCAAAAATTGGTTGCATTGTAAAACAATGATTGGACTTCAAAAGGTAATTTCTTAACGGTAAGTCCCTTTGGGATGTCCTGAGGTCATGAAAGATGAAATATAAATGTAAGTGTTTTTTTTAAATTTACTTCCTTCTTTCATTCCCAATGAATAAATCACATCTTAAAGATAATACTGAAGACAGAGGCCCAGTTGTCCTGGGTCAGGTTAGGGGTTTACGAGCAGCAGCCAGCCTCAGTTGAGACTGTGTCTAATTGCAGGTTATCCCTGTCTGAATGCAGAGACATCACTCCACTACCGGCTAGACTGATTTTCCCCAAGACTAACTTGGAAATGTCACCTACAGCCCTCAGACAGACCCAATCCTGCACACTGAAGTGATTTTCAAATTGTTTGAGGAAATGTACTGGGGGTGTCCAGTTTGCAATCTTGACTTGGACGCTAGGGTGCAGCCACTTCTGTTGGTTGGTAGCCTGGGGTCTGGTACATATTCCAGTTTTGGGTTGATTTGATTTGATTTATTATTGTCACATGTACTAGAATACAATGAAAAGTATTGTTTCTTGCACATTATGCAGGCAAAACATAAAATACATAGGGGAGAAGGGAAGGATAGGGTGCAGAATATAGTGTTGCAGTTGCAGGTAAGGTGAAGAGAAAGGTCAGCTTAATATATGATAGGAGCATTCAAAAGTCTGATAACAGCAGGAAAGAAGCAGTTCTTGAGTCTGTTGGTGTGTGTTTTCAGACTTTTGTATGTTTTTCCTGATGGAAGAAGGTGGAAGAGCGTATATCTGGGGAGCACTGGGGTCCTGATTATTTTGGCTGCTTACCTGAGGCAGTAGGAAGTGTAGACGGAGTCTATTGAAAAAGGAAATGGCCTTCTTTTTAGCAGTTACCAATTCACTAACGTGAATAAATAGATTGGTAAATCTTGATGAAGATCTTTGCTCATAGGTTTTGAACCAGACTACATTATTGCAAATGAACCATTTTTCCGCATTAAATGGAAGAATGGTTCATTTTTTGGAGCAAAGTGTTAGCAGTAGGAGCACCCGTTACTGAGGTAACTACTGAGGTAACTATGGTGCAATGTCTCATGACTGAGAGACTGAGATCTGGGGGGAAGCAGAGTACTGAGATAGATATAGACTGTAAATAGACAAGAATGGTTTGCATGAATAGCGGGCAAAACTTTACTAAAAAATGGCAATGTTGGTTCCGGCAGAAAAAACGGAGTGTTTCCCATTGATGCCAACGACGTGATTTTGGGCCGAATCTTATACCTCAATAGCAATAATTTTTATGCCCATGAGTTTCACACCGCTCCGGTGGCATGTTCCCTCTGAGTCACCTGCCCAGCAATGACATAACTGCTGAAAGCACTGGGGAGCTCCGTATAAATGGCTCCCCAGCACTTGTTCCACAACTACTGCAGGGGACAGCAGCCAAGAACACAGCACCGCGCTTTTTGGAAGTGGCCCTCTAAAGGATGCTGGATGGAGTGGAACAGAGGCAGGGCACATTCTACCTTCACTCCAGGAGACACTCTTCCAGCAGGGTCACCACCCCGGCCTAGGATGCAGTGGCAGCCCTGGTCAGTGTAAGCGCACTCCAGAAGAGGACGGGGCAGCAATGTCAAAGGATGGTGAATGATCCTCTTTGCTCAGCCAAGGTAAGTAAACCATCTCCAGTTTCCCACTGGACCCCCTCGCACGCCCCTTGCACCCCCAACCCTTTCTCTCACTCAGTCACCTTTGCCAACACCGGGCACTAGGTCCACCCTCCCTCCCACAATCACCATATTCCCCACAGAAGCTGCTACGCTCCTCACACTCTAGCTCCCACCCAAGCCCCATGCGTTCTGAGGTCCCACGGCGTGTTTCACGCCACTCCACCAGCGGGGGGCCGGTAAGATCAGAACTCAGAAACTCACTGGCGTGAATGGCGCCCTCTGGATTTTGAGCATGCATTATTATTCCCGCAGACAGAGAATGCGGGCTCAACATCTCCAGTAACGTCCTTTGGTTAACAGCCAAACACCAAAGAAATTGCATCTAGACCCCAAACCCAAGACAAAACACATTTAATATTTGCAGAATGCATGGAATGAAAGTGTGTCTCTCCAACTATGTTCCTAAGATGTTCCGTGTTTTGGGTCAGAGTGAATATTTTAGGTGGGTGGAGTAGAGAGTATCTTCAGATGGATATGGAAAGATTTGATTCAGGGGTCTTTTTCGCATGCTGCATCCAAACTATGTGTAACCGAGTGCTCTTCCAATAAAATTCATGGCTGGTGGGATTCTATCAAAAAAAAATTTTAATTAACTAGGTGAACTTGGTAAGCTAACAGCTCTTGCATTGATTTTCTGTTCTTTTTTGAGCTATTTTTGCAGTAATGATTAGTATGAATGTGGGGTGGTGCAACACTATCGTAAGTTGGCAATGCAATCTACGTGATACTCTTCTTCATTTATAATCAATTTGAGTTTAAATCACTATCACTCGGAGATAATGATTAAATTCAGGCCCTTGGCAGATTGTAAAATTAATTGGAAAAAGACCAAAGCTCTCGGATATGAAAATGATGTTTTCCCACAGCCTTTATTAGGTTCATTCTTTCAAATACTGTAGCTGGAAGGGTGTATCAAATATTTAGGGATTAAGATAAATACAAGTGCTCCCCCTGGGGCTCAGTGAATTTATCTTGTTAGCTGCTGTGTCATAACAAACAGGAGGATTCTTGGTTCAACTACTGGTGAGTTCTGAGTTCTGTAGATCTCAGCTGGAACCAATGGTAGAGGCTCCACAATCCTTCTGAGTATCCTTGCAATAGAGGGTAAAACTGTGCCAGATTGCTATTCAGTGACCCTTACTGCAAATGTGTATGTGTGGAAGCCAAGAAAGATTTGATTTGATTTCATTTGATTTATTATTGTCACATGTACTGGGGCACAGTGAAATGTATTGTTTCTTGCACGCTTTACAGGCAAAAGATACCATTCATAGAGTACATAGGGGAAAAGGAAAGGAGAGGGTGCAGAATATAGTCTTGGTAGGATAAAGAGAAAGATCAGCTTAATATATGATAGGATTACTGGCATCTGCCACAGCTTCAAGAGCTGCTTGTCCAACTTGAGAAGCAAATTTTGTTGCATCTAATTTATACGTTAGTCATCAAAATGGAGCCTTCTTGAATCTGATTTACAGGTGCAATAAGATCTAATTTCGACACCATTTTCTGGTCATTTTGTAACGTTGTCCTTGCAATGCGCAAATTGGCTTCTATTTTTCCCTGCTTACAACAATCATTACAATTCAAAAACACTTCATTGCCTGTGAAATTCCTGAAGTTCCTGCATGGTGGCACAGTGGTTAGCACTGCTGCCCCACAGCGCCAGGGACCCGGAATCGATTCCCGGCTTGGGTCACTGCCTGCGCGGAGTTTGCACGTTCTCCCCGTGTCTGCATGGGTTTTCTCCCACCGTTAGGTTGATTGGCCAGGCTAAATTGCTCCTTAGTGTCCCGGGATGCATAGGTTAGAGAAATAAGTGGGGTAAATATGTGGAGTTACGGGAATAGGGCCTGGGTGGGATTGTTGTCGGTGCAGACTCGATGGGCTGGATGGCCTCCTTCTGCACTGTAGGGTTGCTATGATTCTTATGAAATGTCCTTTGGGCTTAAATTTAAGTCATTTTTATCTATTAATCATCATTCTCGGTTACTGTTACACTTCCAACTGGTGCTAATACTGGACAAGTCAGATCTGGAATGAAACCTGACTTGATAGATCCAAACTTTGTTGTTTTTAGAAACCGTGGAAGCAAGTTACTGAGCAGATATATGTATGTATAATATATATATATATATATGCTCCAGATCAGACTGCCACTCATTGCATTCTGGGCTAGGGCTAATATGACATAATGATCAATGTTGCTTAAATAATAACCATAATGCTTATGGTTCACTTTAACAACCTGGAGCATTGGTCGGGCATTCTGAAGGAGCAACATGGCTGCCAATAGGTTTCGAGCTGCTTCAATACGATAGTGTTAAGTTCCCCACAGAGACCGGTAACTTTAAAAGAAAGAGACGTAAACATAAGGATATGAGAAATAGAAGCAGAAGACTATACAGCCCTTCGAGCCTGCTCTGCCATTCAAAATGTATAAAATAGCTGTAAGGGTTGAAATTTGATTTTTATACTGAGCACTGTGATTATGCATAAAAATAGCAAAAGTAATAGAATCTATCTGTCTGTGTGTGCGGCTGTCAGTCATCATAAAGTTGTCAGTGTACTCAAGACAAACACTGCAGACGTGAGAATTGCCGTACTAACATTACAGCTGGTTTGCACAGGTTAAGAAGATGTTGTTGAACTTCTGTAGCCTGACAATAATTCTGCCTGTGAATACATCGTGCTCATTTATTAATGTTACTGTGATGTCCTTTGCATTCCCATGAAGCCAATGGACAAACATTCACTTTCTAAAACTTTTACTGCAACACCAACTAAAATCAACATAAATCAAACATTATGCTAACAATTGAAGGACATTTCAAATAAAAAGGTAAACTTCACTTTAAATAGTCAATGCAACAAAGATACGTAGTTACAAGCACTCGTGTTATGGCCTCCGTGAATATGGCATCATCTGCAATCTCACCGTTTTTCCAAATCGGCCTCTGTTTTGTAAGACTTCTCACCTCTCATCCCATTGTTTTAGCCCTTGAATCACATTCACCAGCAACTGTCTTCGATCTGATGTCCCTGGGCCAGGTTAAAACTGACAAGTGTTAGGAATCAAATTAGAAACTCCATGGTATGTTGTGAAGTTCGCCCAGACCCCAACTATTTTTTTTGATTTTGGCATCAGTGTGAGCATAAAGTGTTTTGCTCCAGGTGTGATTCAATTGACTCATTAGGAAGCTTTTATTAAAACAAACTTTATTTAACAATACAGTGTAACTATAACCAAAAAGAATTAGCACAACTTTTACCAATTAAAATGCTTAAACATGACAAGGTATAATTCTTAACTGCTAGCTATCTCTGTTAGTTCCAATTTAAGCAATATCCCCAAAGACATGAGCTCCTCTTCAGGATTAGTTAGCAAAACACACAGGCTCACTTCGGTTGCCTGTCCTCCAGCTTTTTAACACCTCTGGGCAGAAGTACAGAGAGACAACTGTCTTCTGACTCTCAAACAGCAGCCTCTAGAGAAAGATCTGTCTTCACACAACAGGTCTCCAGAGAGAGGGAGAGGGAGAAAACACTTCTTGCCTTTTGTAGACCACTGGACCACCTATTTTCTAGCAGGTCCTAAGCTCCAATTTCCAGGGAGAGAGAAGGAAAGAACTGCTGCTCCATTCAAGTTCAAACAGCAACTGCCTACTTGTCTCTTTGTAAGTCTAGCTCCTCCCATTATCACATGACACACACATGCCAATCAACCTAATTTAACCCTACGCTGAAAGCCGAGGGGGCAACCCAAAAAATAACAAACCTGTATTAGCTCATATTAAAATAAACACCCCAATAATTAGGAGCAATTATTCTTCTGCCTGCTGAGCATGTGGGTTGCCAGTTATAGACAATTGGCATCGTAATCAGTGAAATCAGTCCCCTCACAAGAAACACGACACACCTGCATTTGTTAAAGGCACAGTATCGTCACACAAGATGCATGTCCGGCAACCCTCTTTCACTTGGGTTAGGACAGCCTTGATGGCACAGAATCCACAGAGTCTTCCTTTTCCACCCCAATAAACAATCTGGGGGGCTCTGGCAACACTACAGCAGCAACAATGGGTTTTGTCCAATCCAAATCCCTTTCCCTGTCTGTCTTCAGTCTGTTGTCCTTTCTAACTGTATAACATACATAGTAACAGCATCTTTCAAACTGCCAAACATAAAACTGTTTCTTTTGGATAGAACCCTGCTAGCATGACGATACTGTGCCTTGAAGAAATGTATTTGTGTCATGTTTCTTGTGAGGGAATTGCTTTCTACTTCAGCACTGATTACGGTGCCGATTGTCTACAACTGGTAACCCACCTGCTGAGCATGCAAAAGAATGATTGCTCCAAATTATTGGGGTGTTTGTTCTGAACTGCCAAATAAAAGACACTGGCTGACCCAACCACGCTGAAATTAGCTTTCTGTTTACCCTTTGCATCTTAGCTGTTGATCGTCATGGCAACCTCAGGTTACATGGGCATTTCTTGGAACCTACTGATGTCACAATCATGACATTAATGAACGCTCTTTCAGAATGGTCCCCAGCCCACTTTGGCCTCAAAGGGACATCACACAAAGGAAAATGCAGGCATTTCTCCAGCACACACACCATCACAATAGACGTGAAGGCAGGCTGCCAAGGTTTGACAGAGGATCTACACCAGTCTGGTTCACTATGCCAATAGCTGAGCCTTGATCAGCATTTTTGTTTGCACAGTTGATTTAACTTGCACAACTCTCAAAGCTTTACGGTAACATTAGGGTTTGGTCATGAGGATGGCCTGTCCAAATTAGTTGCTTCAGAAATGTCATTCTGAAAAATTAGCTTTACTGACAGATGTTCTGCTGCTGGAAGCAATGAAAGGACTTGAGCTAATTTCCCTTTTTCAACACATCTGTACAGCACGGAAACAGGCTCTTCGGCCCAAATCATCCATGAACTAGTCCCATTTGCCTGCGTTTGGCACATATCCCTCTAAATCTTTCCCATCCATGTACCTGCCCAAATGCATTTTAAATGTTGTAACTGTACCCGCCTCTACAACCTCCTCTGGCAGCTCATTCCATTTCTGCACCACCCTCTGAGTGAAAAAGTTGCCCACCAGGTCTTTTTTAAATCTTTGCCCTCTCACCTTAAACCTATGCCGTCTGGTTTTGAACTCCCCTACCCTGGGGAAAAAGACCTTGGCTATTCACTTTATCTATGCCTCTCATGATTTTATAAACTTCTCTAAGGTCACCCCTCATCCTCCTATACTCCAGGGAAAGAAGTCCCAGCCTATCCACTCTCTCCTTAAATTTCAAACATTTCAGTCCCAGTAGTACCCTTGTCAATCTTTTTTGCACCCTTGCCAGTTTAATAATTTCCTTCCTATAGCAGGGCAACCAGAATTGTGTGCAATATTCCAAATATGGCCTTACCAATGTCTTGTACCGTTGTAAAATAATGTCCCAACTCCTGTACTCAATGCTCTGACCGATGAAGGCAAGTGTACCAAACGTCTTCTTCACCACCCTATCTACCTGTTACTCCACTTTCCAATTATGTACCTGCACCCCTAGGTCTCTCTGTTTGACAACACTCCCCAGGGCCCTATCATTGACTGTGTAATTTGCTGTAACCTTGTCCTGGTTTTCACCCAGGTGGCTCAGGTTCGACTCCCGATATGGGAATTAGTTTTATCGGCAGCATAGTGGCACAGTGGTTAGCACTGCTGCCTCACAGCACCAGGGACCCAGGTTCAATTCCCGGCTTGGGTCACTGTGCGTGCGGAGGCTGCGCGTTCTCCCTGTGATGCGTGGTTTTCCTCTGGGTGCTCAGGCTCCCTCCAACAGTCCGAAAGACGTGCTGGTTTGGTGCATTGGCCACGTTAAATTCTCCCTCAGTGTACCCGAACAGGAGCTGGAGTGTGGCAACAAGGGGATTTTCACAGTTACTTCATTGTAAGCCTACTTGTTTGTGACACTAATAAATAAATAACTTCTCCTGCTGTAACATCAACAAAAGATCAGCATAAATCACAGGGAAATAGCAAAAATAGGTTCAAGAATAATATACATTGACACCACGTCACTGGGGCTCTACAGTTGCCACCGCAGTTAGGAATGAGAATCGGGAAAAACGTGCAATAATATTTGCTCTATGTTTACTAACCAATAGAGTCATAGAGATAATTTTGAAGTTATGTTGGGTTAAATCCATAACAGGAAAAAACAAAAAGTGCAGGCTGTTCTGGAGTTTCTATTTTCAAAGGTGATCTTCAGGTGGTTTGGCTGAAGACCGAGGACTTTAATCAGCATTTGGCCTTGACTTCAACTGACAGCTCATTCTCACTCACAACTGCAGAAGTCAGAAGAATATCAGAAGTATCTATGTACAAGACTGGAAGGAACGATTTCTAAATCCATTTCAAAAACAAATTACTTTCTGAAAGTGAGGTACCAGCTGAAAGCAGGGCAGATACTGACTAACTCGGTGGTGTATGGAAAAGAAAATCCTGGAGATGATCATACTGTCAAAAATTGATTTAAATTCTGGGGCTTTACATCCATGTGATCTTTCCTTACAAGAGAGGGTGCAGAATTTTGAGGAGGACTCTCAGGATTACCTCGCTCCTCAAATAACAGTCCTCTGTGAAAAGCAATTAGAAAAGTCAAAAATATACATCACATTCTGGAATGGGAAATGAGACTCGCAGCAGTTTGAAGCATATTAAAAGAACTGAATGGATTGGAGTATATTTGATTTTCAGTGTATTAATTATTCGGGCATTTCCTGCCAGCTATTTTTGAATGGGGTTCGTCATGAGAGTTGGTTTGACATCCTTGATTCGATTACACAACACATGTGCATTTTCAGCATATTTTGAGATTGGTTAATCATAATTTGCAAAATAATATGATTACGGCGCGATGGCACAGTTGTTAGCACTGCTGCCTCACAGCGGCAGGGACCCGGGTTGATTCCCGGCTTGGGTCACTGTCTGTGTGGAGTTTGCACATTCTCCCCATGTCTGCGTGGGTTTCGTCCGGGTGCTTCAGTTTCTTCCCACTGTCTGAAAGATGTGCTGGTTAGGTGCAGTGACCCGAACAGGCACCGGAGTGTGGCGACTAGGGGAATTTCACAGTAACTTCATTGCAGTGTTAATGTAAGCCTTATTTGTGACTAATAAATAATCTTTACTCAATGGGAGAGTCAGCAGTAACTGTCATGAAACCATAGAAAAGTTACAGCACAGAAGGAGGCCACTCAACCCATCTTGTCCATGCCAGAATCCATTCCCAATGTCTCACTCACACACACACACACACACACACACACACACACACACACACACACACACTTATTGGTATTTCAAGTGATCGTTTGTCCTTAACTGATTTGACAGATGCAACTAAGGAACGTAGGAACATTGAAACAAGTGCAGGTTTTTCATCCTTTCAGTTTAATCAATGCTTCAACTCCAATCTCCCATCTTACTTCCATATCTCTGACCCTCCCTCCACTCCACCAGCCCCCCAATTTGAAAAACAAATCCATTAATCTCAGGTTTCCACTAACCTTTGTGTGAAAAAGCACTTCCAAGAAAATAGGAGCAGATGTAGGCCATTCGGCCCTTTGAGCCTGCTCTGCCATTCATTATGATTGTGGCTGATTATCCAACTCAGGAGCCTAATCCCGCCTTCCCTCCATATATAGATTTGTCTCCTGAATGGGCAGCACGGTGGTACAGTGGTCAGCACTGCCGCCTCACAGCGCCAGGGGCCCGTGTTCGATTCCCAGCTTGGGTGCCTTTAGTATAATAAAATGCCCTGGGGTGCTTGATGGAAACATCGGGAAACAAAATATGACACCAAGCCACATAAATAGACCTTAGGTCCGATGACCAAAATCCTGTTCAAAGAGTTTGAAGGAGTGTTGTGAAGAGGGAAAGTAAAGTAGGAAAGCAAAGACATTTAAGGAGGTTAATTGCAGAGCATAGGTCCTCGGCAGCTGAAGGCACGGCCACCAAGGATAGAGCAATTAAACTGGGAGATACAAAAGGAGCCAAAATTAGGGGAGCACAGCTTTTTGTAGGGTTGTAGGGCTGGTGGAGATGGCAGATTTAGAGAGGTGAGCCGATGGAGGTTTAAAAACAAGGATGAGAATTGTAAAAATCAAGGTGTAGGTAAACCCGGAGCGAACATAGGTCTGCAAACACAGGAATGAGGGGTGAACAACATTTAGTATGAGTTTGGACGTGGGAAGGACAGTTTAGGATTACCTCAGATTTGTAGAGGCTAGAGTGTAGCAGGCCATGCAGGAATGTATTAGTGTTGTCAGGTCTGGGGGGTAACAAAGGCGTGGATGAAGATTAAGCAAAATAAGTGCTGGGATGGGGATGGAGTTGACTGATGTTATTAAGGTCGAAAGGGACAGAAATGCACTTGAGGTGCCGCAATTTGCTACTCCTGATTTGGCTGACCCGTCGTGGTTTAAAGGTGCACTCAATTTTCACTCCAGCTAGGATAGGCGGCGGCAGGATAGATACAGGCCTAAAATAAAAGCAAAATGCTGCGGAAATTGGAATCTATAAAGAAAAAACAGAAAATTCTGGTCTGACAGCATCTGGGAAGAGAATAGTGCTAACGTTTCGAGTCTGGATAACCCTTCGTTCAGGCCTGCTGACTCCAGAAGCAGATTGGACAGTGGAGAAAGTTATCTCCAATTGCAACGGGATCTTGATCAATTGGGCCAGTGGGCTGACGAATGGCAGATGGAGTTTAATTTAGACAAATGCGAGGTGATGCATTTTGGTAGATTGAACCAGGGCAGGACTTACTCAGTTAATGGTAGGGTGTTGGGGAGAGTTACAGAACAAAGAGATCTAGGGGTACATGTTCATAGCTCCTTGAAAGTGGAGTCACAGGTGGACAGGGTGGTGAAGAAGGCATTCAGCATGCTTGGTTTCATCGGTCAGAACATAGAATACAGGAGTTGGGATGTCTTGTTAAAGTTGTACAAGACATTGGTAAGGCCACACTTAGAATACTGTGTGCAATTCTGGTCACCCGATTATAGAAAGGATATTATTAAACTAGAAAGAGTGCAGAAAAGATTTACTAGGGTGCTACCGGGACTTGATGGTTTGGTTTATAAGGAGAGGCTGGATAGCCTGGAACTTTTTTCTCTGGAGCGCAGGAGGTTGAGGGGTGATCAGTGATTATAGAGGTCTATGAAATAATGGGGGGCACAGATCAGCTAGATAGTCAATATCTTTTCCCAAAGGTAGGGAAGTCTAAAACTAGAGGGCATAGGTTTAAGGTGAGAGGGGAGAGATACAAAAGTGTCCAGTGGGGCAATTTTTTCACACAGAGGGTGGTGAGTGTCTGGAGCAAGCTGCCAGAGGTAGTAGTAGAGGTGGGTACAATTTTGTCTTTTAAAAAGCATTTAGATAGTTACATGGATAAGATGGGTATAGAGGGATATGGGTCAAATGCGGGGCAATTGGGATTAGCCTAGGGGTTTTAAAAAATAGGGCGGCATGGACAAGTTGGGCCGAAGGGCCTGTTTCTATGACTCTATGACTCTATTACAGAAGGCCTACTGGGCTACAGAACCCAAGAGCTCGAAGGTGGGATTAGATAGGGTATTTCTCTGATTGCCAGCATAGACTCGATGGGACAAATGGCCTCATTATATGCTGCAACTCATTCCATGTTTCTATAAATAAAACCAACTCCTAATTCAAGCTTTTGGTCACCTGTCCCCAATAGTTTCTTCTGTGACCTGGGATGGAATTTTCCTAAAAGAATGGGAAAGTGTCATGTTCTGACTGAAACACGAAGTGTTTCTCCCCAGAGAAACAGTCGGGTTTTCTCTCCAGGTCCTCTGACACTTTGTCAAAAAAAGCAGGAAGGCATAATCTGAGCCGTCTTTCTTGAGAGGCAAGGCTCCTGAAGCAGGTTGTACGTGGCCCCAGGTGAGGGTGACTGATAATGCATTCTGGTTAGAGGTCGTCCCAGTTCTTTTTCATAGAAATCATAGAAATCATAGAAACCCTACAGCACAGAAAGAGGCCATTCGGCCCATCGAGTCTGCGCCGACCACCATCCCACCCAGGCCCTACCCTGATATCCCTACATATTTACCCACTAACCCCTCTAACCTACGCATCTCAGGACACTAAGGGTAATTTTAGCATGGCCAATCAACCTAACCCGCACATCTTTGGACTGTGGGAGGAAACCGGAGCACCCGGAGGAAACCCACGCAGACACTGTTTTTGAAACTGTTGGGCCTTCTAGCCCTCACTTCTCACCCAGCATGTCCACTCAATGCCAATTCATGCTCCCCACTCACTTCCCACGACCTCTCATATCCCCAAGACCCTTCCATGCCACTTCATACATCCAAACACCCTGCTTTGCTACTCTCCCAGTCGCAGACCTCAGCAGCCATGCAAAGATGAAGAAAACAACCTTCTCACAGTATAATAGTTCTCACCCCTCTGCACGTGGTACAAAAAAATACCATTCATGAAACCCATTAAAAGATTCTGTTCCAAAATCTGTTCCAAAAAAAACAAGCTTCTATTCAGTAACCATGTCAAAGACAGTTCAGTAGCCTCTTTAAACTGTTGATCAAAATTTGATTACCCCAGCAACCATCCCCCACCCCCTCAACCCGGTTGGATAAATGCTTTTGTAGCTTTTAAGAACTCAGCCAAGCATTCATAATGACCTCAGCTATAATAAGAGCACTTGGGAAATATCAACAAAGAATCCTATTGAAACTGCAGGAACAAATACTAATGATTGTTTTTCCGAAACTACATCAGGTGGCCTGTCAAAGTAGGCCAGCATAAATTATTTTTTTAACTCTAAATGACAGCTTCAGTCTGTTTTATTCATGCTTGAAGGGCTAAGGATTTTAAAAAACTGCAGATCATGATACCTTAACGAGACCTTATTCACCCTTCAAGAGTTTCCACGTTACTCCATCAATTCAATACTGTAGGTTATCTCCTTTGCAGCAACCAAAATCAGGTCTGTTTGAACTCTGGATTAATTTCAAATGTTATCAGGTTTCCACACCCCATCCCCTCCCTTAACAACAGACTCGAACCTATTGGGGATCTGACTTCATCATCTGGACCTGGTCTGCCATCTTTAAATGTCTCAGGAGTTGGCCCAGAGAATCCATGACAATCCAGCCTTATGTCTACAAGTCTGTGGAGTTGTACTTGAATGCATGAGCCTAAGATAGAGCAGGAAATGGTACAAATTGGGCCAAGGCTGACACTTGGGTAAGCCTTTCACAGTAGTGGGATGTATAAAATGGTCAGGAAAATATCTGCCTGTTTGCACGTGCCGGTATTTTTAAGTTAGGAGTAAATGAGATGAGGAGGAATTTCTTCAGCCAGAGGGTGGTGAATCTATGGAATTCATTGCCACAGAAGGTTGTGGAGGCCAGGTCATTGAGTGTACTTAAGACATAGATAAGGCAGGAGAATGGGGTTGAGAAACGTATCAGCCATGATTGAATGGCCGAGCAGACTCGACGGGCCAAATGGCCTAATTCTGCTCCTATATCTTATGGTCTTATGGTCTAAATGCAACTGAAATTGAACTCTGTAGTTTAGGCTAAACCTTCTTGTTGTTTCAAGTTTGCAGATATAATTGCTTTTCACTCCTCACATCTTAGGTTTTAATTACAGGACTCACATCGCTTACCTTTTCCTCAGAAATAACAAAAACAAATGATCATCTGCTCAAATAAAAAGATCAGGTCCTGGATGGCCGCTACCTCTTTGTGTTCAAGCTGATATATGCACATCCTGTAAATCCTCTTCTGTAACACGAGTCTCAAGTGTGTTTGTGCTTAATATTAATGAGCAAGAAATGAGTTAGCTCCTCTTCATGCCATCACTTGAAAGATCTGGCGCAGAGAAACACACAGAAGCCCTCCTGAAAAACAAAGCCAAGGTGGATTCAGCAGAATATCGACGTGTCAGCTTCTCAGTCAGCCAGCATCGAGACAGCTCTGCTTTTTGCCCTTTCTCCCAGAGATCGTTGTAAATCCTTTTCAGAGCGTAATGCATCGTAAACATAAGACTATAATCTTTTCAGATAATTGCGGAAAAATGTTAGCTTGCTTTGTATGTGTAACTCGTTATTAAGTTGGTGTTAGGTATTTAAGTATTAGTAGCTGGCGAAGACCATACAGCCCTTTCAGCAGTCTCTGCCATTCAGTACATTGACAATAGCTGCAAGGTGTGGAAATTTGATTTTTATTCTGAGCTTTGTGATTGTGCGGAAAAAAACAGCAGAAGAAACTAAATCTACCTGGCTGTGCGTGGCTGTCAGTCATCATAAAGTTGTCCATTGTACTCATGGCAAACAAGACAGACGTGTGAATTGCCGTAGTAACATCACAGCTGGTTTGCATTGGTTAGGAAGATGATGTTGAACATCTGTAGCCTGACAATAATTCTGCCTGAGAATAAACTGCAATCATTTATTCATGTTACTGTGATCTCCACTGGGCTGTGTCATAGTAAAAGCTGTTCTGTTCTTTCCACAGAATTTATAATTTGTTTTTTTTTTCCTCCTTGTCCCTCAAACAAAAGTTGCAGTTTTTGGCATTTTGATTTGTTCTGCTTCGGGCCGCCCGCCAGGGCATGTCACGTGAGAGGATTCTTTAAAACCGAACTGAGCAATGACTCGTCAATGTTCTGTTGCAGACATTTTGAGAATTTAGAAACGGGAAGGGGAACTTCTAAAAACGTGAAGGCTGACAACATAGGTGACAGATCGGCCTATGTCTAAAAGGAGAAAGAACAGGTTAACGTTTCCGATTCAGACCCAGTCAGACAATGGGGAAAGGTTTTCTTTCTGCACTATATGAGGCAAGGTGGATAAGCATCTGTTTAAGATCAGGATTGAAGGAGCCAGAAATAAGGATAGACATAGTTGATAAGATGCTTAATGGAAGTTCATGATTTCTATGCTGATGGGACCATCTAAATGCTGGAAGGGCAAATAATCCAGCATCAAGTAAGCAAAAAAGGCCTCACCGCAGCAGTGACTGAGTATCGGAATGATGCACTGAAACTCAAAATGCGAAAGAAACAATAGCATCATAGAATCCTTGCAGTGCAGAATGAGGCCATTTGGCCCATCGAGCCTGCACTGACAATAATCCCACCCAGGCCCTATCTCTGTAACCACACAAATTTACCCTGCTAGGTCCCCTGACACTAAGGGGCAATTTAGCATGGCCAATCCATCGAACCCACACATCTTTCGGACTGTGGGAGGGAACTGGCGCACCCGGAGGAAACCCACGCAGACACGTGGAGAATGTGCAAACTCTACACAGACAGTGACCCATGGTCAGAATTGACCCCAGGTCCCTGGTGCTGGGAGGCAGCAGTGCTAACCACTGTGCCACCGTGCCACCCTAATAGTTTGAACAAGAGAGGGTAAATTTTCCGGTCACACTAGCTGTGGAGATTGTTGCGAGCGGGACCATTTAAGGGTCCGTTGATCTCAGCCGGGAATGTCTGGTCTCGGGGTGGGCGCAGATGGAAAATCCCACCCCAGGTTTCCACCCAGAAGGTGAATCTGACTTTTTATGTGATGGATGTTTCCATCATTTTTGACTTTTCTTTAAATTTCAGAATATTAGCAGTAACATTTCTTTAGTTTGTTTTGATTACATGATATATGGCTGAGGATTGCTGGCTATACTCTAAGCCTCCAAAGACAGGAGAGATTGGTTTGTCTGGGATGTTAAAATGTTAAAACTTTCAAACCTGAAGTGGACCCTCCTGTAACCCGCTTCCAATTTTAACATGGGTGGGATGGAGGAAAGTAGATTTGCTCCCAGAAGGAAGATCACTCTCCCAGTGATCCCTAAACCACTCTCCCGTGACCCCTAGCCCACTCACCCCGTGATCCCTAACCTATTCTCCCCGTGATCCCTTACCCACTCTCCCCGTGATCCCGAACACACTCCCCCCGTGATCCCTAACCCACTCTCCCTGTGATCCCTTATCCACTTCCCCCATGACCCCTTACCCACTCTTCCCACGACCCCTAACCCACTCTCCCGGTGATCCCTATCCCACTCTCCCCGTAATCCCTAACCCACTCTCACTGTGCTACCTTACCCACTCTCCCCAAGATCCCTAACCCACTCTCCCCTGATTCCTTACTCACTCTCCTCATGATCCCTAATCCACCCTCCCCGTGATCCCAAACACACTCTTTCTGTGTTCCCTAACACACTCTCCCCGTGATCCCTAACCCACTCTCCCCGTGATCCCTAACCCACTCTCTCCTTGATCCCTAACCCACTCTCCCTCTGATCCCTAGCCCACTCTCCTCATGATTCCTTACACACTCTCCCAGTGATCCCTAACACAATCTCCCAGTGATCCCTAACACACTCTCCCCGTGATCCCTAACCCACTCTCCTGTGATCCCTAACCCACTCTCCCCATGGTCCCTTACCCACTCACCCCGCGACCCATAACCCACTCTCCTCATGATCTCTTACCCACTCTCTCCTTGATCCCTAACCCAGTCTCCCCGTGATCCCTAACCCACTCTCCCTCTGATCCCTAGCCCACTCTCCCCATGGTTCCTTACACACTCTCCCAGTGATCCCTAACCCACTCTCCCTGTGATCCCTATCCCACTCTCTCCGTGACCCCTTACCCACTCTCCCCGTGATCCCTAACCTACTCTTCCCATGTTCCCTAACCCACTCTTCCCATGATCCCTTACCCACTCTCCCCGTGATCCCTAACCCACTCTCCCCATGATCCCTAACCCACTCTCCCTGTGATCCCGAATCCACTCTCCCCGTGACCCCTAACCCACTCTCTCCATGACCCCGAATCCACTTTCTCTGTGATCCCTTACCCACTCTCCCCGTGATCCCGAATCCACTCTCCCCGTGACCCCTAACCCACTCTCCCCGTGATCTCTAACCCACTCTCTCCATGACCCCGAATCCACTTTCTCCTTGATCCCTAACCCACTCTCTCTCTGATCCCTAGCCCACTCTCCCCATAATTCCTTACACACTCTCCCAGTGATTCCGAACACACTCTCCCCGTGATCCCTAACCCACACTCCTGTGATCCCTAACCCACTCTCCCCGTGATCCCTAACCCACTCTCCCCGTGATCCCTAACCCACTCTCCCCGTGATCCCTAACCCACTCTCCCCATGATCCCTAACCCATTCTCCCCATGATCCCTAACTCACTCTCCCCATGATCCCTAACCCACTCTCTCCGTGTTCCCTAACCCACTCTCCCCGTGATCCCAAACCCACTCTCCCTGTGATCCCTAACCCACTCTCCCCATGACCCCTTACCCACTCTCTCCATGATCCCGAACCCACTTTCCCCGTGATCCCTATCCCACTCTCCCCGTGATCCCTCGCCCACTCTCCCTGTGATCCCTAACGCAGTCTCCCCGTGATCCCTAACCCACTCTCCCCGTGACCCCTAACCCACTCTCCCCGTGATCCCTAACCTTTACTCCCCGTGATCCCTAATCCACTCTCCCCGTGATCCCGGATCCATTCCTCCCGGTTTGGGAGTGCTGCTACAGGTAAATATTATTCGTGGTCATTTCTGCACAGGTGGCATTTGAGCCCACAGGTTGTCTGTGTTGTCAATCAGTGGGTGGGTCAGTAACCAAAAGCAGAGATTTAAGATAACTGGCAAAATAAAACATCAGGAGGGAGATGAGGAGAATCGGGGAGTTGTTACAATCTGCCTGAAAAGGTGGTGGAAGCAAATTCAATAGTCAATTACGAAACTGGAATTGGAACTCGACTCAAAAGGCAAACATTTTCAGGGGTAATAAAGTTGCACTGTCAATGGGTCAGCACAGGCATGGCCGGATTGAATGGCTTCCTTCAATACTGGATGACAGAAGTATACGCACACAGAGAGAATATTGCTTTCACCAGCACCAAGAATCCTGATCTTTCCGATTGTAAATTCAGAATTACAGCAGCAAGAAAGATGGCAAATGACCTCAGCAGCTGATCAGGATTAACTTTATTGCTCATTTTAGGTCAGAAGCACTAAGCCTGCTGTTCAGGCTGAAATGCAAATTGAGTTCTGACAAGATTAACTGAGGCTGTAATAAATAGAGTGGATTCTTTCATTATAGTCCCGGGTTTTTCAGCCAACATTCCATTAGTCTATTCATCAGCAAAAACCTATATTTACAGATGACAGAAATTACCCTGAACAGCATTAACCTGCATTCCTGTTTAAACTGCTATGTTTATTGTAATGTTACAGCCAATAGAATTTCACATTACCAGCATATTCTTTGCTTGTACACAGATGTAAAAATATGATTTAATATCGGAATGTCAGAACATAATTAATACTGTGGTTAATGTGAATACATTTTTTCAAATAGCTACTCGTAAACTATCTTTGAATCAGGAGTCAAGGACGGTCGTATCCAACAATAAAAGAAGAATGATTTGCATTTATATAGCGCTTTTCACAACCTCAGGGTTTCCCACAGCCAACAAAGTTTTTTTTTTGGAGTGTAGTTGATGTATGGAGTGAGGCAGCCATAGAATCATAGAATTCCTACATCACTACAGAGGCCATTCGGCCCATCAAATCTGCACCGACCACAATCCCACCCAGGCCCTATTCCCCGTAGCCCCACATATTGACCCTGCTAGACCCCTGACACTAAGGGGCAATTTAGCATGGCCAATCAACCTAACCCGCACACCTTTGGAGCCAATTCCAGCCAATTTGCACACAGCAAGATCCCACAGGCAGGAATCAGATTACAGCCGCAAAATTCATTGGCACAGTATCTTTGTTTCAGATTCAAAAGAATGTCCAGGTCGTACACATACATTTTGATTTGATTTATTATGGGATGTATTGGGATACAGTGAAAAGTATTGTTTCTTGTGCATTCTACAGATAAAGCATACCGTACAAATGTCAGGAATGGATTAACAGACCTTCTAATTAAGTCCTAATTTGATGTCAATTATCCAATAGAAGTCACTGATATATAAAGGGGCTACAGGTAGCATCGGGTGTTGGGGAAAATTGTATGTGGAGTTGCTTCAAAGAAATAAAGGTAGTTTTGAAGAAGCAGAACTCGTGTCTCCTTTAATGAACTGCAACCGGGAGGCTCAAACATCATAGAGTATATTGGGTAGAACGTAAGGAGAGGGTGAAGAATATAGGGTTTCAGTTACCGATAGGGTAACTGAATAGAGAGAGAGATCAGTTTAATATATGGTAGGTCCATTCAAAAGTCTGATGGCAGCAGGGAAGAAGCTGTTCTTGAGTTGGGTTGTACATGCTCTCTTAACTTTTGTATCTTTTTCTCAACAGAAGAAAGTGGAAGAGAGAATGTCTGGGGTGCATGGGGTCCTTGATTATGCCGGTTGCTTTCCTTAGACAGCGGGAAGTGTAGATGGAGTCAATGGATGAATGTTTCTGCACATTTTGAATTCAGGCTGTGCCAGATGCTCTTTTGGGTGGCTTGTTTGAGTGGGTGCTGGGAACATGTGCTGGAGGTTTGCAGAGTAGGCAGTTCAGCCAGTTTGTAATACTGATTTGACTCCAGCAATGTCATCTTCATTGTCCATCTATTGCCCTCCCTTAACTTTGCACAGCTGAGCATCCTCGGGTAAGCGTTCTCCAAGGCGGCCTTCGCGACACACGATGGCGCAGAGTCGCTGAGCAGAAACTGATAGCCAAGTTCCGCACACACGAGGACGGCCTCAACCGGGATATTGGGTTCATGGCACACTATTTGTAACTCCCACAGAGTTTCACTGGCTGTCTTGTCTGGAGACAATACACATCTTTTTAGCCTGTCTTGATGCTCTCTCCACTCACATTGTTTTGTTTCTTAAAGACTTGATTACTTGTAAGTATTCGCATTCCAACCATTATTCATGTAAATTGAGTTTGTGTCTTTATATGCTCTGTTTGTGAACAGAATTCCCACTCACCTGAAGAAGGGGCTTGCAGCTCCGAAAGTTTGTGTGGCTTTTGCTACCAAATAAACCTGTTGGACTTTAACCTGGTGTTGTTAAACTTCTTACTGTGAACATCCTTTCACCAGCAGGAAGGAACCACTATCAGCATTATTGAAAGAGATCATCATCAGATCCATTGCTTGTTGATTTCCACTGGGTTGTTGTTGAGTTGGTTGAAGTCTTTGGAGTTTTGCGCTGGAATTTAAAGTTGGTGAAGTCTACAGGGAGCAGCACGGCGTGTGGTGAAGGCCTTAATCCTCACTTCAAGGGTTTTACTCAAACCACTTGCTTTCAATCATGGATGTGAAAGTTTTTATACCTCTCGGGCTTGCATTATGACAGGGAGAATCAGCAGAGCCAGATAGAGGATTGACTGCTCAGAGAGGGAAGAGGAAGGAGGATAGAGAGGGTTTCAGCAGGAGAGCGTATCAGTGTAGGGTCTTCAGGGAGTAACATCAGGGAGGAGCAGTGTATGCATTTCCTTTGTTTCACTGATGAGGTGTTCACAGAAATCCACTACCTGGTACAGACAGACTCCAGGATCAGAGCAGGATGAGGATGGCACTGCCAGTGGCTGTGAGGGTGACCATTGCTTGGACCTTTCTAAAGATAATGCTTTAGTGTAGTGGAAGAATCAGGTTGCAATGGTCTTCTGAATTGTCCCTGTATTTGCATGTCCCAAGCCTTCCTGTGGTCCATGGGGTCTTGTATGACGCTTTGCCCAGTTACCAGCCTCCTCCATATCCTCTTCTTTTCTTTTATTCATTAGACGTGGGTATCATTGGCTGGGCCAGTATTTATCACCTAACTTTAATTGCACTTGAACTGAGTGGCATTTAAGAGTCAACCATATTGCTGTGAATCTGGAGTCACATAAAAGGCCAGACCAAGTAAGGATGGCAGATTTCCTTCCCTAAAGGACATTAGTGAGCCAGATGGGTTTTATAACAATTGACAGACTTAATTTGTCATCATTAGACTTCTAATTCTTCTCCCACTGCGTCTGTACTCCCACACTGCCCCCCCCCCCCCGCCCTCCGACGGCACCCCCCCCCCCCCTCCCCCGCCGCAGCACGGAGCCCTGTGGTCACCCTTGATACTGCTGCACCTGTGGCAGACTTTTAAGTTACAGGTGCTATACTCATCAGCATGAGGTCCCCCTGATGATGTTATTAAGGTAAGTGAGGTGGGACGGTTGCGAGTGTTACATTGAGATGAATACGTAAGCATACAAACTGACATCTCACCCATTTTGGGTGCACTCCTCATCGCACCTGGGAAATCAGTGTGGTGAGATGGGAATCAGCGCAAAAATGGACACGAATCCCGTTTTTTCCATCACTCCCGATCTTACAACCTCACCGCGACAAAAGATGGGTGGGATGAGGTCGTACGATTGCCCCGATAACTTCATTTGTCATCATTGGGACTTATAATTCCAGATTTTTATTGAACTGAAATTTAACCAACTGCCATGGTGGAATTCAAACCCAGGTCCACAGAGCATTACATTGGGTCTCTGGATTACTAGTCCAATGACAATATTACTCCTGTCATGGTGTCACCCCTTGGAAAATGCGGGACTGATGTAGAAACATCGGACGTCTGTTCTGACATCTTCTGTCACCTTAATCCCACCTCCCCGCCACCTCCATTCCTGTTGTCAAAGGGCCAGGATCATTCTGAGCCATGAGACCCGCATTGTCCAAGGAGATGAATCTGATCAATTCGGTCTCTTCGATGTTCTTTCCAACTGGCTTCCTCCTTCCCTCAGTGGCCGCTTCGGCATTTAGATTAGGGTTCATCTCCTCACAGGTAAGCATTTTTATTGACTTGTTTATCAGGAAAACTACTTTGGGCTCACAAAAGATAGATCAGAGCATTTTCTAAAAGCTGCTAAACTATGAACTGTGGAAAAACAGGAATTTAGTGATCCAAGTATAGAAATCACTAAAAGCTTGTGAGAAGGTATGAAGGAAAATTCAAAAGGCCAATGTGTTGGCCTTTACCTCAAAGGGGCTTTGGAATATAAAGAGTTATGTTTACAGTTATCATGAAGCTAATTTGTTTATCAGTTATATTTAACTTGCATCATTAGTTGTGGGCTATCTCTGGTTGGCTCCGGACATGTTACTTGGTTTTGAGGGCTGTTCTCAGTGATCTAACAGAATTTTTCTGCTGCTCCCTGGTTTTGGAAGAACAAGTAAGATTTGGTGTGATATTTCTGGATTGCGTGAGTCCTGCAATAGCACCTACAGGGTCTTGTAAATTGCCAGAAATATAGGAGGTAAGAGCAGTGAATGCCTTCACTCTCGCTAGCAGGCTGTGCTCATGTGTAATCACTTTCTAAATCCATCCTCAACTCCTGGCCGACGTTAAGAACTGTTTTGTCTTTTTGGAGTCAATATCTCCGGGAATGTTTGCTGCTTTGTGCCAGCAGTGTTTCAGTAGCAGCAGTCGCATCTCTGCATCCCAGTGAAAAAACCAAAGTGTATTATCCAGGCTCACCCTCCAGTGTTGTGCAATATTTGTTAGACCATCCCTCTGATGTAGACGAAAAGAATTCGATGGGACAATTCAAAAAGAAGCAGTAGAAACCTCACTGCTGCTGATGGAGTTATACTGTGCACAAAATGGCATTTCCTACATTACAGAATCACAGAATCTTTCCATGGCAGAAGGAAGCCTTTCGGCCCATCGAGTCCACACTGGCTCTCTGAAAGAACATTCTACCTAATCCCACTTCCCATAACCCCTTCAGTTCTGGACTGAAAAACTCTTTGCTCACATAACTTTTACTCCTTTTGCCAATAATTTTGAATCTGTGCCTTTGAGTTCTTGATGCTTTTAACAACTGTAAGAAGTCGTCCAACACGTTTATGTAGAACCAAGAGCAACGTTCCGAAAGCTTGTGATTCCAAATAAATCTGTTGGACTTTACCTGGTGTTGTGAGACTTCTTATTGTGCCCACCCCAGTCCAATGCTAGCATCTCCACATCATGCTTAACAACTGTGACTAGGGCCGCAATTCTCCCATTACTACATCGGCGGATTCAATGGCACACATGTGGGGGAGGGGAAATTTACATCGGTGTGAATTTACTGTGGGACTTTCTGTTGGTGCCTGCCATGGCGAATTGGGATACCTGCTGTTAGCTGGCATGAAACTGATTTGCACCCCGCTGATAGGATGCAGATGAAGGCCTGACTGGAATCTTCCACCCCACACCCGATTGTCCAGGACACCGGCAGGAAAGCACACCAGTCCAGAACACATCAGGAGCAGCTTGGTTTGCAGAAGTTGAGACTCACCCGAATGCCTGAGGCTGCCTTTGGTTTGGGATGGAGGCCACCAGTGACCCAGGAACCCAGAAAACCACAGCAACAGTTCAGGGTGGCGGGACAACATCTACAGGTGGATCTTCTAGATCCAGTGCCATTGAGGAGGTCCATCCTCCAGCCTGAGTGTTGCTCGAAGTCCATCTTCTTTCCTCAATGGTGGGTGAGTGATGTTGGGTGTCTTTTCAATATGACAGTCAGATATGGTGGTGGGAGGTGTGCCCCCCAGATGCATAATTAATGAGATAGAGGCTCGGGATCATGGCATGGTTCCCTGTTGGAAAGCACTGCCCATGCCCACCCCTGCCATAGGACTACATCCTAGATGGCAGATGGGAGAATTCCACCCAAGAGTCAAATTTACCTCAGAACTGGCTAAGTGTCAATTTCAGTGCAAAAAAACAGTGTGATCCCCGCCAGTCCCAGCCATGTGATATGGACTGCAAGTTTTAGACACTTAAAGGAAAAAAAATGTTCCCCGTGTGAAAGCAACTGATCCCAAGTCTGATTCACCCACTCAGTGTGTCATCTGAGCACTTCAGCGAAAGGGGCTGCTGCTTTTAAACAGCTCCACATCACTTGCTCTCATTCAAGCCAGAGGACGGCAGTGAGGAAACCTGATCCTCGATTCACAGAGGGGGCTGAGACCCATTGATGGCATGGAGGAGAGGCGGGCAACAATCTACCCTCAGGCTGGCAGGAGGATGTAGCAGGAGAACCTCCAACGAGATAACGAATCATGCCTGGGCAATGGTGGCAGCACTGGTCAGTGCCAGCAGGCCAACCAAGAGGACGGGAGTGTAATGTCGGAAAAAGATAAACGACCTACTCCGTTCTGCCAGAGTAAGTGCTCCGGGTCTCCTCTCTGCACTCCATCTTGTTGTCACCCCTCAGCTGCAACATTCCGAGATCTCGTTGCTGTCAGGCATCTTGGACAGCTATTCCAGAGGTTGAGGACATCAACATCCCCCCCGCGCCCCCCCCACTCCCCAACCTGCCCCACCTCAATGCGGGCACCATGTTGCCTTCTCTTTAGAGGTCTCATCCGCCCAGCTCACTGACTCTCGTCACACCCCACCTACCCCATGTGCCCTGCCGACACTCTGCCCCATACCCATGTGCCACAGACAGTAGAATTACACAGCACTAAAAGGTTTACTCACACAACACAGACGGCAGACTCCAGGATCAGCCACACCAACGCAACCCCACCCAGTGCATCCCCCAGCCACTGCCCCCTCTTTCTTTCACACCCCTGTCCACTCCTCCGCCTCCATCCTGCTCCCTCTCTGGAGCTGGTCAGCGGGCTCCGTCCTCTTGGACTCCCTGGTGCCGAGTGGAGATAGTGATGTTCACCTCCTTCCTCCCTCTTGGAGGTTATGGCGCCTGATTCCCCCCGTGTTTACAAAGCAGTAGGAATGTGTGCTGGTGCGATGCCTCGCCCAGTGGGTGAGAAGATTCAGTGAGGGCTGATTAACAATGCTAATTAGATTATGATGTATTCAAATTCATGCTGATCAGCTTCGCGCCCTTCCTGGGCGAGAGCCGAATCGCAACATTGGAAAGGCCCGGGAGGTTCACAGTTGAAAGTCTCACTGGCGCAAATTCAGTTTTTGGCCTCTTACGATATTTAGTAGCCATTACAAGGTTTGTGCCCGCAGCTGACAGGCTGTTAAATCGCCCGCTGTCTTTCAAAAGTGCACCATTGGATGGAAAACACGTTCGAAGATTGTGAAAGGCGTTGTACAAATTCAAGTTCTTTTCATTTTCTGGGTCAAGTCCTCTAGACTGGGTTCACAACAATATTAGAAATCAAACAGCTTGTACTGAAGCTGCAAGACTCTAGCCCTGATTTTACCGCCACTGCCGCCCCGAAATCAGGGCAGGCGAGGCTCGCACAACGGCATTCCCCCCCGTCTGCTTCAGGCGCAATCTTACGAGCCTCGGGTGGCGGTGCTGGTAAAATCAGGGCCTCTGTCTCCCTCTCTCTCCTGAATCAGAATCATAGAATCCCTACTATACTGAAAGAGGCCATTCAGCCCATCGAGTCTGTACCCACTACAATCCCACCCAAGCCCTATTCTGGTAACTCCACGTATTTACCCTGCTAGACTCCTTGACACTAAGGGGCAATTTAGCATGGCCAATCAACCTAGCCCCTCACGTCTTTGGAGTGTGGGAGGAAACCGCAGTACCCGGGGGAAACCCACACTGACATGGGGAGGACGTGCAAACTCCACCCAGACAGTGACCCGAGCTGGAATTGAACCCGGATCCCTCGCGCTGTGTGGGCAGCAGTGCTAATCACCGTGCCACCTGGCTGAAAAAATAGTAAACAACATAACTTCCTTCTAATATGCCTCCCGACCACCCAAAATTGTCATTAACTATGAGAGTTTCAATTTGCATTCAGCAGAAGGAAAGAGACTGACACGAACAGAAAACTTGAATGTGGAGGTCATTTATTTGCCTTCAAATAGATCTGAGTTGGACTACTGTAATGATTTCTGGTGGTTTTTCTTAGATGAATGGAATACCAGTGCAATTCTGTTGTAAGGTGGGATGGAGATTAATTGTGGAATTGCAGGCTGCAAGTCGTAAACTCCACTGGAAAACAAAAATGCATTTGCTATTAGCTTCAAACCACAGTGAAGGTAAAAGTACAAACTAAACACATTGGAGATCACTGACAAATTATAGACATTCTCAGTGTTATGAGGAGGCCATTCAGGCCTTTATACCTGTACTGGCCCTTTAATTTCACTGCTTCCCTCTTTTCCCCTAACCCTGTATAGCATACATAGAATCCCTACAATGCAGAAGGAGGCCATTCATCCCATCGAGTTGCACCAACTTCCAAAAGAGCATCTTACCCTTCCTAACTCCGTAACCTCACATTTATCATAGCTAATCCATCTAAACTACGCATCTTTGGACACTAAGGGCAAATTTAGCATAGCCAATCCACCTAATCTGCACATATTTGGAGTGTGGGAGGAAACCAGAACATCCAGAGGAAACCCACACAGGCACAAGGGGAATGTGCAAATTCCACAGTCACCCAAAGCCAGAATTGAACTTGCGTCCTTCGCGCTGTGAGGCAGCAGCACTAACCACTGTGCTGCCCGTATCTCCTTCTGCTTCTGATAGTGACTTAACTTTCCATTAAAAGATACTTCACCATTTCACATGTCAAAGCATTCCATGCTCCCTTTATGTAAAGAACAATTTCCCAACCTCTCTCCTTGTCCTCAGTGATGTTTTTAATCTTCTGGCAGTTTCTACTATTTCCAGGAATCTTCCACCAAAAAGATGGTGAACTATTAGGAGGACACTGGCCAACATTCAACTGCATAGGCTTTCCCTATTCACTCCATCAATACCCTTCATAATTAAAAGGAAAATCCACTGTGCCTTCTCGCTTTCAATAGACATAGTGCCAGTTCCCCAAGTGCCTGGATTTTCCCAGCGTCAGTTTTCCAAGTCTCTCCTTACGCCTGTATTTTCCTATCCCTAGCATTACTTTGGTGAATTGGTTGACTTGCAGGTAATGCTGGGAATGTAACGAAAGAGAGAGGTGGTTTAATGCTTCTGATGTAGTCACTTGTTCGATTCTGGTGAAATGTGATACCTCAGACATTAACCTAGCTTTCTTTTAGAATCCACGACCTTCCGATACAGAGGCACAGATGCTGTAACCGACCCATGGCTCAGTGGTAGTGAAGTTGCTTCTGAGCTGGAAGGTCATGGGTTCTAGTCTCCCTCTGGATATGTCAGTATGAAGTCTCACAACACCAGGTTAAAGTCCAACAGGTTTATTTGGTAGCAAAGTTATTCATGTCAGTATTGTGCAGGGGCTGCATTGTGTTAGCTGGGTTTCAGGTGGGATGTATGAGGCCCCATCTGCACTTCAGGGGGCCATAAAAGATCCTGTTAAGCTACTGAGGAAGAAGAGCAAGTGTATTGATTCGGTGGCCTGACCAGCATTCATTCCTTAATAAACATTTCTAAACTATCTGGCCATATCCTGTGGGATCTTGCTGTGCCCAAATTGATTGCCATTTTATAACAGCGACTTCAAAAGTGCTTTATGGTTGTGGGCTTATTTTAAAAGTTTATTTATTAACACTGCAATGAAGTTACTGTGAAAATCCCCGAGTCACTCACACGCTGATGTGAATTTAGCACGACCAATGCACCTAACCGGCATATCTTTCAGACTGTGGGAGGAAATTGAAGGAAACCCATGCAGACACACTGAGAACGTGCGGACTCTGCACAGATAGTGACCCAAACCGGGAGTCGAACCCGGGTCTCCGCCGCTATGAGGCAGCAGTGCTAACCACCGTGCCACCTTGCCACGCTATGATGGAAGTAGCTCTTTTCTTCCTGGGTTGAAAAGGGATCCAATAAATTCACACATCATTAGGTGGCACTGAGATTCTGTTGCAGTCAATACAGAGGTACTGGGTTAATTTTCACACTTCAGGCAGGCATGGGCTTCCTCAAGTTAGTTGTGCAATTGTGAATTAGGCATCAAGGCCATGTCTTCTCAATTTGGCAACTTGCACTATTCACTGTCCAACAAAAATAACACCAATTAAATCATATGGGTCACCACTGACCTGCAATTCCAAATTTGCAATAAAGTTTAAAGTTTATTTATTAATGTCACAAGTCGGCTTACATTAACACTGCAGTGAAGTTACTGTGAAAATCTCCTGCTTTTGTCCCACAATACCATGTATCAGCTTTCTTCATTGCCTTCATCACTGCCAGGCAAATCTTTCAGCCTGAATTTTACTCAGCATTCCTGCCAAGATATTGCGCCACAATTGCTTTCATGACTCGTTTGTAGCCCAGGTAACACATTTTGACAGTTTTACAGCCTTCTATGTGCCCAAGTACAGGATGGAAGGGATCCAGATAGGGAATAAGATTTGGTCTCTTCCTCTACCTCCCACTTTCAGGCACTGTGCAATTTCCCTGGGTTGACAGACTTTTCTGGCCTGCAAGGCTTCTGTCCAAAGCAGGCAAGAGTTTTCTTTACATAAAAACATAGGAATTCGGAGCAAGTGTAGGCCATTCGGCCCTATGAGCCTGTTCTGCCATTCAATGAGATCGTGGCTGATCTGATTGCCACCTCAATCCCACATTGCCACCTACCCTCACTAACTTTTCACCCCCTTGTTTATCAAGAATCTATCTACCTCTGCCATGACAATATTCAAAGACTTTGCTTCCACCACCTTTTAGAGGAAGTGAGTTCCAAAATTCAGAACCCTCAGAGAAAATAAATACTCCTCATCTCTGTTCTAAATGGATGATCCATTATTTTTAAACAGTGGCCCTCATACTGGACTCTCCCACAAGAGGAAACCTTCTCTGAAGTCCTTCCTTAATTAATAAGACCAATAGTATACACAGTACTCCAGATGTGATCTGACCAATACCCTGTATAACTGAAGCATGACCTATTTTTGCATTGAATTCCCTCAAAATAAACGATTAGCTTTCTATTTCTAACTTATTATTAGCTTTCCTAATTTCCTAATTGCTGTACCTGCATACTAGCCTTCTGCAATTCGTACACCAGGACACCCAGATCCCTCTGCATCTCAGGCCCTGCAATCTCCCATCATTTAGATAATATGCTCTTTTATTCCTGCCAAAATTGACAATTTCGCACTTTTGCCAGGTTTTTGTCCACTCATTTAACCTATCTATATCTTCAATGGAGCGTAGGAGGCTGAGGGGTGATCTTATAGAAGTCTATAAAATAATGAGGGGCATAGACAAGGTAGATAGTCAATATCTTTTCCCAAAGGTAGGGGAGTCTAAAACTAGAGGGCATAGGTTTAAGGTGAGAGGGGAGAGATATAAAAGTGTCCAGAGGGGCAATTTTTTCACACAGAGGGTGGTGAGTGTCTGGAACAAGCTGCCAGAGGTAGTAGTAGAGGCGGGTACAATTTTATCTTTTAAAAAGCATTTAGATAGTTACATGGGTACAATGGGTATAGAGGGATATGGGCCAAATGCAATTGGGATTAGCTTAGGGGTTCTAAAAAAAAAGGGCGGCATGGACAAATTGGGCTGAAGGGCCTGTTTCCATGCTGTAAACCTCTATGACTCTCATGTGTCCTGTCATAGAATCCTACAGTGCAGAAGGAGGCCATTTGGCCCATCGAGTCTGCACCAACCACAATCCCACCCAGGTACTATTCCCATAACCCCACACATTTATCCTGCTAATCCCCCTGACACTAAGGAGCAATTTAGCATGGCCAATCAACCTAACCTGCACATCTTTGGACACATCTTTGGGAGGAAACCAGAGCACCTGGAGGAAACCCATGCAGACACGGGGAGAACGTGCAAACTTCACACAGCCAGTGACACAAGGCTGGAATTGAACCCAGGTCCCTGTTTCTGTAAGGCAGCAGTGCTAACCACTGTGTCCACTGTGCCGCCTCTTCACGTCTTACTCCCCTGTCTATCTTTGTGAATTCAGCAAATTTAGCAACCATACGTTTGGTCCCTTCATCCAAATCATTTATATAAATTTCAAAGGTTGAGGTCACAGCACTGATGCATGTGCTGTATCACTCTGTTAACCAGAAAGCCACCAGTTCATGGCCACTCTCTGTTTCCTGTTAATTAGCAAATTTTCTATCCATTCCTATATGTTAGCCCCTGCACCATGAGCATTTATTTTTTGCAATTAAGCTTTGATGTGGCACCTTATCAAGTGCCTTTGGAAATCTGAGTATAGTACATCAGCTGGTTCCCCTTTTTCTACAGCATTAGTTACTTCTTCAAAGAACTATAATAAATTGGGGAGGCGATGTCCAAGTAGTATTATTGCTAGACTATTAGTCCAGAAACTCAGCTGTACTCTGGGGACCCGGGTTCAAATCCCACCACAGCAGATGGTGGAATTTGAATTCAATAAAAATATCTGGAATTAGGAATCTACTGATGACCATGAAACCATTGTTGATTGTCGAAAAAACCCATCTGGTTCTCTAAGTGCTTTGGGGAAGGAAATCTGCCGTCCTTACCCAGTCTGGCCAACATGTGACTTCAGAGCCACAGCAATGTGGTTGACTCTCAACTGCCCTCGGGCAACTAGGGATGGGCAATAAATGTTGGCCAGCCAGCAACGCCCATGTCCCACAAATGAATATTTAAAAAATTGGTTAAATGTGATTTCCTTTTCACAAAACCATGTTGACTCTGCCTGATTACCCTGAATTTTTCTAATTGCCCTGAGATAGCAGAGGGGATTCTGCGGGCCCAGTCCATCTCAAATCACAGTGGCCCAGAGAATCAGGCGCCGGGCAAAAAATGGATAGCACAAACCCGTCACAATGCTCCCAGTATGCCCCACTGGTCACAACTGGGTTCCCATCCAGTGTAAGTGACAACCCAATAATTACGCAAACCCGCTAATTGCATTAAAATGAGCAGGTCTGATGGCCCATTCACCACACCCCCCCAATCCCGCCATTCACTATCTCTCCAGCGGAAAATGTGCTTGGCAGGCTTTGGTGCTGGCAATGATTAGCATGGGCCTGGCGTGCTGGAGGCTGAGTGTCCAGGGGAGCACTACCAACCCCTTAGCAAAGAGGGGCATCCTCCTTCCCACCACCAAAATAACAGGTCAAGCAGTGTGAATACATTGGGGCTGAATGAACAGCTGGGGGAGGGGGTGGGGGGTCGGGGGTGGAACCACCCCTCACCCTCAGTGAAATTGACAATTCCTTGCTGTCAGAGGATTTCAGAGGGGTCTGCTCAAGAGATTAAAATGATCAGGCTACCTCAAATTTTCACAGCTGACAGGCAGGAATGAAGATATTGATCACAGAGCTTCCTGAAATCACCATGCCGGGGTGATTTTCAGGTTTGCCAGGCTAGAAGGGGTAGTCCAAAACACAAGACCCCCATCCCAGGAGAGAGCCCCCAGCCCGGGCCCACCCAACCCTCAGACCCTACGGGGACCCTCCTTCTGCAGCCTGGCAGCAGCAAAGGGGCAACTGCCCACTGAACTTACCTCCTTGACCACTCTTTGGGGAGGGGGGGGTGGGGGGGCAGGCCAAATTGTCAGTGCCATGATATGAGGGGGTGGGGGTGAACCATTAGCACTGCCGAGGCCACAGGGCCTGAGGGTAACGGGGATGAGTGGGGGGGGGGGGGCGGTGGGGGAGGGGGCATTGGGTCACCCTCATGTCTGTGTGGTGGGGTGGGAGCAGTGGGTGACCTGTTGTTTGAGGTTGGGAGGATGCCCCTCTTTGATGAGGCATTGGTGGTTCTCCCCTGGTCAACAGGGTGGGGTGTGGTCACCATTTCTTTCCTTGGGGGAGGGGGCCTCTGCATGCGGAGATCAAGGCACCCTTTGAAAAGGGTGCCCTGATCTCTGGCCAATAGATTTCTGAAGATGCATTAATTTGCACCCATCAGGTGATAGAATTCCACCTGACAGTTTTCCCGTCGGCGTGGGCACTTTGGGAGAATTCCGCCCAACACCTTTAATAATTCTCACATTTTCCCAGTGACAGATATTAAGCATGCTTTCTAGCCTGCAGGCATGAGCTGTGTTGTCTGGCTCCAGCAGCACTGTATTGTTACTGCAGCAGCAAAAGTGATGTTAATGGCTGTGATGTTTGTTTTAATCTGAACTAATGCAGAGTTCTGTAGTTTTGTGTTTTCCCCTGGGATATTTCAGAGTGGGGCTTGATTAGGTTGATTCACAGGTATGGTACTAAGACCGGGTACAGCTAGGCGTACACAGAGAACTCAAGCTTGATCTGCTTTTTGGGAGAAGAAATGCCTCTTTTCCCCTCTGAGGTCTGGAGACTAGAATCTGCCAATAAATAAGCCTTTTGTCTGAGATTCTGCTGTTTGGGGTTAAAGATTTCTCTGGAAGGTGCTGTATGAGAATTAGAAGACTGGTGTCTGTCTGGATCATACTTCAGAAGTGTCAAAACGCTAGAAATCTAGTACTTAAGGTACTAGGTAAGTATTTTTGGTTTCTGTGCTAACTGGTTCGAAAGAAGGGATTGTCTATGGGGGATACTGCTAAATTGGAACAAGAGAGATAGCTAGCTGTTAAGAATTATACTTTATCATGTTTAACTATTTTAATTGGTAAATGCTATGCAAATTCATTTTGTTATATTTTAACTGTTCTTAAATAATGTTTGTTTTGATAAAAGTTCCCTAGTGGTTCATTTGGATCGTACCTGGAATGAAACACCTTATGCTCATCCTAATGCCAATATCAAATGTGAAACTAAGATCTCCACTAACTTCATAAGAACATAAGAAATAGGAGCAGGAGTAGGCCATCTAGCCCCTTAAGCCTGCTCCGCCATTCAATAAGATCATGGCTGATCTGATAGTTCTACTTACCCACTCGTTCCCCATAACCCTTAATTCCCTGAATGGTTAAAAATCTATCTATCTGTGACTTAAACACATTTAACGAGGTAGCCTCTACTGCTTCATTGGGCAGAGAATTCCAAAGATTCACTACCCTCTGGGAGAAGAAGTTCCTCCTCAACTCTGTTCTAAATTGACTCCCCTGTATTTTGAGGCTATGCCCCCTAGTTCTTGTTTCCATTGTAAGTGGAAATAACCTCGCTGCTTCCACCCTGTCTAGTCCCTTCATTATCTTATATGTCTCTATAAGATCTCCCCTCAACCTTCTAAACTCCAATGAGTACAGGCCCAGTCTACTCAATCTCTCCTCATAAGCTAACCCCCTCATCTCTGGAATCAACCTGGTGAACCTTCTCTGTACCCCCTCCAAAGCTAATATATCCTTTCTTAAATAAGGGGACCAAAACTGTACACAGTACTCTAGGTGCGGCCTCATCAGTACCCTGTACAGTTGCAGCATGACCTCCCTGCTTTTATACTCCATCCCTCTTGCGATAAAGGTCAACATTCCATTTGCCTTCTTGATTACCCGCTGCACCTGCAAACTGAGTTTTTGTGATTCATGCACAAAGACCCCCAGGTCCCTCTGCACAGTAGCATGTTGTAATTTTTCACCGTTTAAATAATAGTCCATTTTACTATTATTCCTTCCAAAGTGGATAACCTTACACTTACCAACATTATACTCCATCTGCCAGATCCTTGCCCACTCACTTAGCCTATCCAAATCTCTCTGCAGACTCTCTGTGTCCTCCACACAATTTGCTTTCCCACTCATCTTTGTGTCATCCGCAAACTTTGTTACCCTGCACTCGGTCCCCTTCTCCAGATCGTCTATGTATATGGTAAATAGTTGAGGCCCCAGCACCGATCCCTGCGGCACGCCACTAGTCACTGATTGCCAACCGGAAAAGCACCCATTTATTCTGACTCTCTGTTTTCTGTTAGATAGCCAATCCTCAATCCACGCTAACACTTTACCCCCAATTCCATGTACCTTTATCTTATGCAGCAACCTTTTGTGAGGCACCTTTTCGAATGCCTTCTGGAAATCTAAATACACCACATCCACCAGTTCCCCTCTGTCAACCGCACTCGTTATATCCTCAAAAAATTCCAGTAAATTAGTCAAACATGACTTTCCCTTCATGAATCCATTCTGCGTCTGCTTGATTGAACCATTCTTTTCCAAGTGTCCTGCTATTTCTTCCTTAATGATAGATTCCAGCATTTTCCCAACCACGGATGTTAAGCTAACTGACCTGCCTTTTGTCTATCTCCTTTTTTAAATAGTGGTGTTACATTAGCTGTTTTCCAATCAGTTGGCACCTCCCCAGAGTCCAGTGAATTTTGATAAATTACAACTAATGCATTTGCTATTACTTCTGCTGTTTCTTTTAGTACCCTGGGATGCATTCCATCCGGACCAGGGGACTTGTCTACCTTTAGTCCCATTAGCCTACCCAGCAAAACCTCTTTAGTAATAGTGATCGTTTTTAGGTCCTCATCCCCTTTGTTGTTTTTTAAAGCCTTCCCAATCTTCTAGTTCCCCACTAATTTTGGCCACTCTGTTTGCATTGGTTTTTAATTTGATACTCTCCTTTATTTCCTTTGTTATCCATGGCTGGTTATCCCTTTTCTTACATTCCTTCTTTTTCACTGGAATATATTTTTCCTGAGTACTGAGAAAAATCTCCTTAAAAATCCTCCACTGTTCCTCAACTGTCTCACCAATTAGTCTGTGTTCCCAGTCTACATTATCCAACTCCGCCCTCATCCTATTGTAATCCCCCTTGTTCAAGCAGAGGACACTGGTTTGGGACCCTACTTTCTCACCCTCCATCTGTATTAGAAATTCAACCATATTGTGATCACTCATTCCAAGAGGATCCCTCACAAGGAGATCATTAATTTTACCTGTCTCATTACACAGGACCAGATCCAAGATAGCTTGCTCCCTTGTAGGTTCTGTAACATACTGTTCGAGGAAACTATCGCGACAGCATTCTAAGAACTCTTCCTCAAGTTCACCACGTCCGACTTGAGTTGACCAATATTTCGGGATTCTCGATCCTGGTCACAGAGAACAGTGTCAATGTCCCTAACGATACTATCCCCAATTACGACTACATTTCATTTTTCTCCCCCCACTTGAACGGCTCCCTGTACCACGGTGCCGTGGTCAGTTTGCTCATCCTCCCTGCAGTCCCCGTTCCCGTCCACACAGGGAGCAAGAATCTCGAACCTGTTGGACAGGTTCAGGGACTGAGGCTCCTGGAAGTCTACCTCCTGGATCCCTCTACCTGCCTCACTCGCAGCCCCACCCTCTTGTCCCTGACCACTGGTTGAATTCAAGTTAGTTAGTCTAAGGGGTGTGACTGCTTCCAGAAACACAGCGTCCAGGTAACTCTCCCCCTCCCTGATGTGTCACAGTGTCCGAAGCTCAGAATCCAGCTCATCAACCCTGAGCCAGAGTTCCTCAAGCAACCAACACTTACTGCAGACATGCTCACTGGGAACCACAGTGGGGTCCACCAGCTCCCACATCATGCAAGAACAACACATCACCTGACCCTCCATCCTTATTTTATTTGCTTTGTTTTTAAGTTTTTAAAAACTAAGAACTAAACCTACCCTGCCTCGCCCGTTTCCGCCTAAGCCCATTGAACTAAAGCCCTTCAGCCCTCTCTCTGCTACCTGCTCACTCCGCTGCCCGCTAACGACGCTGCCCGCTGGATAGTGCGGCCTGCTTTTTAAACCTCCTGCGCGCTTATAAAAAAATAAAAAATTCCTTCCCAGGTCACCCCGCGGCCGGCCTACTTCCGCTTTTCACTTAAACTAGGAAAAAAAAAAGAAACCCCGCGAAAAAGTAAGGAAAAAAAAGTCAATCCCTCACCCTTTTTACTTCAGCCACAAATCGCTCCTCTCTGCCTTGCTCCGGTCGAACAATGAGGACGCTCCCCCCAGGTAAGTAGCTTTTATATTTAAAAAACATTCCTTCCCGGGTCACCCCGTGGCCGGCTTACTTCCGCTTTTCACTTAAACTAGGAAAAAAAAAGAAATAAAGTACCTTGCAGTTTCTGATCTGGTCCTTGAACATATGTAACTCTATCATTATCCTCATCAGATGCTCCAATATACCAAAGACCATCAGTGGCATCATAAATATCTCATTAAAAAGGCTTCACCTGGTGAAGGAGCAGCGCTCCGAAAGCTTGTGATTTCAAATAAACCTGTTGGATTGTAACCTGGTGTCATGTGACCTCTCATCTTGTTAAGGAAGAGAAATACGTCCTTGATATTCCTGAGAGAAACATAGAAGATAGGAGCAGGATGAGGCCATTCGGCCCTTCGAGCCTGCTCCACTATTCATCACAATCATGGCTGATCGTCCAACTCAATAGCCTAATCCTGATGCAGTGAAGCGTTGTCTGTGTTCCGATAGGTTTTGGCATGTATAGCAATGCTATCAGATCATACATCACAAAGGATTCAAACTGAGAGTAAAACCATCCTGAACAGAATGCCATTTCATTCAAACAATAAATTGGGACATGAAATTAATAGAATAGGAATTAAGGATGCGATTCACGAAAAGTCAGGGTCTTGAATGATTTCCGGATTACTATTAATGTCACTGTATACTAGGAATATGATAAGCTCCCTGTTGCACCTTTTATTGGTGAATTCAGCTCTACACAGCATGCATATTCTCTAAGATAGCTCTGCCCTGCTAATTTTGACCTTTTGAGCATCTCTGATTTTAATCTCTCCACCACTGGTGGCCATGACTTCAGCTGCCTATGTCCCATTCCCCGGAATGCCCTCCAGACATCTCTCCACCTCACTACATTATTTTCCCCGGCTCTACTATCTCTTCATGTGACTCAGTGTCAAATCTTATTAGATAACAGTTGGTGCAGAGCCTTGGAATGTTTCAGTTTATGCTCCATAAAAATTCAAATTATTGTAAACAGCAATAGTGGCAGAGATCTGGAGTTTCAATTATCCAGGATTAGGTACAAGGCAGTGGCATTGTTCTGAATGAGTCTTCAAGCTAAAAGTCTTGATAATAATTGAGCTTTAACAGAGCTAGATACAAGTAGACATGAAATAAGTCAGAGTAAAATACTGAAGTAATTCATCAAAGTGATGTTTTATATATACAGCAGTTCGCAGTGAAGAATATCAAGAAGTATGATTGGAGGAAAACTAACTGTCCTCATCTTTGTGTGGCATTATCATTGTTTAAACTGTAGCAGTGAAAAATGGTGTGATAGATTGGGATAAACAATTGACAGTTGTTGCTAATGTTATCATTAATTTGCAGTTTAGATGTGTCTCGTGTGTCTGGACTCTAATGCTTTATACTTGGGAACCTTTATCCTCACAGCTGTAACAGACTGCCACAGAAATCAGCAAAAATATTACTGCTCTTGTTAAAAGGAAAGAAAGAAACATAGGTTTAGGTCATACCTTTCACAACTTCAGGACTCCCAGCTTGTTTCATGGCCATTGAGATACTTTTGAAATAAAGGGTGGGATTTTCTGGCCACACTCGCCCCCAAGGCTGGAAATTCCTACCCGAGGTCAACAGATCTTTGCACGGTCCATCCCCACCCGCCACAATTCCACCCAAAATGTTTCCTAACATAGGAAAAAAGGCATTGACGTTGAAAACTCTGGCAAACAGCAATGAGATATATTTTATCTTGAGCTTGGGGTCCAGATGGGGTCTATTTAGGATTTGCCTGTTACTACAAGAATGCTACCATTGACTCTTACTCATTAAAAAAAAATCATTGGTCGGAATTCTCCGACCGTTCACGTCCCGCCGCTGCTGCAAGCAAGGATGGAGAATTTGACACTCAACCAAATCTCCGTTCACTGCAGCGGGACCAGAGAATCCGCTGGCATTAACAGACATTGTTTATTTAGAGGTCTATATACATCTCAGGAACTGTACACAAGGTTGCATTTCTGCTTCCCTCCAGTCTCGATTAGTTGATCATGTGACATTGCATCATAGTTATAGCGATGGTTACATCAGTATCAGGTACTCCCGATGTTAACCCTTTACATCTCCCTTTAGCCCAAACATGTACTTTTTCCTACCCCTCCCTGCAAAGTCTTTGGCCGAAACAAATTCCACCCGTTGACCCCGGTGGGTTTTTCTGCAGTGAACGGAGATCTGGCTGATTCTCCATCCTCACTGGCAGCGGCAAAGGGGTGTGAAAGGCTGGAAAATCCTGGCCTTAAACTTCATTGTGTGTCTTTGAGGTTGCATTGACCAATCTCCCTGATTTGATCCTGACTTCATTTTGAGATTGAGCATGAATGCACTTTCTCATTGTTCAATAAGAGTGTTTCCCATCTGGGTGGCTATCGAGTTTCTCTTTGTTTCTGATTTTCATTTATTATCACGTGTATTAGTATACAGTGAAAAGTATTGTTTCTTGCATGCTATACTGTGAAGTTGTACGAACTAAGGAATAGCATGATGGGAAAATTGGTCAGCTATTTGGTACAATATAAGCAAGGCTGACTCTGCATAACTTTAAGACTGTGTGAGTAAATAAAACAAGATAAGGTCGGGGATGATGGAGTCACCGACCTTCTTCTGTTCCATCGAAGGACAAGATAAGAGTATGAATGTTGAGACAAAGAGTTCCAGGAGGTCAGCAAGTTATGACATGATTAATGACATTGCGTATGATTCTATTACTAATCGAATTCCTGAATATGCTCTGGTCACGCAAACTGATAATGATTATGTATAAATACTGAACTGATTCTTTGTGTAATTGTGGACTTGAGGAGGAATTAGCAAGTTGTACCAACTGCTCTCTGAACTCAAGTTGTCAGCCAATACTGCATGTAGTCTTTCGTAAATAAATACTAGTTGTTTTGTCTGAACGAACTTTGTTGAGTTTTTCTATCACAGTCAAGAAGCAGGAAAATTTCCACTTCAACATTTGGCGCTGTGAACAGAAACCAATACCCTGAGTGAATTCCGTGGGGGACTGAAGAATTGATCGAGCCACGACCCGGAGGGAAGAGACGGACGCCGGCACAAGGTAAGATTCACCTTGGTCTCTCTCTCTCTCTCGGATCGGTGCGACGACCCCTCGTCCCTGACGGAGGACACTAACAGGTGACGGTATTCGAATCTAAATTGGACTGTGAATAGAGAGTATTTAGGGTCAGGGGCCCGATTGTGGCTAGCCTAAGGTCAGGGACCCCTTGATCTCGTTTTACATCCGGATCAGGGTTATACAGGCTTAGTTTGGGTCAGGGATCCTGTGATTTGAATAGTTTGGGTTAGGGACCCTGTGATTTCATTAGTTTGGGTCAGGGACCCTGTGATTTGACTTTGGTACCAGGAATTCTTTTTTTAACACTTTTGCCAGGGGCACGTTATGGGACAGAGTTTAGACAAAACAGGGGGAAATTTCCTTTGCTTTTTATGTGTTCTGAGTCCCCCGCTCAGGAACGTAATTTGCGTCGATTATCTGCTGCACTAAATAGTAAATTAGGTAAAGATATTTGGCCATTAGGTGGCACATGGAACTTGGAAAATTGCACTGGAGCAGAAAAAGCTATTTGGAAAGAAAATGCAGGTTCAAAGTGGAAAACTTTAATTTCAAAATGGAAAAAAGAGTCGACTAGGCGCCACGAACAATTGCTATTAATGAGTTGGAGGGATAACGCCCGTTAAAGAGGGATTGATGAATGTGTGGACGGGAAATCATAGGATTGGGAAACTTTAAAATTGGAATGTGAACTTTGGGATAAGAAAGCATCGGGTGATAGGCAGGTTGGGCTAGCCCATCAGATTAAACAACAGGAGGATCCTCCCAGTTGCTCTGGCATGCCGCTGTTTCCCTACTCAGGTGATACAGAGGAAGAGGAGGAGTTGACCCCTGGACCCTCCCTTTATCCACCACTCCCTGGGGTGCTGTTCAGCTTCCTTGTCAATTGGCTGTTATTAAATGTGCGGCGCACACGAAGGGGGACACTCCTGTGCAATTAAGGAATGCCCGTGCTGATTCAGCTGCTAAGGTGGCAGCTGTATCGGCCTCTGTGATTGTTCCCACTGGGGGTAATCAGGCTCTAAATTGGGTACCTGCATTAGGGACGAAGGGCATGCCAGAGATGACTGAGGTTCAACAATTACAGAGGGACGCCTCTGATTCTGAGTGCACGCTATGGAAGTCAATGGGGTGTTCGCACTCCTTGGCACGGGACCTCTGGCTTACTCCAGTTAGTCAAGTGTGTATTCCAGATTCTTAATTGCCGGTTCTTATTGACTATTTGCATTCTTGTACCCATCTCAGCAAGGAGGGAATGGTACAGCTACTTCTAAAGACTTGGTTGCACTCAGATTTGAATACAGCAGCGCAAACACGGCTGGATCGATGCCTCATTTGCATGAGAAATAATAAGGGTAAAGGCATTAAATGCCCTCCCGGAACCACTCCCTCGCCAGATGGTCCTTTTGACTGTATACAGCTTGATTTTATTGAATTACCAAAAGTAAATTGCTATAAATATTGTTGAGTAATAATCGATGTGTTTAGTAAATGGATTGAAGCCTTCCCCACCACGAATTGTACTGCACATATGGTGGTGAAGTTATTGTTGACAGAAGTTATTCCCTGTTTTGGGGTCCCCAAAATGGTGAGCTCAGATAATGGACCACATTTCGTGGCTCGGATCAATACTGAATTGTGCGAAGCACTCGTAATTAAACAACAACTACACTGCGCGTATCACCCGCAGGCAGCAGGAATTGTTGCATACTGTTCATAGAGAAGAAAATGAGAGAGTGCAGAATGTAGTGTTACAGTCATAGCTAGGGTGTAGAGAAAGATCAGCTTAATGTGGGGTAGGTCCATTCAAAAGTCTGATGCCAGCAGGGAAAAAGCTGTTCTTGAGTCGGTTGGTACTTGGACCTTTGTATCTTTTTCCCGATGGAAAATGCTGGAAGAGAGAATGTCCGAGGTGCTTGGGGGTCCTTAATTATGCTGGCTGCTTTGTCGAGGCAGTGGGAAGTGTAGACAGTGTCAATGGATGGGAGGCTGGTTTGCGTGATGGACTGGGCTTTATTCATGACCTTTCGTAGTTTCTTGCGGTTTTGGGCAGACCAGGAGCCATACCAAGCTGTGATACAACCAGAAAGAATACTTTCTATGGTGCATCTGTAGAAGTTGGTGGAAGTTGTCACAGACATGCCAAATTTCATTGGTCTCCTGAAAAAGTAGATGCGTTGGTGGGCTTTCTTAACTATAGTGTCCACATAGAGGGACCAGGATAGGTTGTTGGTGATCTGGACACCTAAAAGCTTGAAGCTCTCGTCCATTTCTACTTCGTCCCTATTGATGTAGACAGGGTCATGTTCATTACCACAGGAAGTAGTTGATGCCAAAACATTGAATGCATTCAAGAGGCGGCAGGATGTGGCACTTGGGGTGAACGGGATCAAAGGTTAGGTGGAGAAAGCAGGATTAGGCTATTGAGTTGGACGATCAGCCATGATCGTGATGAATGGCGGAGCAGGCTCGAAGGGCCGAATGGCCTCCTCCTGCTCCTATCTTCCATATTTCTGTAAAGATATATCGGCTAACTAGTCACATATGCTAAATTATATTCCCATGCAAAATAGTAGAACAGCTCGTTAACAAACTGATGCCGTGTGTTATGAAGATTCTTCATTATTGATGTATTGACTGCCTCCGTAATGCTACTATGCAGCCTACTCCATCTGGAGCAGTAATCAGTGATAATGATGAAAACTTTGCCTACAAACTCAAGTTCATTTCCAGGTGTTCCCTTGGCCTCAAAGGAAAAGTGGACGGTGCCAGTGGTTTCCTCTGCTGTTGGGCATTAACTGCACACATAAGGCAATTTGAGATTAACTCTTCAGTGAAGTGACCAATGTCTGGCCACCGGACTGACTGCTGGGCTCCTGCTCGGCATTTCACTCTCCCCAAGTGACCTTGATTCTGGAGGATTTTAAATTGAAATGTTTTAAGGATGATGAGTCTGTCATTAAAAACTAAGAAATTATCAATTCTTGTGAGAAGTATTGGGTTGTTAGGAGCGTAAACTGGCCATCCATTCTGGCAATACTCTTTTATGTGGATGCATTTGTTGTTCTACCATTGTGCTTGCTTAATCTCTCACAATCTCTTTTCTGTGGCTGATACATGTTTATTAATGAGTGAAGTTTAATTTTCCACTTTCTCATAAAATTTAAATCTTCCAGTTTGACTCCTTCTTATTTTCCATGATAATGCATCTGCTGTTATCCGACACCCCTTTTGAACATACCCAGTAACTGAATCATACCTCAGAGTCTCAGTCTAAGAAGTTGAATTCCAGGTGACATTTTTGTAATCTCCTTTGGTTAAGAAGAGTAACCAAAGGCTTGTGATCAGTTTAAACTTTAAACTTTAGTCCCATGACATAAGCAGAGAACTACTCGCACGCCCATATGGCTGCTAATGTTTCTTGATCAATGGTTACGTACCATTTCTCTGTGTCCATGAGAGGTCTTGAGGTATAATAAACTGTTCTACCTGGTCTATTATTTTCAACTTGAAACATCACTGCACCCTAGCTTGTAGATGGTGCATCCGCAGCTACAGTTGTTGGGAAGTCTGGATTAAGTATGCTAGGATTTCTGGTGAAGTTGGGAGGTTTTCAATGTTGTCAGAAGCATTTTGCTGGTCCACATTCCAGCACCACTGTTGAACAGCCCCTTATTTCCACCAAGTCCTGTCAGAACTTGCCCACTTGACTAATCATGCCAAGGAATCTTTACAATCCTATGATGGTTCTAGGCTGCAGGAACTACATTGGATTTCTATGGGTTGGCAGTAATTTCCAAAGCTTGCAAAACGTGGCTGAGGAAGTTTACTATAGCTTTGCAAATTCACACTTGTCATTTATCGTCAAACCAGGTTCTTACAGAAATTTGAGAACTGTTCTCACTCGATGGTTATACTCTTCCCTCGAGGAACCATGTACAAGTTTGTTGTCTATGTGACATATTCCACCTTTCATGCCTTTCAGAGTCAGAGACATCATTCTTTGGTGCAGAAGCAATTCCAAATGGTAACCAGTTAAAACAATAATGACCAAATGGGGTAATAAAAACAGTTAGCAATCTGGATTCTTTGTCCAGAAGCCAAAGAATCCAGATTGCTGGATTGCTACCAATGATTGGTGGTAACATCTAATTTTGTGAAGAGGATGCTTTTTGCTAATTTGACCATGTTATCCACTGGTGCCATTGAATGGGTCTACTGACTTGTTTTACTGAAACACGTTTACACAGATTCTAATTGAATCATTAGACTTTGGTACTGTAATTATTCTTTGGTACTGTAATTATTCCAGAACATCACTTTTTTGGTATGGTTACTGGAGTATAGATCCCATTGTTGTAACATGTTCAATCTTGCTGTTGGCTTTGTCGAAGAGTGGGTGAGGGACCTTTCTCGCTGTGAAGAGACCTATAGACTTAGCATCCACCCTCAGGGTTAAATGATATTAGAACATAGAACATAGAACAGTACAGCACAGAACAGGCCCTTCGGCCCACGATGTTGTGCCGAGCTTTATCTGAAACCAAGATCAAGCTATCCCACTCCCTATCATCCTGGTGTGCTCCATGTGCCTATCCAATAACCGCTTAAATGTTCCTAAAGTGTCTGACTCCACTATCACTGCAGGCAGTCCATTCCACACCCCAACCACTCTCTGCGTAAAGAACCTACCTCTGATATCCTTCCTATATCTCCCACCACGAACCCTATAGTTATGCCCCCTTGTAGTAGCTCCATCCACCCGAGGAAATAGTCTTTGAACGTTCACTCTATCTATCCCCTTCATCATTTTATAAACATCTATTAAGTCTCCCCTCAGCCTCCTCCGCTCCAGAGAGAACAGCCCTAGCTCCCTCAACCTTTCCTCATAAGACCTACCCTCCAAACCAGGCAGCATCCTGGTAAATCTCCTCTGCCATTCTAAGCCTGGAAATAGGGATGGAAATTCATTTTGGAATACATTGTTGGACTGTTGGTCAGCAATTTCATCAACATTGTAATCAGCCTCAACTTGTTTTCTGCTCAAAAATGATGACTCCTGGTTCTGTTGTGACATTAATGTACCTTTAAGAGTTTTTTAAAATCAAGCTCTCTCAGCCTTAGCTGATGTCACTGTTGCCGAGCTATCCATAGGGATATTTCTCCTTTAGTGGTTTAAATGGGAGTTGTTTATTTTTACTCTGGGTTGTTTTATGGCCCTGCATTGTTAGGAGGAAGGTCATGATTTCTGGTCAGTTTTTTTTCCTTCCCAGGGAATTCAAGGTTTCATTTTCTGTTTTTGGCTGGCAGCAGTGTTTAGTTTGGTTTAGAAGGGAGTGGACATCAGATAAAAGCAGTCTCTCTCTCTCTCTCTCACTACCTGAGTTTTGGAAGTACTGCTGGTTAGCTGAAAGCAAGACTTCTTGCCTTCCTGTAGTAGAAACTCTGCTGTTGGTGGCTTGACCAGAGTCTCTCCCTCGTGTTCTGTGAAACTATTCTGACTTCAAATTGTTCTGAGTGTATCAAGAGAACTGCAGCATTCATCCAAACGACTCAGTTCTTGTATCATGTGAGCATTAGTCTTTGCTGTGTTAAACCTGTGGAAGGGTTGTGTTTATGGGATTGGTTTGATTGGAACATCTTAGATATATTCGTTAAGAGTTATACATTATTGTGCTTGTTTTGTTTGTAATTGATAACAGTAATTGCTAATATTCTTACTATACATGTTAACTATATTCTTCAATAAACCTTGTTTGATAAAAGCTCACTAGTGGGTCATTTGAATCAATCCTGACGTGAAGCATATCATGCTTACCCAACCAATTTCAAGATGCAAAACTTATGATCCAGGTGGGCTTCATAAAACACTGTGAAGTTTCTGATCTGAACCATAACACTGTACATCCTAAAAGAGTGCAAAGATTTATTTATCATTGCATATTAATCTTGCACAGTGTCAGCCTATTACTTTCAGTGTAGTCACTCCTGGGCCTTGCAACTGGATGAAGGGTAGCGCTAACATAATGGGGGTGACTCTCCCGGCCTATTGTGCTGCTCGCCATTGACATTCACATTTCATTATGATTAGCGAGCCCGGGACAGTGTTCTCTGGGGTCGCTAGTTTCTTCCCCTCCTCCCCAGCAGGAGTGGTTCCCACCAGTCGGGATTAAAGCTGGTCCTTGTCAAAGGGGACCGGTGTGCTCACCCCACTGGTGGAGACAGATGCCATTGCGGATGCCCAGGAGATTCAGGGACAGGGGGGTGACCTGGCACTGCCAACCTGGCATCAACAGCCTGGCACCCTGGCACTGCCCACTGGTACAGGGCAGTGCCAAGGAAGCAGGGCTGATGGTGGGGGAGCTCACTGTGCACTCTGCATTAGGGATCAGTGGGAGAGAGAGAGGGAGGGGGCGATTGGGGCTGGCCATGGTGGGGAGGGGTGATCGGGGCTGTACAAGGGGAGGTCCTGTCAGGTTGGACATGGGGGTGGGAGGTGCCTTAGGCTGGCAATCGGGGGTGTGATCACGGAGGCAATTAGAAAACCAATGATCAGGAGGCCAGCGATGGACGCGGCCAGCATGCATGCGCTGATCACCCCACTAACAGATTGGCGCATGTGCAATGGCCCACTCAGCACGCTGATGCTGGCCTCCCTAGTGGGAATACACAGATGTACAGAATACTGGAGATTCATTCAACTAAGTACACTCAAGAAACAGGCAGGAAATTCTCCTGTTTTCCCGCCCGTCGGGGCACTCAGTTTTTTTTGGGAGATATATTTAAGCCACTTTACTTCTTCAGATAAAACTGAAACACCTGCACCAGTATCTAGCTTGAATTCTATGCAATGAACATCAACTTCTAATTTAACACTCCAGTGATTGTTTTATTGCTTTAATTTCTTCAAAGGAAGGTTTTTTGTTTCTTCTAGTTCTCAAAATAGTTCCCTGTTATTATCTCTTTCTTCCTATGAGCTACTTGTATTTTAGATCAGCAGGTATTTTTTAAAGTGTCCTATCTTTCCACAGTTTGAAGGACATCACTTATTTTTTTCCAAGATCAACCATTTTGTTTAGCTGCCTAAGCTCAGGCTCTTGTGCTACTTGCACTGTGTTTGAGAGAGTTAACTCTTCTCTCATTTGTAAGAGAGCTAATAGGGTTTAATCTAAGACCTAGCTGGAATATAATTGTGTATTAATTCATCTCAGAAGATCCCATAATTGCAATGCTCCATGAGCTGATTCAGCTCATTTATGAGTGAATCCATACTTCATCCTGCTTTTGTTTCTCTTGTTATACTTCTCTCCCTCACTGAACAAGTTTTATCAAACACTGAAGTACATATTGGACGGGATTTTCCGGCTGCGCTTGCCCCAAAACCGGAAAATCCCACCTGACGTCAATGGACCTTTGCATGGTCCGCCCCTGCCCACTATGATTCCCATAGCGGGTGGGACAGGAAAATTCACCCACTGACTACCTGGAGGACTTCATTGTATGATCTTGCAGCTTCAGTAACTCCCTGTCTCTTTATTGTATTGTCTTCAATAGTCCCTACTGCATAAAGTATTGCCCTGATCCGTTTCTTCTTACTTATGCATACCTGAAGCTGTTCTGTACCTGGAGAATCTCTTCCATCAATTGTTCCATTGTTGTGCCTGTTGTGATATTATCTACTAGATAATAACCAGTTAGATAATGACCTGATCATTTGTTTTTCAATGATATTGGTTGAGGGATAAATATTGGTCAGAACACAAGGGAGATCCACTCTGGCTATTTTCTGAAATTGTCCCATGGGATCTTTCCTGTTCAGCTGAGAGGGTCGGTGTGACCTTGGCTGAGCCTCTATTCTGAAAAATGCTGCCTCTGACAGGGTCAGCGGATGTGCTCAATTCTCTCAGTTGTTTTTCAGCATAATGCTGAGGTGAATATCTGTGGGTGTGGTATTCAACAAGAGTTGAAATTTTGCTGTCAGTATATTTACTGACTACTTAGATGTCATTAAAAAAAGGAACAATATCTCATTCCTGCCCTTATTACTTCTTGACTTGACTGTTCCAATGCTCTCCTGGCAACCCCTCTCGATTACTGTCACTTCCAGCCCTAAATTCGTCTGCACTCCTCCATTTCTGGCCTCTTGAATGTCCTTGCCACCTATTGTCTATCATGCTGCCACCCTACCCACCTGCACCACCTGACAACAACAACCATATCCACCTGTCATCTACCCATCCTGCCACCTACCATCCTACCATCCTATTGCCCTACCCACCCTGCCACCTACCACTCTACAACTTACCACCTTACCCACTCTGCAATTTACCACCCTACCCTCTATCAGCCTGCTACAAGTCTATCCACTCTCCCTACTACCCTATTCACTTACCTCCTCCCACACGGTTGTTAACACACTGAAAATTTCCAAAATCTTTTCATTCTGTTCAATTAAGACTTTTCAAAATACGACAGCTTGTGATTTTGTGGCTTGCCCCAATGATGCTGCCCTATAAGGAAGATTCCCACAACAGACCCGCTTTGCATTTCTGAGAAGGCCCAGTTCAGATATCTGGGCCAAAAATGTGGAACTCCGGCACTGTCCAAAAAGAACAAATCAGAGTAGAATGGCAATTCAACAATGATTGCCGCTCCTCGGAAGATTCGATTCGGTATCTCCATGTGGCTCGATGTTATAACACATCTGTAATGCACCATCAATCAAGCAAAGACTAGTTTGTATGCAAGAACAAATAGGCTTTTATTAGCAAAAGACTTGGAGCACACCCATGCCGATGAACTGGTCCAGACTGAGGCAGGGGGGGTGGGAGCAGTCGCCTTTATACCTGGACCAGGGTGGGGGGGGGGGGGGGGAGTCCCGGGCAGGGCCGGCAGGGACGTGTCCAGGCATGTCACACACACAGGCAATAAGCTAACAGTGGTTTACCACAATCTGTAAAGCATTTTACCATGTTTCCAGTATGTTGAAGGTGCTATATAAATGCAGGTTGTTAACAACAATGAATCCCTTCAAAATAATTCACTAATTGTGAAGCTCTTTGTTAAATCCTGAGGAAGTGAAAGGCATTGCATTAAATGTATGTACTTTCCTTCTTTCTTGATGTGATATTTGGCATGATTTATACAATTATTTTAACAGAAGAGTAACGGGCAAAATCATGAATGAGATCGGCCTGTTTAACCATCATAATGGGAGCAATAAGGGGCAGCATTTTATATTTCCTCATCAATTATAGATTCATAGAGGTTTACAGCGTGGAAACAGGCCCTTTGGCCCAACTTGTCCATGCCGCCCTTTTTTAACCCCTAAGCTAGTCCCAATTGCCCACATTTGGCCATATCCCTCTATACCCATCGTACCCATGTAACTGTCTAAATGCTTTTTTAAAGATAAAATTGTACCCACCTCTACTACTACCTCTGGCAGCTCGTTCCAGACACTCATCACCCGTGTGTGAAAGAATTGCCCCCTCTGGACACTTGTATCTCTCCCCTCTCACCTTAAACCTATGCCCTCTAGTTTTAGACTCCCCTACCTTTGGGAAAAGATATTGACTATCTAACTGATCTGTGCCCCTCATTATTTTATAGACCTCTGTAAGATCACCCCTAAGCCTCCTATGCTCCAGAGAAAAAGTCCCACTCTACCCTTATAACTCAAACCATCAAGTCCCACTGCAAGAAATATACCACCATAAATCACAGCTCTCTAACCCCCAAAAGCAATATGTTTTCTCCCATTCTGTTTCAGAACTGATGGACAGATACAGCATGACTTGCTGTCAGACTACATTAGGTAGGGAGCCAATATATTGACATTTTCCAGCTCTTCATGTTCTTGTATCCTCCCTGAGATTTGTTTTAACCTGTCGCAATCTCTGTTCAGAATCTTTCTCGGCCTAGTATCTTTCCTTTGCAAGCTGTTCTTTTTCAATATGAATGAATCCAAATTTCACAAGCTTTCAATCGCCTCAAAATGGGGCCGGTGACATTACTCACTTCAGTAAAACCAGCGGTGCAACTAGCCCCATTTTGAAAGGAGTGTACTGATGGGTGTCCAAAGCAAATGCCTGTTTCAGGTGAAGGGCCACTTCTAATATGCAAATATGTTATTACAGGACCCGGACCTGCCATTTTCAGGCAGAACAATATAGACTGCGCTGACCAGTTGTGACAGCAATAGAACCAGAGGCCTAACGGTGTACTTAATGAAGGACTGCTTGTTGTCGATGTTGTTGTAACTTATACACTCAACTTTATATGCCAACCATTAATCATTCTCCAAATAAGCTGGCTTTGGTTTAAATAAAACAAATTATTTAGTAGTTGCTGAAGAAATCCATTAAAAAAAATCAATACAAACCAATAAACATGCTAGACAGTTTTCCACAATATAATGATGTAAGCAGAATCTTTCATATGAAGTTGTGCAGACGGCATTTTATTAAATATTATATATTGATTCTTCCAACAACAGAACAACTTTGAAATGAAAACTATTTTTTTTGTGTGTACCGACACAAGGCTTATGCATCCTTTAACATACCAATTAATTCAATATTGGCATGGTATTTGACAAATGACCTGACCCAGTGTTGTGGTGCATTGGTTTGCACTAACTGCTCAGAAGTTAGAGTGAATTGCTGATCAAGAGAGTGGTGGGTCAGGCTCAGTGCTCTATGATTTTCCACTGATGTCATGGAAAGCCTGCTTGCACTGAGCCCAGCTGGCATCCGACAGTCGGTTTTAGAGTGTTTAAGGCCTATAGAAATGGAGGGAAGCTTTTCCCTGCCCCACGGTAGTGGACTGAGAGGCGGGGGGGGGACCAGGAAAATAGTAACGAATGGCTTTGAGACAACTCCCTGTGCATTCCCAACCCTGGAAAAGTCCAGGATAGCATGTGGATCACATGCCCACTCAATAGAAGAGGGCACCCGATTCAAGTAATTAAAGTCACAATTAGGAGCAATTTCCCATACTGGCCAGTATTTTGCCAATGGACAAGTTGCCAGCTTTGTGGAGAGGCAGTGGCGTAGAGGCATTGTCACTGGACCAGTAATCCAGAGACCCAGGGTAAGATCTGGGGACCCAGGTTCAAGTCCCACCTTGGTAGATGGTGAAATTTGAATTCAATAAATATCTGGAATTAAATGCCTAATAGTGTGACCATGAAGCCATTGTCGATTGTCGTAAAGAGCCATCTGGTTCACTGACATCCTTTAAGGAAGGAAATCTGCCGTCCTGGTCTGGCCTACCTGTGACTCCAGAGCCACAGCAATGTGGTTGACTCTCAAATGCTCTCTGAAATGGAGAACAGTTAGGGATGGGCAATAAATGTTGGATCCAGCCAGTGACGCCCACATCCCATAAATGAATATTAAAACAAAGACAGCTTCCTAGCAGCAGTATGAGGAGAGCTATCAAAGTCTGAGGCTCTGTCCCACAAAGAAGAGGCTGCTACAGGGGCAGCCACCCCTGCAGCCCTCATGGAGAAGTTATCCCTCTGATGGGTGGGGCCTCTTTCTCTGAGGCCGCTCAATCCTCAAAGCTAGCAGTGACCACCGGTTGGGCTGCTGAGGCTTCAGAGTTGCCAGCCCTCTGAGCAAGCTGGCAGCAATAGGAGCCCCTGCCATCCTTCATTGGATGGCAAACTCAGAGGAAGCCAATGGGGAGATCATTTCCAATAAAATAATCCTGTCAATATGGCCGTCGGCCATAAATGTGGTCTTGGGATCCTCACTTGGTCTGAATGTTGGGATCTCGGAGCTCATGGTATAATTCAGCCCATAGGAACAGGAATAGGCCATTCAGCTCCTCAAGCTTGTTTCGCCAGTCATTCAGAAGGTGACCGATCTGTACCTCAACTTTATTTGTCCTCCTTAATTCCCTATTCCCTATTATCATTTATCTTCTTCAAGAGTGTCTCAAAAGTTTAGGGTTATGTATTCCAGGCTGTGGAATCAATGGAAATGATGAGCAAATTGGGAAAGGATGTGTTGTAGCAATATTGATAACAGCAGAATTATAATACTGGAGATTTCAGAAAGGGTGAGTAGAAACATCGTGGATATAACTTTAAAAAATCATTCATGGGATGTGGGTGTCACTGGCAAGGTCAGTATTTGTTGCCCATCCCTTGGGAAGTTGGTGGTAAGCTGCCTTTTGGAACCATTGCAGTCCATCTGGTACAACCACAGCACTGTTAGGAAATGAGTTCCAGGATTGGACCCAGGGCCAATCGCCTCTGCAGCAGCTAGTGCCTTCAAATACTTCTTTAAATTGTGTAGAATTAATCACATTGGCTGAAGACTAGTATCCCAATGCTGGCGACCTCAGGAGGAGGATGGTATGTGTTTTGGAAGGGAACTTGTAGGTGATGGAGTTCCCATGTACCTGCTGTCCTTGTCCTTCCAGGTGGTATAGGTGTTTAGAAGGGGCTGTTGAGGAAACATTGACAACTTGCTGCAGTGCATCTTGGGGATGGTGTACACTGTGCGTCAGTGGTGGAGCAATTTAATAAAATGCTTCATTTAAACAGAAAGTGCTGGAAATACTCAGCAGGTCTGGCAGCATCTGTGGAGAGAGAAACAGAGTTATAATTCTGAGTCAAATTTGGTTCCTTTTCAGTTGTTGAATGAGGTGCTGATCAAATGGGCTGCTTTGTCCTGGGTGGAGTTGAACATCTTGGTTGTGACTCCTGACTTGTGTCATGCAGATGGTGGACAAGCTTTGGGGGACAGAAGGTGAACTACTCACCTCAGAGTTCCCAACCTCTGACTTACTCTTGTAGCCTGGTTCAGTTCAGTTTCTGTTCAATGGTAACACCCAGCATGTTAATAGTGGGCGCTTCAGCGATAATAATGCAATTGAATGTCAAAGTGAGATGATTACATTCTCCCTTGTTGGAGGTGGTCATTGTCTGGCACTTACAACTTGTTAGCCTAAGCCTGAGTGATTCAGGTCTCGCTGCATATGGAGATTGACTCCATCTGTACCTGAGGAGTTGTGAAGGGTATTGAACATAGTGCAATCATCAGCAAATATCCCCACTTCCGACCTTATGATGGAGGGAAATCCATTGATGAAGCAGCTGAAGATGGTTGGGCCTTGAACATCACCCTGAGGAACTCCTGCAGAAATATCCTAGGACTGGGATGATCGCTCCCCAACTACCATAACAAAATTCCTTTGTGTTAGGTATGGCTCCAACCAGTGGAGAGATTTTCCCTCATTCCCATCAACTTCAACTTTGTTTGGACTCCTTGGTGTCAAGGGCAGTCACTCTCATCACCCCTCTTGAGTTCAGCTCTTTTATCCATATTTGGATGAAGGCTGTAATGAGGGCAGGAGCTGAGTGGCCTGGCAGAACCCAAACTGAGAACCATTGAGCAGTTATTACTCTTGATAGTCACTTGAAAGAACTGTCAATTACTCCTTCCAACATTTGCTAATTAAGAAGGGAAGACTGATGGGGCGGTAATTGGCTGAGTTGGATTTGTTCTGCTTTTTGTGTGCACAATATAGCTTGGCGATTTTCCACATTATCAGGTAGACGTCAGTGTTGTAGTTGGACAGGAGTAGCTCGGCTATGGGAGCAGATAGTTGTAGAGTACAAGTTTTCAGTACTATTGGTTGGATGTTGTCATGGCCATTTGCCTCTGCAGCATCCAGTGCCTTCAAATGTTTCTTGATTTTATGTGGAGTTAATTGAATTGGCTGAAGACTGGTATCCCAGTGCTGGGGACCTCAGGAGGAGGTCGAGAAGGATCATTCATTCAGCATATCTGGCTGAAGATGGTTGCAAATGGAATTAAAGAACAGCAATTGATGCAAGAATCTGGTAGGATTTGTCTGCAGACTTCCTGAGTGAAGTATAGTGGGGAATTACACAAATATGGAAATGGAAGGCTTGCATTTATATAGCATCTTTCATGACCACTGGACACTCTGAAGCATATTAAAACCAATGAAGTACTTTTGAAATGGTGACTGTTATGATGTAGGAAATACAGTGGCTAATTTTTGCACAGGAAGATCCCACAAACAGCATAGAAACATGGAAAAATAGGAGGAAGCCATTCGGCCCGCCAAGCCTGCTCCGCCATTCATTATGATCATGGCTGATCATCCAACTCAATAGTCTGGTCTCACCTTCCCCCCCATATCCTTTGATCCCCTTTGCCTCATCTAACTGCTTCTTGAAAACGTTTAATGTTTTGGCCTCAACTATTTTCAGTAGTGGCGAATTCCACAGGCTCTCTGGGTGAAGAAAATTCTCCTCATCTCTGTCTTAAACCATCTACCCTGAATCCTCAGACTGTGACCTCTGGTTCTGGACTGCCCACCATCGGGGGACCATCCTTCTTACATCTACCCTGTCTAGTCCTTTTAGAATTTTATAAGCTTCTATGAGAACCCCCCTCATTCTTCTGAACTCCAGCGAATATAATCCTAACCGACTCAATCTCTCCTCAGTCCTGCCATCCCAGAAATCAGCCTGGTAAATCTCCTTTGCACTCCCTTTAGAGTAAGAATATCCTTCTTCAGGAGTCCAAAACTGCACACAATATTCCAGGTATAACCTCACCAATGCCCTGCATCAAGACATCCCTATTCCTGTACTTGAATCCTCTCGCTATGAAGGCCAACATACCATTTGCCTTCTTTACTGCCTGCTGCACCTGCATGCTCACATTCAGCGACTGGTATCGAGGTATGAAATTAACTAGAAAACCATTTTTTTTGGTCAGGGAATGAATATCGGCCAGCGCATCTGGGGCGGCATTTTACAGGCACGACAGCCCGAGGTTCGTACAATCCTACCCGAGGCCAATGGAGAATGCCATTCTACGAGCCTCGTCTGCCCCCGGAATCGGGGCGGGCATGTTGGTAAAATTCCAGCCTGGGGATAACTCTTCTTTGAAACAGTGCCATTATTTATGTCCAGTAAGAAGTTTAACAACACCAGGTTAAAGTCTAACAGGTTTATTTGGTAGCAAAAGCCACACAAGCTTTCGGAGCTCCAAGCCCCTTCTTCAGATGAGTGGGAATTCTGTTCACAAACAGAGCTTATAAAGACACAGACTCAATTTACATGAATAATGGTTGGAATGCGAATACTTACAACTAATCAAGTCTTTAAGATACAAACAATGTGAGTGGAGAGAGCATCAAGACAGGCTAAAAAGATGTGTATTGTCTCCAGACAAGACAGCCAGTGAAACTCTGCAGATCCAGGCAAGCTGTGGGGGTTACAAATAGTGTGACATGAACCCAATATCCCGGTTGAGGCCGTCCTCGTGTGTGCAGAACTTGGCTATCAGTTTCTGCTCAGCGACTCTGCGCCATCGCGTGTCGCGAAGGCCGCCTTGGAGAACGCTTACCCGAATATCAGAGGCCGAATGCCCGTGACCGCTGAAGTGCTCCCCAACAGGAAGAGAACAGTCTTGCCTGTCTTGATGCTCTCTCCACCCATGTTGTTTGTTTAACCTGGTGTTGTTAAACTTCTTACTGTGTTTACCCCAGTCCAACGCCAGCATCTCCACATCATTATTTATGTCCAACAGAGAGGGCCTTGGTTTTAATGTCTCATCCAAAAGACAGGGCCTCCAACCATGCAGCACTCCTCAGTCCTACAACGGAGCAAGAGCATTGATTATTTGTGGTCCGGACCTAGAGTGGAATTTAAAACCACAACCTTGTGACTCAGCGCAAACTGAGCTACAGCTAATGCCTGGGTTTTAGGGGAAGCATGTGTCAGAAATGTGATCATATTAATGGTATTAATTTTCACATTGATTAGAAGAACAGCTCAGGTACTAACGGCAAGAAGTTTCTAGATTTGTATTCAGGGTGATTTTCTGGGATAGTGTTCAAATAATATGGCTTGTAGAACCAGTGATTGGGGGAGCATGTGGGTGTGGTGGTGGAGGAAGTGTTGGCGGAAAACTGGGGGCGTGGAGGAGTGTTGCAGGGGTTTGTTCTGGAGGGATGCTTTTTGAATGGATTGACAGGTGACTAGGGGTACTTCGGAGCATTGTCAAGCCATTTTTGAGGTGTCGGCAGCCCAGTATAAAATAGGTCCAGAAGACCTGTTTTCGGCCCAATACTGATGTAGGGAAATGCATGATTAGAGACCTCAGGTCTCCTGGCTGTGGCATGCTCCCTGTGCATGCCATTGGTTATATACCCAATGATTGAATCTTAGCAAAGCTAGTTTACCTTGGATGAATTTGACTTGGTCATAATTTTTCCAGATTGACAGATTGCATATTTAATAATACAATACCCTGTAGTCTATAGTAAGTTGAGATATGTGACAACATCAAGTAATCAGTAGGGATTAATTAAACTGGCTGCCAAGCTTCTGTTTGATGACCTGCTGAGGTAGATCTTCAACTTGCCGCCGCAGCATAAAACTGATATTGTGGATCCGTCACCCATTATTAAAAACTATCTGATCATAATTTCCATTGATTCCAACTTGCATCGTCAGCATTGTTTGTTGTCTGCTATTCTGTAATGCACAATCAGTTCTATGTTGGTAAGCCCATATTTGGAATAATGAATGTAAATGTTGACAACCTACTTTCAGCAACTCATGACATGGGGTGGTTTCGGGAAGCATGACAAGAATGATTTCACAGTATTGAACACATTTTCTTTGTATAAAGGATGAATGAGATCAGATATAATCCCCAGTCTTTATATTATTGGAAATCAAGCAATACATGATTAAGCAGGTCATTTAACATAGATAAAAACAGATTGAAATGATACGTGTGCAAATCTAGCAAGCTCCAAGTTATACTGAAAATCAGAAGCTATCTTTCCCCACAAAATAAGTGTAAGGTAATACACTCAGTAAAAGAGGAAATCTTGGTCAACTCTTTCAAAATAAATGATAGACTAATATTTGTTCAGGAATTAAGTCAACATTTATAGGATGAGAACCATCCTATGGAACACTTTGGTTAGAGATGAAATGTTGTAATTTTAGATTTTGTAAAATAGCTTTGGTTTAGGAGTAAAAGCTAAATTTTAAAGTGCTTTATTTTCACAAAGGATTTTGTGGGAGGTGAGGTACAATGGCATTAAATTCCACCCATGGGGCAAATTGTCCCATTCCGCCCGCTACGGGAATCGTACCAGGCGAGGGGCGGATCCATTGACCTCATGTGGGATTTTCCTGTTTCGGAAAATCCCGTCCTTAGTTTCAGTTTACTACTTACACAGCTATTCAATCGTTGCAATTGTGAGGTTTATAAAATGATCATAAATTGTACACTCAGTAAACCTAAATTTAGGGCAATTGAGGGGTTGAAGTGATCTGTTCTGTAGATTGGCTGACAGTAAGCCTGGGTAGGTGTGATTGTTAGAAATCAAATGAAGGCTTAGATTGTCTTACTGTGAAGAAGGAGACAATGGATTCAGTCTCTAAGTTTACAATGAGTAGACTCTGAGGGTGGGATTTTCCAGCTGCGCTCATCCCAAGACCAGAAAATCCCACCCGAGGTCAATGGACCTTTGCATGATCCGTCTCCCCCCCTCCCCTGCCCGCTATGATTCCCGTGGTGGGCAGGGGAGGAAAATTCCACACTGAGTCTCCCAAAGTCCGAGAAAGGAATTGAAGGTACCAGTTGCAAATAGTTGTGGTGTACATTATCCATTTATATCTAAAATGAAATCGATTTGGGATCAAGAGCAGCTAATTAACATTTCTACCTGAATGCAAGTTTCATGTGTTAATGCATAATGCATGTAGAGCAAAAAGTATAGGAAGCAGTTTTGAGATCAGGTTACAGGCTTCCTTGCAAATCAGTGAATATCTCAAACAGATAGCAGTGGTCTGCGTAGTCAGCAGAGAAGAGATTGCTTGGCTATGCAAGTAACCCAGCTGGCTACAGAAATGAGTTGTTCTCTAGTCAGAGAGATATATTGTACAGTCATCTCAGGATTCTGGGAGATTCATCCTGGTGGGAGGAATAAATATTGGAACAGGCTTTTCTGCTGCTGGTGGATTTAAGGAACTCTCTGAAAATGGAAGAAAGTGTTCGGAGATGGCCTCTTAAAAGTTACAACTCAGCAAAATGGGAATATGTCAATTCACTGGAAGCCAAGGGGAAAATGTAAAATGTTGTTATAGTGATTTAATTCCATGGAGAGTGCAATGTGTGATAAGAGTATAAAGGAATGTTCAATTCTGTATCTTAAAGAATAAATTGCTTACAGAAGGAAAGTGTTTAGTCGATAGTGGTGTTTTGTTTGTCTATTGCTGCAGTATTCATTTTAAAACATGAAATCTTGTCCTGTCATTATTTCAATTATTAACTGGAAGTTCAAATCTCTTTTTAGAAGTTATTGGTCTCTATTGAAATCGTAACAATTTTTCCAATTGATTAGAGAGTTACAATTAGGTTATCTTACTGTATTCTAAAAATCAACCTAAAGGCTAACCTTTATTTTTTAGTACCAGGGGATCTCTTGGGTCATTGCTCAGAAGAGTGTCATAGAGGAACATATGACAATGAAAGTATGACAGAAAATGCTGAATTTTGTGGTGGAAGTGGGCTGGTAACCAGGGATAACCCTGCCTCGGCCATTTGGGGGATTCCGGGCCATATTTAAGGCCCACCCGGCAACTAATTAGCAGCTGTTGGATGTCCTGTTCCCAAACAAGATGGAGGGAACCTGCCTCCAAAAATTGACAATCAGAGGGCTGGTAGTTCTCAAGTCTCAACGGCCCAACTGAGAGCAGCAGCCACTGCTGGGTCTGCACCCAGCCCAGTGACACAGCAAATGTCATCAACCTTGGAACAAGGTGAGTGGAGTCAGAGATCGCCAGGACAGGTGGGCTTAAGAGAGTATTTGAGTGTTTGTGAGGACAGTGGGGGGGGGGGGGGGAATGTGGCTTTGGAAGTAGTCGTTGGCATCATGGGGACACCCTCTGTGGACCACAGAGTGTCCAATTAGGAGGCCTTCTCCAACAAGCCCACAGGGAAGCTGCCAGGATTCACCAGATGGTCTCCACATGGGACAGAGGGCTCACCCCAATGACAAAATGCCAGTGATGATGGGAAGAGGTCCTAGCTAGAGGAGAAATGGGTGTTGTTAGATAGATAACCGGTTATAAGCCTCTCCCAATTTTCACAATAGAAAACCAACCCAATGTAGCCTGTTTTACACACACTAAAAGTGGGATTTTCCGGCCCTGAAACCGGAAAATCCTGCCCGAGGTAAACAGACCTTTCCATGGTCCTTCTGCCCGCCACTATGCCATTCACCTTCTGCCTGCTACTACACTTCCTGTGGCGGGCAGAAGGTGAAGATTTGCCCCTAAAACTTCAAACTATATTTTTAATATATTACTAGCATGCCATTCATGGAGACTTGCAGGACATGCCGTTTTATAGCAATAAGTGAGTTATCAATACATACAGTGGGATAAATGAGTGGAGGAATATGTCACAGAAAGTAAGTGCGACCTTGACAGGAAGTGAATGGCACAGGCAAAGATTTTAATGTATTCCCAGCAGACAGTAGAAATATTTACCTTCTCTGAGTGAGCTCTATGGGAGTTTGATGGCTCTATTCAAGGCTGGAGTTGGTGAGTCAGCCTTAAGTTGTCAATGATGTGATCCTTTCGTACTCTACCCACAGCCCTTGGTTATTTAGGAGTAACTCAATGATCTTGTTGAAAAGAAACGTGGATTTTATTCAGAAATTTATGAATGGCATTGTTCCGCCATGCCCACATAAATCACTGGAGGAGATGTTTTCAGTCTTGTCATGAAGGTCTAGAAAGAGGTTACATAGAAAGTGCCACTGTGAGTGAATTACAGACAGATTTCTGCCTTATTTCCATTTAAATTGCTGCCCTCACAGCAGCTATTTGGCTTATTGGATTTAACAGTTCTTCCTGGTAAGTGGGCCATAATGTCAAGTAGCTGGACATTCACCAGGAGCTCCCTGCTGACTTCAACAAGCACTTTCCAATTCTTCCCTAAAAGATGACAGCTTCAACACATCACACAGCATCTTGAAGATGATACTGCAAATCAAATCTTCAAGTTTTTATCATCTTGCCAGGCAGATTTTCCTTCACTAGTTTGATGATATAAGACCCAATTCTTTAAAACTGAACAGTCAGGATAATATTTCAGAAAAGCCTGAGTCATGGTTAAAAGTCACAGGATCCTTACAGTGCCGAAGAAGGCCATTCGGCCCATCGAGCCTGCACTGATAACAATCCCACCCAGGCCCTATCCCTGTATTTACCCCGCTAATCTCCTTGACAATTTAGCATGGCCAATCCGCCTATCCTGCACATCTTTGGACTGTGGGAGGAAACCAGAGCAACCGGAGGAAACCCACGCAGTCACGGGGAGAACGTGCAAACTCCACACAGACAGTGACCCTAGCCTGGAATCGAACCCGGGTCTTTGGCGCTGTGAGGCAGCAGTGTGAACCACCCTGTACATGATAGGAGGTGAGGTCCTTCAGATGAGACATTAAACTGTTGATTCTGTTGAATAACTGGCTCTTGTGAATGGAAATCTTCCGTAAATCCTTACATGCCTTTACCCCAGTAAAAGCCTTAAAAGCCTCAAGTGCTGTGAAACTGTTTTGCTTCATTTATCTACTATTACCCTCAGCATAGTCCGCACAAATGGGTTGACTGCATCTCCAGCATGTGGCTCTAAATTTTGTTGCAATTTTTGTTTGAAAGTAGAATGTCTGCAGAGAGTTAACAGCATTGCAAGATTGGTGGCAGTCATTTGACATCCCATCCTCCCCCCAGCCTCCAGTAAGGGGCAAAGCAATGGGAGTTCCTGTGGTGGATGGGATACCATGCATTGAGGGAGTGAGAAATGGAAAAGTAAATGCCTGCTGAAGGTTGGGTTTGATCCTTTAATTTTCCTCCTGTTGTACCTGCATTGCCTGATCAAAACAACTTCAAGAAACACTCATGTCACTTTTGTGACAGGTGAACTCTGTTCCTCTGGAACAAATCTATGAATGGATGGGGAACCATGACCTGTGTGTGTGCATGTGTGCATGTGTGTGTGTGTGAGATTGCCCGATTTTCCCCTCAAGGTAGGTAAGGTTCTATGCCAGAGTGTGTAATCAGAAAACACACATTTATATTTCAAATGTCTAGCATGGTTAATGTATCCTTGCTTTGTAAATGTGTTGTTATCTGAATATTGTTTAATTTCCTTTATAACTACTAAAAGAATAATCTTTTAGATAAGGATGGATATCAGTTAATCAAGGATGCACCCAATAGCTTCAAGAAAGTAAAGTGTAACATTTTTTAAAATTATCTAATTTGATACGTTTGTCTTGAAAATTGAACCAATCGAACCATACAGTTGAGCTGACTCCTTATTTTATGCACCATTATTCCGGTATAACTCTGAGAGAGTGCTGCATAGAATCCCTACAGTACAGAAGGAGGACATTTGGCCCATCGAGACTGCACCAACAACAATCCCACCCTATCCCGGTAACCCCACATACTTACTCTGCTAATCTCCCCGGAACTAGGGTCAATTTAGCATGGCCAATCAACCTAACCCGCACATCTTTGGACTATGGGAGGAAACCAGAGCACCCGGAGGAAACCCACACAGACACGGGAAGAATGTGCAAACTCCACACAGACAGTGACCCAAGCCAGAAATCGAACCCGGGTCCTTGGCGTTGTGAGGCAGCAGTGCTAACCACCCCGTACATGATAGGAGGTGAGGTCCTTCAGATGAGACATTAAACTGAGGTCCTACCTGCCCTCTCAGGTGGCTATAATTAATCCCAGGATAATTTCAAAGGTACCCTGATCAATATTTAACCAGGTTCTTTGGTCATTGCTCACTGCTGTTTGTCTGAGATTGCTGCGCTGTGCACAAACTGGTTGTTGCATTTCGAACAATACAACAGTGACATATGGGCCCGATTTTACCATCAAGTTGTGCCCGTTTTCACATGCGAAAACTTGGCAAAATTAGGCATGAGGCGAGTAGCGCGATCCACGCCGATCTCCACACCGGTTCCCCCTTTACCAAGGCCCGAAAATGGACGTGATCGGGACCGTGCCCAAAACGGGCACAACGGCCATTTAAATGCATTTGAATGCATTTACATTGAATTAATGAGCTGCAAGCCCAACTTTACCAGCCCTTCCCCCTTTACCACTGCGTTCGCCAATCCAGAATCGGATTGGACATGCTCCATAAAAGTCTGATTCGGGCACTCCATCAGTGAGGGTTGGTGAGGCGGTAAGTGCGTAGTGTCTGACGGCTCTCTGCTGCTCACGGGTGTCCTTTCATTGCGGCCATTTTCTTTCTCAGGTCGGTGGTGGCTCTGCGAATGTGTGGGGGGTGGGGGGGCTGTTGCTCAGCATGGTCTCCGATGTCCGACTTGCAGCACAGACCCGGGTCTCAGCACTGATTTTAGGTCTTGCAGTGCTGCTGGGGGTCCTAGTGCACTCAACTCACTTCCAACTGAAAGATGTGCTCAAAGTTCTTGCAAATTGCACTGCTGCAGCCTCTCAACCTTGCAAGGAGCTGTGATTGTGGGGAGCATGTGGCTGGGGGAATTTGGGGGGGTTGTGATTGAGGGGAGCATGTGGCTGGGGGAATTTGGGGGGGTTGTGATTGAGGGGAGAATGTGGCTGGGGGAATGGGCAGTATGGACAGTGACTGTTGATGTGCTAGGGGCAAGCAGAGTTCCTTAACCTCTACATGTGTTCCTCTCCATCTCCCCCACCACTACCACCCCTTCAGAGTGACAAAATGGCTTTTGCAATGCAACCGATTGATCTTGCTGTTCTTTTGGTGGCTGCTGGAGCTGAGGAGGAGGAGCTGGAGGAAGAATTGCAGGCACAGTAGGCCCAGGCCTTACCACTTGGAGGAATGATTGTTGCACTGTCTCATTTTGGAGTTGGAGACGTCGGCGGCACCTGTTCAAATGACACTTGTGCCGGGGTCTCTGCTCCCTACAGAGGCTGGAGGTGGCTGCCATTCACCCAGAGGGGGGTTTGGGGGCGGGGGGGAAGAGAAGGAGGGAGCAGAGACCCCAGCAGGTTCATGCACGAGTGTCATTTGAACAGGTGCCACCGACATCTCCGACTCCAAAAGGAGACAGTGCAACACCTGAGCAACCTAGCAACCTGCTGCAGGACCTGGCACCTAGAGGCGGGGGGGGATGTTGGGGAGAGGGGGTTGGGGGGGGGGGGGGGGGGCATCCAATCTTGGTGACTGTCAAATTGACGGCCGCTTTGAACTTTTATGCGACTGGCTCCTTTCAGACCCCTAGCGGAGATGTCTGTGGCATCTCCCAGTCAGCTGTGCACTCCTGTGCCAAGCAGGTCACAGAAGCGCTGTATGCCCGGGCTGGGCCGTACATCAAATTTAACCTGGACCAGGCCCATCAGAAAGCCTGGGCTGCAGGGTTCGCAGCCATTGCGGGGATGCCTAATGTACAGGGGGCCATCAACTGCACACACGTCACCCTCAAGGCCCCCCGACAGAATCCGCGGAGATTCATCAACAGTAAGGGGTTTCCATTCCTTGAATGTTCAACTCGTGTGTGATCATAATATGAACATTATGCATATCTGCGCAAGACACCCAGGGAGTGTGCACGACAGCTTCATTGTTAGGAGCTCGGACATTGCGGAGGCGTTTGAGGAGGAGCCCAGGCTGTGGGGGTGGCTCCTGGGTGATATGGGTTACCCGCTTTGGACATGGCTGATGACACCTGTGCGGAGGCCTGTGACTGAGGTGGAGACCCGCTATAATGAGGCCCGTGTAGCCACCTGTGCGATAGTGGGGAGGGGCATTGGGCTTCTTAAAATGCATTTCTGGTGCCTGCACTGCTCTGGCGGGGCCCTCCAGTACAGCCTGTGATCTCTTCCTGCATAGTGGTCTTGTACTGTGCCTTGCACAATCTACAGAGAGGTGACATATTGGAGGAGGAGGAGGAGGAGGAGGCTGACCAGCCGGATGTCGCTGGGGAGGATGACCAGCAGAAGGAGGAGGAAGAGGAGAAGAAGGAAGAAGAGGAAGAGCACACCGAGGAACACAACCCAGGCGCTGGAGGGCTGGCAGCCCAAATGAGGCATGCGAGGGGGGCAAGGGAGATCCTGATAACCAGGCGGTTCAGTTGCTAGGGGTTTGCGTCTGTGGGTCCCATTCCCCCCACCCCCAAAATTCCTTCTATATCTTGCACATTGTCACACCAGAGTGGTGGGCCTGGGTACTCTGTGTTAGCGAGTTTTTGGCAGGCAGGAGGGTGATGATGACTTGCTGGGCACCATTATGATGATGCCCTGGTGCAAATTAGTCTGACTCCTACTTGAGCTCCACATGCACGCTGGCACCTGGGCCCACTCTGTATAGTGGGTAAGGGATCTGTAACCCCCCATACAGGGTCCTGGGGCAGGTGGGGTGGAGGATGGGAGGGAATCGCTCATGGGAACCAATGCCTTCCTTTTCTCAGTGGCACAGCATGGAGACAGAAGGAGCCATGAAAGAAATGGTGGTGTGACTCCTGCAGAGTATCAGGTGGTGGCCCTTAGAGGGCAAGTGCAGTGGGGCTATTGTGGGGGATAGGAAGGAGCTGCTTGGGGGTCAGGAGCTGGAAGCATGCAGGATGCTGGGGATCGGAGGATCTGGGGGAGATTTGGGGGAAGAAGCAAGATGGGGTTCAGCACTCACCCTTGCTGCACAGATGAGGTCATTGACTTTTTGCTGGCACTGCTTCCCGGTTCGGGGGGCCAGTGCCCTGGCACTGACCGAGGCGGCGACTGTCTCCCAGGCCGCATTGCCATCAGCCCCCCTGGGCCTGTGTCCTCCTGGGGGGAAGAGGGTGTCCCATCTTGCTTCTGTTGCATCCAGCAGCCTCCCGAGGTCGCCCTCAGTAAATCCAGGAGCTGGTCATGCGCACATTTTGTGCAGGAATGTCTGCCTGTCCATTCTTGAGTTTTTATGGAGCTGCCCCTCGTTAGGGCAGATCAGCTGCAGGCAGTTTGGCAGAGCATTCCAGCAAGTTCCATGCAGTTAGAAACCATAGAAACCCTACAGTGCAGAAAGAGGCCATTCGGCCCATCGAGTCTGCACCGACAACAATCCCACCCAGGCCCTATCCCCGTATCCCTACATATTTACCCGCTAATCCCTCTAACCCTCGTAGTTACCCGCTAATCCCTCTAATCTACGCATCCCGGGACACTAAGGGGCAATTGAGTTTGGCCAATCAACCTAACCCGCACATCTTTGGACTGTGAGAGGAAACCGGAGCACTCGGAGGAAACCCACGCAGATACTGGGAGAATGTGCAAACTCCGCACAGTGACCCGAGCCGGGAATCGAACCCAGGTCCCTGGAGCTGTGAAGCAGCAGTGCTAACCACTATGCTACCGTGCCGCCCAGTTTGCTTGTTAGCATTGAGGCGAAGGCAAGTGAGCACTTGCAGGTGTGCTGATAGTGCGGGGGCGGGGGGGGGGGGTGGGTGGTGGAGCGGGCGGTGGATCAGTGCCTCAATGATTGGGGACAGGGGAGAGAGAGGAAGGTGTTGTACAGCCATCGGAGTCCAGAGGAGATGGGGACATTGTGCGGGAGCGTCCGGGGTGGGGGTGAAGGGAATCACACTGCCTGATATCTGTAGGGTGGAGGAGGGAGGGTGGATCTCTCTGCCTGAGATCAGTGAGGGGATTAGGAGGGCTCTTCTGCCACTCTGGCTGAGGTCAGTGTTGGGAAGGGGAGGGGCCCGTGATTGGTCTGTGTTTGGTGGCGGGGGGGTGAGTGGGGGGATAAGGGGGTCAGTAATGCTGTAGGGATGAGGCAATGTCTGTGGGGGTCAGGGGGAGGCATTATCCAGCCCAGGAGAGATGTGGCAGGGGAGTGTTATTCTATCATTTTCTTTCTGCACATGTGCAGTTGGAGGCGCCAATCGGAGCTGCAGGGTTTCGGGTGCGTTAAGCCCCGCCCACAGGCTTGTGCAGCGCCATTCGGAATCACTGATATTTTCTCAGGCAGAGCGTGTATGGGGGCGCCTGAGAACAGGTCTAAAAGTCCAATCTGAAACACTCCCAGTTTCAAGTCCGCCCAGCACTTAGAATTAAAATGGTAAAATATGGCCCTCATTTTATTGGTGTTCTGAGATGGCCCTTCTATTTTGAACACTAGGCGTGGAGCTTGGTTCTTGGACAGACTGTAGGTAGACCTTAGAATCCATTTAACAATTGTTTATTATTACATCTAAACAGGTTATAGAGTAGCCATGTTGTTCCTCGGCATGGTGTTGCAACCTCTCGCTCTCGAAAGTCTAACACATGACTAATTAATGTCAGTCGTACATCATCATGTACGTCATACATTCGCATATCCCATCTGTTAACCTTTCATACTATACCTCCCCACAGTATGCTCTCCGGCTCGTAACAAAAACATGGCTTGAATTTAACGTCTCCCGTGCAGTCACACAGCAGCCGCAACACATTGCGAAACGGGGGCACAATGATGTCAGGAGAACTTCCTGCGTCATTGCGCCACCATGCGATGTTTTGGTTGGTGGATGTGAAAATCGACACTCACCAGTAATTAAAGGGGCAATTGAGGCAATGTAAAAGGCAACAGACTGGGGGCAACCTTGAGTCCATGTTTACTGTCTGTGTAAATGCCTGCGGGGGCTCAAAATCCGGAAATTGCGGATCTCACTGACAAGTTCTCCATTTCAGACCATCCCCGCTCCTTGCCGGTGATGTCATCAGGCTCACACGCATTATGGGCACGAACCTGCTTTATATGGATTTGGATAGATTTGAGTATAACTACCCCATCCCCTCGCCAGATATTGACCCCCACCCCCAACCGGCTGTATGTTGACACTGCGTCAATGTGACATCACGGTGGGAGGGAGGAGGGGTGGTGATCAGGGGAGGGAACGAGCCCATGATTGGGGGAAGGGGTCAACGATCGAAGGAAGAGGGGGCAGAGAAGTGCTGACTGTCTCTCTCTCTCTCACACACACTCTCTCACACACACACTCTCTCTCACACACACTCTCTCTCACACACACTCTCTCTCTCTCACAAACTCTCTCTCTCACACACACACTCTCTCTCACACTCTCTCTCACACACATTCTCTCACACACACACTCTCTCTCACACACACTCTCTCTCACACACACACTCTCTCTCTCTCACACACACACTCTCTCTCACACACATTCTCTCACACACACACTCTCTCACACACACACTCTCTCTCACACACACTCTCTCTCACACACATTCTCTCACACACACACTCTCTCTCTCTCACAAACTCTCTCTCACACACACACTCTCTCTCACACACACTCTCTCTCACACACACTCTCTCTCACACACACACTCTCTCTCTCTCACACACACACTCTCTCTCACACACATTCTCTCACACACACACTCTCTCTCACACACACACTCTCTCTCACACACATTCTCTCACACACACACTCTCTCTCACACACACTCTCTCTCACACACACTCTCTCTCACACACACACTCTCTCTCTCACACACACTCTCACACATACACTCTCACACACACTCTCTCTCACACACACTCTCTCTCTCACCACACACTCTCACACATACACTCTCACACACACACTCTCTCTCACACACACTCTCTCTCTCACACACACACTCTCTCTCACACACTCTCTCTCTCACACACACACTCTCTCTCTCACACACACACTCTCTCTCTCACACACACACTCTCTCTCACACACACACTCTCTCTCACACACGCACACTCTCTCACACACACACACACCATCAAGGGTGGTGGGGGAGAAGGTTTACTCAGGTTATGGTCAGGGCACCCTTTAAAGATGGCTGTGCAGCTGGGTTCTGCCGGCGTGTTGAGGCCCCGCACCCCTACATGATGGCGTGAAATACACCCCCTTGATTTTTTTTTGGCGGAAGATCTGGAGAGAAACACATTGGTTTTCTTGGAAACAACGCTGCCATATTTTGGTAAGACTGAGTCCACAATGATTTTGAGTGGCTCATGTGCTTTGAAGTTTGGCACATGGATCAATTGGCCAGACAACCTTCATGTCTTCCAATCTTTCTAATCCAGGAGGGGATTAGGCTCAAAGATGTTGGAGAGGTGAGGAGATTGGAGTTTTGAAGTGTGTGTGGATCACAGTTTATTTTTGGAATATTGTTGTTCATCTGGATAATTCCAGGAGGGTGAAATATTTTGCCGAGGCTTCCAGCAGACAGGAGCCCTCATTGTTCAAACCCATGAGAACATAAGGTCTGATATGGATATAATGTACACTGTAGGAGGGACCTCCTCAGAAGAGGCATGGTGGCACTGCTGCCTCACAGCGCCAGGGACCTGGGTTCGATTCCCAGCTCAGGTCACTGTCTGTGTGGAGTTTGCACATTCTCCCTTTGTCTGCGTAGGTTTCCTCCAGGTGCTCCGGTTTCCTCCCACAGTCCAAAAATTGGACATGCTAAATTGCCCCTTTGTGTCAGGGGATTAGTAGGGTAAATAAGTAGTGTTATGGGGATAGGGCATGGGTGGGATTGTGGTCGGTGCAGACTCAATGGACCGGATGGTCTCCTTCTCCATTGTAGGGTTCTATGATCCTATGAAGAGGATCAAGGAAAGAAGCGAAAAGAAGTCAGTTGCCCCGCAGGCACCATGCTGTAGCTTACGCTCAGGATCAGGAAGGGGTCAATGGGCAACAAGCCTTGCAAGGTTATGAGCCAATACCTGTCATGGCCAGGTAGCAGGACACTGCCTATAAACTCTAGAAGCTAGAGTTTATAGACAGTGTCCTGCTACCTGGCCATGACAGGGGTACAGTGCTAAAGAAGACTCCACCTCTCCAGAGAAAGAGTCACCTCTCTGTGTGACCGGTCCCGAGACAGCCTCAAACTGTGTAGGTGGTTATCCAATGCCAGTGGCTCTGAAGGTGACAGTAGCCCTGAACTTCTATATCCCAGGTTTATTCCAGGGCTCTCTGGAAATCCCTGCGGAGTTTGGCACTCTGTTACACACAGTTGAATCAAGTTGATGATGGATGCATTGTTCCGAAGAGTAACCGACTTCATTCAATACAAAGCAGAGCAAGCCGGAGGTTTCGATTCAATAGCAGGATTTCCAAGAATCCCGGGAGCCACTGACTGCTCACACATGCCCATCGAGGCACCTGTGGAAGAGCCAGGACCTTGGTGAATTGAAAGATGTTTCATTCTCTGAACATTTAGAGTGTGTGTGACAATGCGATCCTGCAGATTAGTGCCAGGTATCTGGAAGCTGCCATGATGTGTTCATCTTGCATCACTGCCAGGTTCTTCATTGTGCCAGTCTATAACCCAGTTGGATGGCTGGCTGCTGAGGGACAACAGCTGCCCACTCAGGAGGTGGCTGACGACACTGCTCAGATACCAAAGGATGCCTGAGGAGGGAGGGTACAACTGGAGTCATTGAGAGGACAATGGGGCTGCTCAAAATGGGGTTCCATTGCCTGGATCACTCAGGGGGATCACTGCAACATGCATTCATCCAGAATGTGTTTCCCTTATTGTAGTACTCTGCTGTTAACTACACAATCTGGCTCTCTCAAGGAGGGAGTTGAGGGAAGACTACAATATTGTTTCAGAGCCTGCAGACGGGGTATCCAGCACTGAACTGATTAGCTCCAGGATGAAGAGCAGGATCCTGCAATGAGGTTGCTTATGAGAGCCAGGGAGAGCCCGATTCAGAGGAGTTTCTGCTGGGACTCCGAAGCCAGGAGTCAAAATGATGACAGACAGACCACCCGCCACTCTACTGCTAATGAGATCCTCCTGCCACCATCCTCTCCTTTTCCTACCTCCGAAACCCACCTTGTAGCCCAGTCAATGTGTTACGCACCAGTTCCAGGCCCCCCTCCCTAACAATTGTGCTTACATCAGCACAATAAAGCCTTTGGACATGAATTCACTTTTGAATAGTGAATATAGATTAACTTTTAGCGCCAGCCAATCATCCGTAACACCCCTTGAGTGATTATAATGACTTCAACCCTCCCCCAATCTCCTTCATGTACACTGGACTCTCACCCTCCTCTGAATCATTGGCTTCTCCACAGCCAGTGGACCACATTCCCAAACCATCTTCAGGATCTGCTGCTCCGCCTGTCTTAGCAGCAACAGATTAGGGGCATCACCACCCATCCGTCTTCACTCCTGTACATTATGAGTCCATTACTCCTGTAAGGACAATAGTGCTTTCCAGTTATCTCCCCAGGCATGTCAGAGCACACCAGCCTCACCCTCCTCCTCTCCTCATATTGCAGGATTAGGTGCCCATCACATTGTGGGTCCACACCCTTACACACATGACAGCTATCCTGTCGACTCAAATACAGTCCTTGAAGGCACAAAAAGATGTGCCAAATGAACCCGGGAGCCCCCAACAAGTGATGTCACACACAAACACATTCCTCCAGGGTCACATTGAACCTCTTCCTGCACTGAATCCAGATGCATTGGACTGCACCATGGCCACTGACCAGCTTCATCCATGCCTTCTTAGTTAAGTGTGGAGGCTCCGCTTTCTGTCTCGCAGCAGTGATATCTCCAAACGTGTACTCCCAGCCTCCAGTGGAATCTGCAGGCACTCATCCGGGAAGCCAACTGGCTCTGGATATTTCCACCAAACCTGGCATGGGTTCTGGGTACAGAAGAGCTTGCTAGTGTTCCAGCCACACTCTCCCACACAGTGTATCAGTAAAGCTGTCTGCCTCTTTGCAAATTACAGCAACTCTCTGAAGCAGCCCCTGAACACATATTAGCCTTTCACAGTAACTTCATTGCAGTGTTAATGTAAGGCTACTTGTGACACTAATAAATAAACAAACTCTAGGGAGCTGATTTTAAACCCCACCGTCCACAGCTCTGTTCAGTACCCACTCCCAACTCCCCATACACACCTCCCCATCCCCTTCCCAAATCACAGTCCTGAGTGATTCAATCTCCCACAGTATTCTTGGCCTGGGGGAAGATAACTTGGGGATATAAGGCATCATCAACTGCAGAATAGGACAGCTCTTCAATAGCATTGCTGGGAAACAAAGTGTAGGATCCAGGATAACTGAACTGTAAAGAGAATGAAGACTTTTCAACGAAAGTCTTCCAAAAGGGAAGACTAAAGAACATTGGCCTTTGGACTCTCTGGGATTAAAGCAAAAGACCTCAGGAGACTCTGAGGAATTTGCTGTTTCCGCAAAACACACAGGGAAAGAGCTTCAGGAATAGGATGGATGAAGGCGTGTATGTGAGGAATTTTGGAACTGGGTCCCCTGAATCGTTGAGTGCAATCTTACTTGCCGTTCACACCACACTCCCGCTGCAGCGAAGTCGGAGAATTTGGTGGCCAGCCAAATATCCATTCACTGCTGCAGGATGGGAAAATCCCGCCAGCATGAACGGTGGTAAGATTCCGGACCCCTGTCTTATCAAGTGGACATAGAAGGAAAGATCGTCCAGGAATGTAGGCCGTTTGAGAATGTGAGAATTGTCCCAGCATCCCCAGGGGTGGCAGGGTGGCACCCTGTCTCACAGTGCAAGGGACCTGGGTCCAATTCCGGCCTTGGGTGTGGAATTTAAACGTTCTCCCCCTGTCTGTGTGGGTTTCCTCCGGGGTGCTCCGGTTTCCTCCCACATTCCAAAGATGTGCAGGTTAGGGGGATTAGTGGCGTAAATATGTGGTGTTGTGGGGATAGGGCCTGGCTAAGATGCTCTATCAGAGAGTCGGTGCAGATTTGATGGACCAAATGGCCTCCTTCTGCACTGCCGGAAATCAGGAGTTATGTTGACATCTGAGAATGTTGTCAACTATCCAAGCATTGAAGTACCAGGTTATCCTGTAATAGATGCAACTACTGTCCCCATGGAAACAAATGGAACTGAGATGCCTATAGAGACACCTGTGATTGTGGTTTCTGACAACACTCCAGTGGAAGCACCCCAGATAGTGGAGTTACGTTGCTGTATGAGGAACCGGAAACCACCTGAAAGATTTAATATATGTGTTAAATGTTCAATTATCGGGGACTGAATAAATCGATTGTTGTCAAATGTATAAAAGAACTTAGAGGGGGAGGGATGTGGTGACTGTCCCTTTAAAGGTCACATGACCCAGAAAACCAATCGGGGACCAGGTTGGATGTTTACCAAGGCAAGCAGGGTTTTTAGTTCCAGAACCATCTTAGCTATTGGCTGCAGCCACAAGGCTACAATCCTGTGTATCACCGTTACCTGTGTATAAATGTGTTATTGTTTTTCCCTCAACTGGTGAGTAATATTATTATAAATGGGATCACTGCCCATTGGCCTACAGAGCCAATGGAAGTCATCTTTAGTTCTGTCCAGTGTGCCTCTTCCTTCCATTGATTTATTATGAGCTTTGACCAATGTATTCTTCACCCACTGGTTCCTTCGATAACACAATCTCTCCACTGCTGCCACCATGATCTGAGATGGTCCTTCTATCTTAGACTCTCGGCATGGGAATTGGTTAGTAGACTCACAGGAGACAAATACTGGTATTTGTCTAACGCTTGTTTATCAGTACTAATTCAAAACAACATGTTCAATCAAGACATGCTCGAGACAGAAAGTCTAATACATGACTGACTGATGTCAATGTTATGTCACCATCTACATCATGCATTAGCACATCTCATCTGTTAATCCTTTATAACAGTAAGAAGTCTCACAACACCAGGTTAAAGTCCAACAGGTTTATTTGGTAGCAAATACCATAAGCTTTCAGAGCACAGCTCCTTCGTCATACATGGGGATAGGGCCTGGGCGGGATTGTGGTTGGTACAGACTCGATGGGCCAAATGGCTTCCTTCTGCACTGGAGAGATTCTATGATTCTACATCAAGCACTCTGGCGATATCCTAAGGTCATGTAAAGTGTTATGTAAATGCAAATTCTTTTCTTATAAGTTTCAAGAGATTCCATTAAGAGAAAACTCATAAAATTGAGAGCTGTGTCTATTTTGCAGGCACAGTTCAATCTCAGACCTGCTTCGGGTTGGGTGCAAAACTATTAAGTTGTGTATCGATTTCTTCAGGGGCGAAATTATCCGATTGAATTGACAGGATCAGGTCTGCCACTTAGGTACCCGGTGAGCTTATAAGATGCCTGCTTTCGAATGAAAACAGAATTAATTTTATAGAAAGCAGATACCAGTCTGGAGAACTGACGGGTGCAGAAATATTCCCATCTTACTGTAGCCTCGGCATGTGCGTGTCTTTACACAAAAGTGATTACATTCTGAGAATGCTTTTCCTTCCATAGTTTAAATGGAAGATTTAAATGGGAATTCACTAGGTTGTAAACCACTGGGGACAGCTGGTTAAAAGAAAAACACAGGTGCAGTGTAAGTACAAGGGTGACCATGGGATTCTGAAATTTAAATGATAACACTTGGATTTCCAAGCCTAGAAACAATGGGTGAGATTTCCTCAGATATTGGCAAAGGCCGATGTCGGGCTGGAAAAATGGGATTCAACACGTCGATGGCAATAGCTGCTTTTTCCACCATGGAGTCCAGGAGTTGGAGGGAAAGAATTGCAGTCGCGGGTCCCACAACGTATCGCTGGTGGACAGTCTCTGATTCATCCAGTCCGCCATCAATTCAGAGACTGGGTGATTTGGGGGTCAATTTTAAAGGCTGCCCCAGCACATAGCGAGCAAACCAGGAAACAGTCTTCACCCAGGTGCATCCCAGGCACTTCCTGGCATCAGGCTGGCAGTATCCTGGCACAACTCTCTCCCCGCCTGTGCACTGCACTCACTGCCAGGCTCCCTGGGAGTACTGCTTGCCAGGTTCACGCCTTCTGAGACCAGTCGGGCTTCGTGCCATGATGCCGCCGTGGGTGGATTTAATGATGTTGGGGGGTGATTCTGGCATATGAGCCTGATAATGAGATGTTAATTTATTATAATGAGGTTCCTAATTTTGAATTGCGGGAGACACAGCCCAGCACTGAAGGGGGAGGGAATGATTGCTTCCTGCTTTTACATCAAGATGAAACACAACTTTGGCCTTCTGACAATATCTTCCACTCCCATCACCTAACCTACCTGATGCAAATGGGAGCAGAAAATCCCAGCCAATATTAAAGCAGCTGAGCGAGTTTACTCTCTGAGTAGCTAAAATTGTCGGGTGGCAGCTTCATTCTGTGCCTATGCTGCATCTCCAGGAGAGGTGCCCATTGCCCTTTGTGTTAAAGAAGGGAAAACAATGAAGGCTATCACTCCTGATTAAGAGTTGCCTACCTTTTTGTTACAGGGCTGTCATGAAGTTTTTCGTGTTATACTTAATACTATTGTTCCCTTCAAATAGCCAGACAAAGTCATGGAGTAGTTTCAAGATGATTTATTGACAACTGTAGCGCAACAAGACTCCAACTAAGCCATTCAGGCCAGCCAGGGTGTGAAATTCAGAAATACACAAGCAATTATAGTTTCCAATTTGATTACAAATAATAGCATATACTAATAAAAGTAAAGGAGTTATCTCTATCCTCTCGCAGTTATTGATTCAGGTTACATCATGCATACATAAGGGTATAGTGTTCAATTAACTTGTGCATGTTATACCATCAAGCAATGATGGGATTTTACGGTCTCGCGTGTCCCAAAACCATAAAATCCCGCCCGAGGTCAATGGACCTTTCCATGGTCCGCCCCTCGCCCGCTCCGATTCCCATGAAGGATGGGATGGTAAAATTCCACTCTGACCAATGGTATATCAACCTCCCTTTCCATTGTTTCTTGTTCTAATGGGCAAACATGAACTGGAGCTGCACATTGTTCAATTAAATGGTCTTTGAGTCTTATCTGGGTCTGCTTTAATCAAGACTGGTTTTCACATCGCTTTTCCTATGTGACTGAGATGCAGCTTACAGCTTATATGATTTTTAAACTTGTGTGACAATTAACCCTTTCACCTTTCCTCAAGTGCATGGGGCAAAGAGTGAGCCCAGGATTAGACTACACTGCACCAGCAGTCAGATAACCTGCCAATGCTTACTGCTAAGCTCATACATGAAGAATGATGGCAGTAAGCAACATCTCCCAGCAGTGAGTCAGTCCACTGATGGGAAGAAGAGAGGGGTGAAATCTTGGGAAAAAATAGAAAAGGTAATTAGGAAGGCAAGACGAAATACACTTCAATTTATTGGATGCAACTATATGGCCAATCATGTTATTAGTATCGCCAAGATTGCTGATCTATAATTGAATCATTTATTGGTTTAATTCCAAGTAACTAACATTTTGAAATGTGGAAAATGGAAGCCAGGTAATGTGAAGAACTTGTTATTGATATTAATCATTCCAATGCAATTTCACTTATTGCATGATTGTCTTCTTATAAGGCAGCAGCAGTTAAATAGATGGTAATTGACTTCATGTCAAATTAAGTCGATAATCCTCAATGAGGAAGAAATGAGGAGTTTTATCAGAATTATTTTGTCTCAAACGAAGATACTTTTAAGGTGATGATAGACCTATGGGTGTTACAAAAAAGACCAAAGAGTTCAGACGCGTTGATATATTTTTATGAAGGTACCATTAGCATTGTCTGTGCAGTTTGGGAAACTCCAGTGCATTAAACCCATGGAGATACTGAGTGTAGATCCCCCCAGGATAATAACAGGGAAACTATCATTATGAGGGGAAACTTGAGATACTGAGACCATATCAGCAGGAGCAGAGAGGGATAAAAAATAAATGTAACAGTTTTTAAAGGCAATAGTTGTTCTGATGAACTGAAACATTGGGCTGACAAAGTAAAATAGGCAATTTTGGGTCAGGAAGGCAATTAAATTCTCAGAAATCACTTTCCGGCCTCAAACCCACTTCCTACCCATTCATTTGCAGCTTGAACTGAGGTCAGAGGTCAGTCAACAAAGGAGGCAGGTTGTAAAATTTTAAAATGATAATGCAGCTGAGAGTCAGACCTGGAGGGGGGAAGAGCACCCCATATGGAATGAAGGCCCTTGAGGAAGGTGCCCTCCTTCCTGCCTGAGAATGGAGCAGAGTGCTTTCTGGCTTTCCCAGCCTCCCCTGAATCTCTCCTGCCAGCTTTAAAATTGAGGCCGGGAGCGAAGCGGCCATTAAGTGGCCAATAATTGAACCATCATAAGACAGGTTAGTTTGACTCTCCTGATGATTGCTTTGTTGCAATAGTGAGCCTGCTTAGTACAAGAGTGAGGCAGGTAGAGGGATCCAGGAGGTAGATTTCCAGGAGCCTCAGTCCCTGAACCTGTCCAACCGGTTCGAGATTCTTGCTCCCTGTGTGGACGGGAACGGGGACTGCAGGGAGGATGAGCAAACTGACCACAGCACCGTGGTACAGGGAGCCATTCAAGTGGGGGGAGAAAAAAGAAATGTCGTCATAATTGGGGATAGTATAGTTAGGGGCATTGACACTGTTCTCTGTGACCAGGATCGAGAATCCCGAAGGTTGTGTTGGCTGCCTGGTGCTCGGGCTCAGGATATCTCATCTGGGCTGCAGAGGAACTTGGAGTGGGAGGGTAAAATCCAGTTGTTGTGGTCCACGTAGGTACCAACGACATAGGTAGAACAGGAACAGAGGTTCTGCTCAGGGAATATGAAAAGCTAGGAGCTAAAATAAAAAGCAGAACCAAAAAGGTAATAATCTCTGGATTACTGCCTGAGCCACGAGCGAATTGGCACAGGGTCAATAAGATTAAGGAGGTAAATGCGTGGCTCAAAGATTGGTGTGGGAGGAATGGGTTTGAATTCATGGGACATTGGCACCAGTATTGGGGAAGAGGGGACCTGTTCCGATGGGATGGCCTTCATCTAAATCGTGCTGGGACCAGAGTCCTGGCGAATCGCATAACTAGGGCTGTAGATAGGGCTTTAAACTAAATAGTGGAGGGGAGGGTTCAGTTGTATGGAGAATTAGAAAATCAAAGGTAAAGGAGAGGGTAGGAGTGCAGGTTAATGATGAGGACTTTCAACTAGTTAAAGGAGCCGAGGGCTCAGGAGAGGTTAGTAAAGTTTCCAGACCACGTAATAGAACAGAGAGTATAGAAGGTGGCAGGAATCTAACCTCAGGCAGAGTAAAAAAGGTGACAAGCATGAGAAGGGAGGTGGTCAACACAGTGCAAGGAGACGGTCTAGGGAAGAATAACCAGTCTGAGACAGGAAGGGACAGAGCAGGCAAACAAAGGAATGCACTAACAAATCGGGTCCAGGTAAGAAAGACTAACATAAAGACACTTTACCTGAATGCACGTAGCATTCGAAACAAAGTGAATGAGTTGACGGCATAAATCAGTACAAATGGGTATGACCTAGTGGCCATTACAGAAACGTGGTTGCAGGATGACCAGGACTGGGAACTAAATATCCAGGGGTATCAGACAATTCGGAAGGATAGACAGGAAGGAAAAGGAGGTGGGATAGCTCTGTTAATTAAGGATAACATCAGGGCGGTAGTGAGAGACGATATAGGCTCTAAGGAGCAAAATGTGGAATCAATGTGGATGGAGATAAGGAATAGTAAGGGGAAAAAGTCACTGGTGGGCGTAGTCTATAGGCCCCCAAATAATAACTTCATGGTGGGGCGGGCCATAAACAAACAAATAACAGATGCATGTAAAAATGGAACAGCAATAATCATGGGGGATTTTAACCTCCATATTGATTGGTCAACTCAAGTCGGACGTGGTGGACTTGAGGAAGAGTTCTTAGAATGCTGTTGCGATAGTTTCCTTGAACAGTATGTTACAGAACCTACGAGGGAGCAAGCTATCTTGGATCTGTCCTGTGTAATGAGACAGGTAAAATTAATGATCTCCTTGTGAGGGATCCTCTTGGAATGAGTGATCACAATATGGTTGAATTTCTAATACAGATGGAGAGTGAGAAAGTAGGGTCCTAAACCAGCGTCCTCCGCTTGAACAAGGGAGATTACAATAGGATGAGGGCGGAGTTGGATAATGTAGACTGGGAACACAGACTAATTGGTGGGACAGTTGAGGAACAGTGGAGGATTTTTAAGGAGATTTTTCTCAGTACTCAGGAAAAATATATTCCAGTGAAAAAGAAGGAATGTAAGAAAAGGGATAACCAGCCGTGGATAACGAAGGAAATAAAGGAGAGTATCAAATTAAAAACCAATGCATACAGAGTGGCCAAAATTAGTGGGGAACTAGAAGATTGGGAAGGCTTTAAAAAACAACAAAGAACTACTAAGAAAGCAATAAAGAAAGGAAAGATAGATTATGAAAGTAAACTAGCACAAAATATAAAAACTGATAGTAAAAGTTTTTACAAATATATAAAATGGAAAAGAGGGGCTAAAGTAAATGTTGGTCCCTTAGAAGATGAGAAGGAGGATTTAATAATAGGAAACGAGGAAATGGCCGAGGACTTAAACAAGTTTTTTGTGTCGGTCTTCACAATGGAGGACACAAATAGCTTACCAATAATTGACAGTCATGGGACTGTAGGGGGTGAGGACCTTAAAACGATCACTATTACTAAAGAGGTAGTGCTAGGTGGGCTAATGGGACTAAAGGTAGACAAGTCCCCTGGTCCGGATGGAATGCATCCCGGGGTACTAAAAGAAACGGCAGAAGAAATAGCAAATGCATTAGTTGTAATTTATCAAAATTCACTGGACTCTGGGGAGGTGCCAGCTGATTGGAAAACAACTAATGTAATGCCACTGTTTAAAAAAGGAGGTAGACAAAAGGCAGCTAATTACAGGCCGGTTAGCTTAACATCCATAGTTGGGAAAATGCTGGAATCTATCATTAAGGAAGAAATAGCAGGACACCTGGAAAAGAATGGTTCAATCAAGCAGACGCAGCATGGATTCATGAAGGGAAAGTCATGTTTGACTAATTTACTGGAATTTTTTGACGATATAACGAGTGCGGTTGACAGAGGCGAATCGGTGGATGTGGTGTATTTAGATTTCCAGAAGGCATTCGATAAGGTGCCTCACAAAAGGTAGCTGCATAAGAAAAAGGTACACGGAGTTGGGGGTAAAGTGTTAGCGTGGATTGAGGATTGGCTATCTAACAGAAAGCAGAGTCGGAATAAATGGGTGCTTTTCCAGTTGGCAATCAATGACCTGTGGCATGCCGCAGGAATCGGTGCTGGGGCCTCAACTATTTACCATATACATAGACGATCTGGAGGATGGGACCGAGTGTAGGGTAACAAAGTTTGCGGATGACACAAAGATGAGTGGGAAAGCAAATTGCGTGGAGGACACAGAGAGTCTGCAGAGAGATTTGGATAGCTTAAGTGAGTGGGCAAGGATCTGGCAGATAGAATATAACGTTGGTAAGTGTGAGGTTATCCACTTTGGAAGGAATAATAGTAAAATGGACTATTATTTAAACGGTGAAAAATTACAACATGCTACTGTGCAGAGGGACCTGAGGGTCCTTGTGCATGAATCACAAAAACTCAGTTTTCAGGTGCAGCAGGTAATCAAGAAGGCAAATGGAATGTTGGCCTTTATCGTGAGAGGGATGGAGTATAAAAGCAGGGAGGTCATGCTGCAACTGTACAGGGTACTGGTAAGGCCGCACCTGGAGTACTGTGTACAATTTTGGTCCCCTTATTTAAGAAAGGATATATTAGCTTTGGAGGGGGTACAGAGAAGGTTCACCTTGTTGATTCCAGAGATGAGGGGGTTAGCTTATGAGGAGAGATTGTGTAGACTGGGCCTGTACTCATTGGAGTTTAGAAGGTTGAGGGGAGATCTTATAGAGACATATAAGATAATGAAGGGGCTAGACAGGGTGGAAGCAGCGAGGTTATTTCCACTTACAATGAAAACAAGAACTAGGGGGCATAGTCTCAAAATATGGGGGAGTCAATTTAGAGCAGAGTTGAGGAGGAACTTCTTCTCCCAGAGGGTAGTGAATCTTTGGAATTCTCTGCCCAATGAAGCAGTAGAGGCTACCTCGTTAAATGTGTTCAAGTCACAGATAGATAGATTTTTAACCATTAAGGGAATTAAGGGTTATGGAGAGCAGGCGGGTAAGTGGAACTGAACCCACTATCAGATCAGCTATGATCTTATTGAATGGCGGAGCAGGCTTGAGGGGCTAGATGGCCTACTCCTGCTCCTATTTCTTATCTTATTAACCACAGACTCTGACATCTGGTGTATGCGCTTAGCTGAGGATTCTAAGCCAGAATCTGCACCACCCTTCCACCTCTCCTTTCCCTCCCCCTACCATCCTCCCCACTCATCTAGATGCCTTAACCAACCTGTTATGTATGGTGGGGCATAGCCCCTTTAAAGGGAAGGGCATATGACCTCAGGAGCAGGGTGAGCTGTTGGGATCCACCCAGAGTGGCCAGTCTACATTTGAAGTGTGGAGCGAGTAGACATAATTAAGAGCCGTGTTCCCTGCCGCCTGACTGTTGAGTAGTTATTGAGGAGAAGCTTCAGTACAACAGGATTTAACACAACCTAAGTAAAATTACAGGCAGGTTGGGGATGAGTGGGAGGGAGGCAAAAAGGCCACCCAAGGAATTTTGCCTCTCCTCTGTCCCGCACTCTGCCTGCCAACCCATGAATAGGGGACCGTGAAATTCTGCCCATAGCAACAGGAATACAGGACTTCAGAACTCATATTAATGTCACACCCAAAGGACAGTCTGGCCAACAAAGGAAACATTCCCTCAGTACTGCACTATGGTGTAAAACTAGTAATCAAGTGCTGGAATAAGAATTCAATACATAACCTTCAGTCTCATATAATCCCTACAGTGCAGAAGGAGGCCATTTAGCCCATCGAGATTGCACCGACAGCAATCCTACCCATCCCCATAACCCCACATATTTACCCTGCTAATCCCCCCGAAACTCGAGTGAATTTATCATGGCCAATCAACCTAACCCGCACATCTTTGGACGGTGGGAGGAAACCGGAGCACCCGGAGGAAACCCACGCAGACACGGGGAGAATGTGCAAATCCCACACAGACAGTGACCCGAGGCCGGGAATCAAACCCAGGTCCCTGGCACTGTGAGGCAGCATGTGTGCCACCATGCCACCTAGAACTCAGAAGCAAGAATGTTGCCAACTGTGCCAAACATATTTTAAAACGATATTCATCACCTGAAATTGAAAAAGGATGAAGAAAATATAATATTTAAGGCATATAAGAACCTAGTGCTGGACTAAAACCTATTCTATAAGTTTTTACATAATTCATTGTCCCTCCAGCAAGATATGCAGAAACGATTTGTCCAATGATAAATTATGCAGGTGATGATGGGTTTCGATTGTCGGAATGCCTACGTACGTAATGGATTCTGTCTGGAAATGCCCCTTGGTAATCCAACATAGAAAACCAACAACAACTTTTACTTATATCACACCTCAAACATAATGAAACCTCCTGAGGTGCTTTAACAATAACATGATAAAACAAAGTAGGACACTCGGCCATATAAGGAGACATTAGGTCAGCTTCCTCAACCTTGGTCAAAGAGGTAGATTTTTAAGAAGTGTCTTAAAGGAGGAAAGCAAGACAGAGTGGTAGAGAGGTAATTCCAGAGCTTGGGGCCAGGCAGCTGATGGCACGGCCACCGATGTTGGAGTAAATAAAATCAGGGTTCCCCTCAATTAAATGAATGCAGATATCACTGAGGATTATGGAGCTGGAGGAGGTTGCAGAAGGGCAAGGTCATGGAGGGATTTAAAAACGAGGATGAGTGTTTTAAAATCAAGACATTGCTTGGCTGCAGGCCAATGTACGTCATTTAGCACAGGGGTGATATAGAGCAGCAAGACTTACTCCGAGTTAAGACAAGGGCGGCGGAACTTTGGATTACTTCAAGTTTTCAAATGTGGGATACCAGCCAGGGCTGCAATAGAATAGATGAGTCTCGAGTTAACAATGAGGATTTCAGCACCGATGAGTTGAGCCAGGGTGAAGTCGGGCAATGTTACCAAGATGGGAATAGGCAAACTTAGTGATGACATGAATATGAAGACAGAAGCTCACCTCGGGTTCAAAAGTGACACCAGATTGTAAACAGATTGATTTAATCTCAGACTTTTGCCAAGGAGAGGGATGGATTTGGTAGCTCGGAAATAGAGTTTGGAGTGGGGACCATAAACAATAGGTGGGATTTTCCACCCGCGTGTGCCCCAAGACCAGATTTTCCTGTCTGAGGTCAACGGATCTTTACAAATTTCCTGTCCTGCCCTCTATGGTTCCCGCGGCGGGACCGGAAATGGCTCCAGTCTTCCCAATAACTTTAGATAGCCTGTTGTCTACATTATAATTGGTTTTGGCGGTGGGATATGTATGGGAAAAGTTGGCCTATTATTGGCCATAAACAATTTAGTACTTGTCTGAGTGAACCTACATCATCCAGACTGCAGAGGTTCAAGAAGTTAATTCATCCTCTCAAGGGCAGTTGGTGATGGGTAATAAATACTTGCCAGAGGCACTCACATCCCATGAACAAATATAAAAAAACCCTGAAAAGATTGATTTCTTTAGCAATCAAGTTGAGAACCTGTTAAAGACAGACATTGTGTCACTGATGAGATCAGGTAAAACGAGATGCCCCGGGATCATTTCAATGCCTTTGGGATGGTAGCGCAATCACACTTGGTTGAGCAAACTTGTCTGCAGTTTTCATGCTAAGGTTTAAGAGAACATTTATTGTAGGCTAATTGTCATGTCAGTGTTAGCAAGGAAAGTCTTAAGTCCGTTCACCCCTGTCCTTGATTAAATTACCATTGTCTCGCCACCTGACAAAAGTTTCATTTCAAAATTCTCATCCTTGTTTTCAATTCTCTTTATGTCCTAGCACATCCCTATCTCTGTCACCTTCACCAGAACAATAATACCCCATGATCTTTGTTCTCCTCTGTTTCTGGCACTGCTGTGTTTGCTATAGCATTGACATTCTTATCTGTAAGTTTGTAAGAAGTAGAAGTTGGAGTAGACCATATGACCCACCTAGACTATTCTCCATGTAATACAATCACGGCTGATCTTCTGCCTTAACTTTGCCTACCTGCTCACTTCCACATACTTCTATTCCCTGAAAGATCAAGGCACAATCTTACCTGCCTTTCACTGCCAAACTCCTGCTGCAGCAAGGTTGGAGAATTTGGCATCTAGCCAAATCTCCGTTCACTGCAGCGGGATGGGAAAATCCTGCCTGCATGAACAGTGGTGAGATTCCGGCCCAAAAATCTGTCTTTCACAGCCTCGAATATACTCAACTATGCAGCATTCACTCCAAGGTACAGAATTCCAAAACATTCACAGCCCTTTAAGTAAAGAATTTCTCCTCATCTGTGTCCTAAATGACTGGCCCTTTAACTTTAGGGTGTACCCCTTTTATTCTAGATTCCTCAGCCAGGGGTAACAACCTCTCAGTGTCGACCTGGTCGAGCCCCTTCAGATTTGTGTACGTTGAGATAAGATCATCTCACTTTCTTCTAAGTTCTGGAAAGTATAGGTTACTCATCCTCTCATCATTGGACAACTTTCTCATCTCAGGAACCAGTGGAGTGGGTGTGGGGGAGGTGTTGGTCTAGTGGTATTCTCGCTTCACTATTAATCCAGAAACTCAGCTAATGTTCTGGGAACCCAGGTTCGAATCCCACCACGGCAGATGGTGGAATTTAAATTCAATAATTTTTTTAAATCTGGAATTAAGAATCTATCGATGACCATGAAACCATTGTCGATTGTCGGAAAAACCGATCTGGTTCATTAATGTCCTTTAGGGAAGGAAATCTGCCGTCCTTACCTGGTCTGGCTTACATGTTACTCCAGACCCGCAGCAATGTGGTTGGGCAACTAGGGATGGGCAATAAATGCTGTGATGTGGAGATGCCGGCGTTGGATAAACACAGTAAGAAGTCTCACAACACCAGGTTAAAGTCCAACAGGTTTATTTGGTAGCAAAAGCCACTAGCTTTCGGAGCGCTGCTCCTTCATCAGGTGAGTGGGATTTCAGTTCACAAACAGGGCATATAAAGACACAAACTCAATTTACAAAATAATGGTTGGAATGTGAGTCTCTACAGGTAATCAAGTCTTAAAGGTACAGACAATGTGGGTGGAGAGTGCACAAGGCAAACACACCCGGCTTTCCCATCGTATCGGGCAATAGGACCCTGTGTGAGAACCTCTCCGGCATCCTGAAACCAATTGTACAAAGAACCCCCAGCTTTTGTCACGACACTACAGACTTCCTACAGAAACTCAGCACACATAGAACAGTTGAACCAGGAGCACTCCTCGTCACAATGGATGTCTCGGCACTCTACACCAGCATCCCCCATGACGATGGCATTGCTGCAACTGCCTCAGTACCCAACGCCGACAACTGCCAATCTCCAGATACAATTTTACAACTCATCCGCTTCATCCTGGACCACAATGTCTTCACCTTCAACAACCAGTTCTTCATCCAGACACACAGAACAGCCATGGGAGCCAGATTCGCACCTCAATATGCCAACATCTTCATGCACAGGTTTGAACAGGACCTCTTCACCACACAGGACCTTCAACCGATGCTATACACTAGATACATTGATGACATTTTCTTCCTTTGGACTCATGGTGAACAATCACTGAAACAACTATATGATGACATCAACAAGTCCCATCCCACCATCAGACTCACCATGGACTACTCTCCGGAATCGGTTGCGTTCTTGGACACATGCATCTCCATCAAGGATGGTCACCTCAGCACCTCACTGTACCGCAAGCCCACGGATAACCTCACGATGCTCCACTTCTCCAGCTTCCACCCTAAACATGTTAAAGAAGCCATCCCCTACGGACAAGCCCTCCGTATACACAGGATCTGCTCAGATGAGGAGGATCATCTGAGCAGATGATCAACAGACACCTCCAGATGCTGAAAGATGCCTCATAAGAACAGGATATGGCGCTCGACTCATCAATCGACAGTTCCAACGTGCCACAGAAAAACCGCGCCGACCTCCTCAGAAGACAAACACGGGACACGGCGGACAGAGTACCCTTTGTCGTCCAGTACTTCCCCAGAGCGGAGAAGCTACGACATCTTCTCCGGAGCCTTCAACGTGTCATTGATGAAGACGAACATCTCGCCAAGGCTATCCCCAAACCCCCACTTCTTGCCTTTGTTATGGTGAAATTAAAATGATGGACACAAAATGGCACAGACATTACACAGAGTTAAAACCTGCAGTATCTGAATTGCTGCAGGAAACTGGTCAGACCTAGGGCACTTTAAGATTTGAGATAAAGAGCAGACCCAGAACAATGAGTTTGATAAAAGGTCAGCCACCAATGGGGCATAAATACATAAATGTATGTTTTTCGAAACCAGTCATTGATAGAGGACATAACTGCAAGAATGTATCCATTCTATGTACAATGATGTGTTAACTGTCCATGTCCGTATCTGTCTACTCAACTTGTAACGATGTGTTAACGGCTAATGTCCGTACTGCCTATTGTCTAAAAAGTATAAGAGATGCTCAACTACCATTGTGTAGTTGAGAAGGTAGCTGCCAACTACTGCGGAGTACCAGTGCTTTCTCCCAAAGCTTTGTCCGAAATAAAACTGTTTTGTTCAACCTACAAGTCTGACTCCAAAGTTGTAAATTTCCCACAACACCTTCAAACAACCGCACAACCTCAGACAGACCATTGTCCGCAGCAAGCTACCCAGCCTTCAGGAGAACAGTGACCACGACACCACGCAACCCTGCCACAGCAACCTCTGCAAGACGTGCCGGATCATCGATACGGATGCCATCATCTCACGTGAGAACACCATCCACCAGGTACACGGTACCCACACTTGCAACTCGGCCAACATTGTCTACCCGATACGCTGCAGGAAAGGATGTACCGAGGCATGGTACATTGGGGAAACCATGCAGACGCTACGACAATGGATGAATGAACACTGCTCGACAATCACCAGAAGAGTGTTCTCTTCCTGTTGGGGAATACTTCAGCAGTCACAGGCATTCGGCCTCTGATCTTCGGGTAAGCGTTCTCCAAGGCGGCCTTCACGACACACAACAGCGCAGAGTCGCTGAGCAGAGACTGATAGCCAAGTTCCACACACATGAGGACGGCCTCAACCAGGATCTTGGGTTCATGTCACACTATCTGTAACCCCCATAACAACTTGCCTGGGCTTGCAAAATCTCACTAGCTGTCACTAACTGTCCTGGCTGGAGACAATACACATCTCTTTAACCTGTGCTTAACCCTCTCCCCACTCACATTGTCTGTACCTTTAAGACTTGATTACCTGTAAAAACCAACCATTATTTTGTAAATTGAGTTTGTGTCTTTATATGCCCTGTTTGTGAACTGAAATCCCACTCACCTGACGAAGGAGCAGCGCTCTGAAAGCTTGTGGCTTTTGCTACCAATTAAACCTGTTGGACTTTAACCTGGTGTTGTGAGACTTCTTACAATAAATGCTGGCCAGCCAGAGATGCCCATGTCCCACGAATGAATTTTTAAAAAACAACGAACAAACCTTCACAGTACCACCTGCCAGGCAAGTATGTCCTTCTCTCGATATGGAGGCCAAAACTATGCACAGTACTCCACGTTTGGTCGCGCAGAAACCTTTTACAATTCTAACATGACTTCCTTGTTTTGCATTCCTCTTGCTCCAAGGGTCAAAATGCCATTTACCTTCCCAATTATTTATTGTACTTGCACCCTAATATTTTGTGTTCCATGTATGAGTTCACTGAGTTTCTTTGAACATTTCACACGTTTTTAAAAATTCTGCCTTTTTGTTCTCATTGCCAAAGTAATTAACATCAGAATGTTTCACATTATACTCCATCTGCCATCATGTTACCATTCACTTCACTCAATCTCTTTACAGCCTCTCTGTGTCCTCTTGGCAGCTTACATTCCCACCTACCACTTATGGGAGCTAGAGAATCACTTGCATTGGCTTATTTTCCTGTTTCAGCACGATTATCTCCAGTGTTCCCCAAGAAGCTAACCTTGGCTTCCTCCAATTTCCCTGTCTACTGTCCCTGGCAACATCATCCAAAAACTTGGCGTCAATTTTTATGTATATGCTGATATCACGTCGTGCTACTTCACCACCATTTCTCTCGACCTCTCACCTCAGTCTAAACTGTCAGACTGCTTTGCAGATATTCCTTATTGGATGAGCAAGAATTTCCTCTGATTGAATATTGGGTAGGCTAAAGCTATTAGGCAGGATCTTTCCGCTCCTCTGTGCTGTCGAGTAGCGTAGCGGGGTGGGAAAGTTGAGCGAGGGGATCTGTGGTGGTGGTGGTGGGGGAAGGGGGGCGGGGGAGGGTGTGTGGGGGGCGGGGATGGCAATCGGGGATGTCTGTGAGGGGTGTTCAGTGGAGGGGATGGAGGGGGCGATGTCCATGGGGGAGGTGTTGACAGATTTCCCTTTTACTGTGTGCACTTGTACACAGTATATGGGAGGCCAGGGCATGAGCCCAGCAGCCTGCAGCCAGCTTCTCTGGCAAGCTTAGGCTCCATGCTCCCCCTACCAGTGTGAAACCCCCGACTGACAAAAGAATTGACAGATTGTGGGAATATTGTGCGGGGTAGCTCGCTGAAAAAAATTGATTAAACACTTGGTTTTCAGACTTTTGTGATAAGATTCCACCCATTGTCTTTACACTCCACCAGCAAATCCATCTCTTTCCCTGGGGACCATCTGAGGATGAAGCAGATTGTTCGCAAACTTACTATCATAATGCACCCCAGGAAAAGCTTCAGAAAAATCGCTGCATCCATCTCCATGAGATTGGCTCATCTACTTCTCAAACCCTCATGACTTTTGTTACCTCTCCAATTTACTTTTCCAAAGCATTCCTGGCCAATCCATCACATTCTACCCTATTGGAGGTCATCCAAGGCTCTGCTATCCATGACCTAACTTGCAACAAATCTTGTTCATCCATAACACACAAGACTTGCATTGGCTCCAGATTGAGCATCATCTTGATTTAAAAACTCTCACCCCGTTTCCAAATCCAGCCATAGCCTTGCCTCTCCCTTTCTCTCTTGTCTGGTCCAGCCCCACTATCCTTTGAGATATCTGTGCTCCTCTAATTCTTAGCTCTTCAGCATCCCCAGGGTCTTTTGTGCTAGAATTACCTCCTTATACATTGCCCAGGACCTGGGAGAGTGGGGTGCAAATGGTGCCAAACACTGGGACCAGGTGCGTGGGAGGATCTGGACTTGGGGTTTTAAATGAGGTTCTCAATGACCTTCAGACAAGCTTCATATCTAAAAGTCAGGTTTTAAAAGAAAATCAGAACTGTCAGCCTGACAGTTCCAATTTTTTTTAAAACCAGTCTTTCAGGTCAGTTTCACTGAGATGCTGCGCTGCTGCTTCTGACCAGGGGGTAGCTTTGTGATTCCTATTGTTCTTGAAAAACCCACCAGAAAACCACAAAGCTGCCCTAAGATCAGTAGCAGCTTGTTTAGTGCCAGAAAATGAAACACTCTGTATCTCTCAAAATGCTCTTTTGAATTTAAACCAGTATATAAATATCAGTGTATATCATTATACTCTAAGTAGACACAATTCTGAGGACATGTTGAGCAGGATTCTATGGCCTCCCCGCATGTTTCTTGTGACGGGAGGTGGTGCACCATTAGCCAGCGGTGGGATCTTCTGATCCCATTGCTGTCAATAGGTTTCCCCATTGACTTCACCTCATACCTTTGGGAAACCCACAGTGGGACCAGAAGATCCGGCCAGCGTGAATAGCCTTAAAGATGTGGCCATTGTGCTGATATACAAAAGGGTCGCGAATCTTGGGCCTCATCAAAATAAATGTAAGAAATGAAAAACTGGGAATGATGTAACACAGGATGTTGGTTCACTGTCACCTGATCTACTATTTTTTGCAAATTTGGCAATGAAATCCTTATTTGTTTAAAGAAATGTTTTACAAGTGTCTCCTGCATCCTAGGTGGCCACACTGTGAGAATAAAATTTCCCTGGGCCGAAGATTCTGATCATCCATTGTAACTTTGGCAAAAGAATCCATTGAAATCCCTGAAAACAGCAACATCGTGAAAGGTCTTTCTAGAAACCCAATCTTATGACTGAAGTGCTTCTCGAAATGATTTCCTCTCAGAATATTGCTGTCAAACTTTTTGTTTTTGCTGTTGGAGTTTCTTACTTATTTATTACATTTTCCATTTTAGGCTGTAAATTCCCAATGTGCAACATAATTTGTTTGACAGCTTCTAGGGGAAGGGGAAACAGTCCATTGATTGATTTAAGGTTGCACTGAATTATTTTGTTTCTTTTCCTTCCCACAACTAATGGTCAGCAAGGCAGACTTCCATCTGTTTTTTTCCTGGAACAGGTTGCAAGACCATCACCAGAGGCTTATAGCTGAAGGTGGGCTACTGTGCATCAGGTATGGCTGACCATGAGCCCCTACCATGCTTAGAGACTAGGGGTCTCTATCATTCTTACCACCAGCCATTGGCATGTATTGGAAGTATTTTGCAGGTTAATACTCAACCTATTTCCCGCATTGAGGGCAGCGCAGTGGCACAGTGGTTGGCACTGCTGCCTCACAGCGCCAGGGACCTGGAGCTCGATTCCGGCCTACACTGACTGTCTGTGTGGAGTCTGCACATTCTCCCCGTGTCTGTGTGGGTTTCCTTCGGGTTTCCTCCCACACTCCAAAGATGTGCATGTCAGGTTGATTGGCCATGGTAAATTGCCCCTTAGTGTCAGGGGGAATGGCAGGGTAAACATGTGGAGTTACGGGGATAGGGCCTGGGTGGGATTGTTGTCAGTGCAGGCTTGATGGGCCAAATGGCCTCTTTCGGTGCTGTAGGATTTTATGATTCTATGATTATGAATGCACTTGCTTTGACCATCAAATCCTAGTGTGGGAATCAAACCCGAGCTCCTGGTTCAGAGGTAGCAATGCTTAGTTAGTGACATTAGTGTAAAAGAGGCTGATGCTCCTTTTGGTACAATGAACAAAGAACAAAGAAAAATACAGCACAGGAGCAGACTCTTTGGCCCTCCAAACCCATGCTGATCATGATGTCCTAACTAAACTGAAAAAAAAACTTCTGCCCTTACTTGGTCCATATCCCTCTATTCCCTCTCTATTCATGTACCTCTTAAATGTTGCTAATGTGCCTGCTTCCACCACCTCCTCTGGCACCGCGTCCCAGGCACCCACCACTCTCTGCATGAAAAGCTTGCCCTGCATATCTCCCTTAAACTTTCCCCCTCTCACCTGGAACCTATGCCCCCTTGTAATTGACATTTCCACCCTTGGAAAAAGCCTCTGACTATCCAGCCTGTCTATGCCTCTCATTTTGTAGACCTCCATCAGGTCTCCCCTCAGCCTTCGTCTTTCCAGTGAAAACAATCCTTGTTTATTCAACCTCTCCTCATAGTCACCCTCGAGACCAGGCAACATCCTAGTCAACCTTCTTCGCACTCTCTCCAAAGCTTCCACGTCCTTCTTGTAGTGCGGTGACCAAAACTGCATGAAATTCTTCAAATGAGGCCTAACCAATGTTTTAATGTGGATTAGTGTCAGAGAAATCAAAATGGTAAGGTTGTATTAGCTACAGAGTTGAATTGTTGTGTAAATGTAGTGATTTCTTTGTCGCCACTTTCCTGACATTAGTTGATTGCTCTGTGATTAATCATCCTTAGAGAATGAGCATTGGGCCTCCAAATTCACCTCTGCTACAATCACTCTGCCTATTGCATGTGGATGTAATAAAAGAAAGATAAAGCTTACCTCTATACAATACTTTTCATAAAGTCCCAAATAACTTTACAGTGAGTTCAATAATTTTAAGTTGTCGGCATTGGTATAATGTGGGCAATATTATCAAACAGTGGAGGAAACTTGCTCCTTATGCATATGCTTGTGTGTCATTCTGGATGGATGAGGTGAGCTGGGTTAAATGGCCTTCGTCATCCATAATTATCTTGTGAACAGAGCATGGAATCATGGCTGGATGTCGGTTTATGGTGTTGCTAATGGAAGTTTACTGTGAACAGGCTTTGTGGAGTGAAATTGCAAAGGGGGTGTGCTGGGCTCTTGGTGATTCAGTAACCTGTTTTGCACTGCACGTGACTCACAAGTGCCTTTTCCATTGATGTCAATCTTGTCCTTTTGTTTACTTACCTAATATCCCACTCTATCTTGGTGCTTTCATGGGTTTTTCGAGGAACACAGCATCGTGATAAAGTTGCATTGCATATTGAATGCTGGAAATGTATTGTAGGGATAAGCAACAATCAGCAGAGTATTCATGTTTGCTGATCAAGAAACCACAGATACATGTGAACCATTCAGTCTTTGTCCCCTGACCTCTTAAAAGTTGTGTCGCACAGAGACACCTGAGGGTCCCAATGCTTCTCACTGACAATGAAGACCGATGCTGTTCAATCATTCCATTTTGTTGCCCAGGAGTCATTTGACCTTTATACTCTGTCATTACAAATAAAATAGTATTCAATTATGTCCCTTCTATGAAATCATTATATTGAATAATATCATACACACAGCCAGGAGAACGTCTTCTAATATTTCTACAGAATAGAAAAGATCTTGCGCAGTTTATTTGAGTTGCAAATGTTGAATCTTTCCCCAAAATATGAACTTACTGACACCATGGTGACAGTAAATATGGTGCACTTTGCAGAACGTGTTAATGAGGCAGTCACCGAAATCGGTGTTATCATCTACACTGTGCTATTTTTCTCTGTTAAAGGGGCTATATAGATGCAAGTTGTTGTTGCACCTTCAACTGCCTCAACCTTAAAACCTCCATCCCTAAACCTCCTCACCTCTTGACCACTCTTCCTTTTAAGCCATTCCTTAAAATTGAACTCTTTGACCAAACCTTTGATCACTTGCCCTTGGAACGTGGCTCAACACCTAATGTTTATCTGATAAATCTTCTATGTAGCACCTCAGAACATCTTACTAATTGAAAAGCACCATGCAAGTTATTGTTTTGAAGAGAACTATGGATAATGTGTAATCTGTTCAAAACCAAAGAAAAAGTAATTGTAATTACAGAGCGAAAGTTCTGAAGCAAGGTTCTGCACAATGAATCCTCACTTCAACTGACAGGTTTGGCTTCCCTTCACTGGATGTGTTATATCAGCTACTATGAGCAGTAATTGCAATAATAGGGCATTGCATCTTGTTCGAGGAGCACAGTACAACACCCTGATTGGAACTCAAAAACTAATAAGAATTTTTATTTGTCTTTTGTATTTCTTTATTGCAGCCTTCCAGACAAAATTGCTCCAATCATCGATTTCAGCAACGGATGTCATTACTGTGGCCCAGATGCTTTTCATGTGGTCAATTTATGAGTAATTGGACTAATCTCAGCGTTGTGATTTCTTCTGTACAGTGTTTAGAGCAAGGAAAATTCATTCAATGGTGGCAGACAAGCTTGAATATCAGTTAACAGCTGTATAGAAGCCTATCTCTAATTTGTCTCCCTGATATGTTGTTCGTTCCATTTTCAAAACTACCCAGGCTACCAAAGGTGTAGAGAGACTGGAATTCTCTGGTCTCACACGCCCCGCTACCGCTGCCAGAGAGAACAGAGAATGTGGCACTCGGCCAAATCTCCATTCACTGCAGCGGGACCGGAGAATCCCAGCCACTGGCAAGGTCGGAGAATTCCAGCCGTAGATTAACGTAGGATGATTGAGACAGCACGTTACGTGCTCCATTAGCAACACCACAACATCTTTCATCACCAGTGGTTTTCAGAGTGAAGTAGGCAATTTTCCAAAAGCCATATTGGCACCATTCATAACGTGCCTACAATGCAGAGGGGAACACCCGGATGGATATTCGTTCAAACCCCCTCTGCACAGCTGAGAGACCTTTAAATTTCAAAGCCAACGAAAGACCCTTATTCTGCCCAGCAACAGCGCAAAGCTGCATTTTAAACCGGCCTTTGGCCAAGGAAGATCGGGATATCTGCGAGTCAAGACCGAGAGTGGGCTATATGGCATAACCAGACTATCAATAAAATATTACAGGAATAAAATGGCCAAGGCAGGCAAAGAAACTTAACAAACTAGGGTAAAAGGAATAAAAGATTAGATTAAATCTCCCTACACACAGCAGGACAAAATGACATTCACACCTAATCTCGCAAGCAGGGAACACAGACACAAAACAATGAGGTCAATTCAGATAAGGGGACACATAGAGGGGATAATGGGAAACACATTAAAACACCGGGGCAAGAACAGGTAGTCCCATTAACACAAACACACACCATACAAATGCAAATTGACAAGCCTCCCAGAGAACTTCCTGACCCGACAGACCACTTTATACATATTGTAAAAATGCATAATCAAATGTTCCCGCTCGAATTTGGATCCCTATAAAGATCCAGAGCTGATGTGAAAGGATGGAGATCAACGTGGCCAAGCCACTGTTTCGGAGCTGGTTACGTTGGTTCTCCCTGGGTTCCCAGTAATTGTACAATAAAGAAAAACACTTTGAACGTTGCCTTGCGACTCGACTTCTTTGAATGCACTGGTACAAGGGACTTTTCCCTACAACAAGAGTAAGGCTAAAAGGAAGGTTAGTCTCCTCCATTTACAGGCCTATCTCCAACTCTTGCACCTTTTCCATCTCTTTATTTGTGATAATGACCACATATTTTCGCTGTGAAGGAGTTCTATTGTTATAAAACTGTGATATCATTTCCTCTGTAGCATGAGGGAAACAGCAGTTTTTTTCTTCTGAGAAGTATGAAGAAAAATTGTTGCATTCAATTGTATCAATTCAGTTAGCTCATTGGAGGCAGCGATTAGAGTCAGAGACATAGCACGGACTTCTCCCGTCCTGCCTGCCACAGGAATCATAGCGTGCAGGACAGGACCATGCAAAGGTCCGCTGGGTTTTCCAGTCTTGGGCACAGCTGGAAAATCCCGCCCATAAAGTGAGAAAGGATGTTAGAAAATGAGAAAAGTCAGAGATGGGAACTGAGAAAGACTACAAGATTGGAATTAAATCTAGAGAGGGGAGTAAAGATCAGAAACAGGCCTGGAAATGAAACCAACACCTGATTTAGTCTTGTAGGGTAGAATCTTGTGCCCTCACTAGTGGCGAATTTGGTGGTGGGTGTGATTTAATTGGGCAGGAGGTCGGTCGGTGGGGACTCCGCCTACTTTCTGCCTCTATCCTGATTAAGCCCATGGTGAAAATGCCTGTCTGGGTCCTTCCCACCCCACTGCTAACTGAGACCCTTAAGTGGCAAATTAATGTTCGCTTAAGAGCCTCATCCTGGCATTGCCCATTCAAGGAGTGTGAAAAGCAAACCTTGGAAGATTTGTTTGCAGGCTTCCAGGTGGGAGGGAGAAGCAAGTGGTCGGAGAGGGCTGGGGGAGGACTTGTTCAAATGCACTCAATCTCTGATTAAGGGACCAGTTTTGTGCACAGAGGGGGATTCTGAGAGGCCCCCACTTGCCTTTGCTGCTGAACCACCTTCCCAATAATCCCTACCTTGTGACTCCCTTCCCATCATCACACTATCTGTAACCCCCACAGCTTGTCTGGATTTTCAGAATCTCACTGGCTGTCCTGTCTGGTGACAATACACATCTCTTTAACCTGTGCTTAATGCTCCCTCCATTCACATTGCTTGTACCTTTAAGACTTGATTATCTGTAAAGACTGCATTCCAATCATTATTCTGTAAATTGCGTTTGTATCTCTGTATGCCCTGTTTGTGAGCATTTCTCCACAACACCTGACAAAGGGACAGCCTGTTCTGAAAGCTAGTGGCATTTGCTACCAAATAAACCCTGTTGGACTTTAACCTGGTGTTGTTAAACTTCTGCCTCTGAATGCCCAGCCGGCAGCTCTTAGTAGGTGGGGCCTCTACCATCAGGGTCCATAACCCATAATCAAGGCAGGAATCAAAGAAAGACCTTGCTGGATTTTACGGTGAAGCATGGTCCCCACCAGCGGCTGACAATTCAGAATGGGATCCTCCACTAAAATCCTGACAGCTGTCCCTTAGCAACATAATGCTGGCTGCAGCATAAATTGCTTTAAGGTGAGACTTTCAACCCTATCACAGGAGGAAGTACTGCTGTAGACAGGTGTCGGCCAGTTGGCTAGCAGCTCTTTAATCCCTATAGTGCAAGTGGGAGCGAAAGCAATTGCTGAGACTAGAAGACATCCTATCATGCTGAGGAGCCCAGGATCAGGAGTCTCAGCGAGGAGGGGATTGGATTCAAGGGACAGGGTGGAGGGCTAAGGGAGCAGATGATCTTGTGGGTGGTGCCTCTCCGATGGGCACAGGGAACCCACCGTGAGGTCGCACCCCCTTGTCCAACATCAGCCCGCACAATGAAAGCTGCAGTGCTTCTCGCATGGTGGGGGTCTCTCCCTGACTCAAGTACATTGCTACTGAGAGTCTTAAGTGGCCGCTAACTGACAGTCAGATAATCCCTCCATCCGCTTGTAAAATTTCAGACTGGTCTGGGAGGATGGGTGGCCAGCAGGAAGGTCAGCTGCTGGATTTTATGTGTGTACCTTCCCGCCCCTTCGCCCCTCTGCCATCAAATCTGCAGGTGGGGGAGGGTAAGATCCAGCCTCAGATGTGGAAGAGGTTATAGGATAACAGAAGGGAGTTCAGCAATTTGGTGTGCAAAGGGGCAAATTGTTAAGGTAAGCTTGAGAAGAAGGCAGGGGTCAAAGACATCTTTGGCCAGAGTAGAGGATGGGGTAGAATAGAATCAGTAACGTGCACAGTGAGGCAAACACCTGCAAATCTTCATCTGAACCTTAGCTGATATTTCAGTTTGCCTGCCCTCATTGAATTAATTTTACATTATTAACAATCCTACTGCAAAGATCAAACCAGCTTAGTATCAAATTTTTCAATATCCTCCTTGTTCTAATGTTTCAAACAGGCACTGTATGATTAAAGTGAACATTCCACAGTCATCAAGCAAGCTAGATTCATTACTAATTAATAATCTAAGGAAGGCTTAGTCATTCCATTCTCGGCCTTTTGGCTAAGATCAAGCGTCAGATCAAGCCCAGGATGGGATGCAAGGTCTTTTATCTTGTCAGCTTGGATCTTGTTTGTCTCTCTTGTGGGGAGCTTGAATTGGATTCAATTGAAATTTGAATTTGGTTTTTGGAGCAAACAAGGAATGGATTTGGGTTTGCCTGGTCCACTCTGAGCATTGGCTTTGTAACTTTAAGGAGGAGTAAAAAATGTAAAAAAGAAAGCTTTATCAAGAGCTACTATTGCTTTTTCTTTTGCTTCCTCCTAAGAGTTAGAAACAAGTCCATTGATACTACAGTTCATCGTTACAGAAAGTCTTTCTTATGTTTTCTTCTTCACCGAACAATAGGCCAATTAATTTTAAATATTGTTCTATAGCTGTCCTACACAACGTCATAGTTGGGTAAGAGATGGCACTCTTGTTTCTGAGTTAGAAGGTTATATGTTCACGTCCCACTGCAGGGACATGAGTACATAATCTCCGCTGACACTCCATTTCAGCGCTGAAAAATGGACAATAAAACTAATAAACCTAGTCCCTTTCTACTTCAGCAGATGTAAAAGTTCCCAAGCCACTATTCCAAAGAAGAGTAGAGTAGTATTCCGAAAGTAGGAATCTCTGGATTAATCCCGGTTCCAAGCACTAGCCAGAGTAAAAGTAGGAAGATAGGGTCAATATGTGTCTTGAGGCATGATGCTGGAAGGAAATACTTCAGATTCTTGGGGTGCTGGGACTAGTTCTGAGGCAGGAGGCACCAATTCAAAGGAGGCAAGTTACACCTTAATAGGACTGAGACCTATGCCCTCCTGCAGAGGTGCACTAATGTGGTCAGGCTTAAACTGAGCTAGCAGTGGGGTGGACACCAGCATTTAGAAGTAGAAAAGAGGCATTTGATCCATAAAGTGAGAGTGTTGGGCAGGATCAGAGAAGTTCCACATTAGATAAGCATGGACTATGAAGGACTACAAGGAATGCAAAGACAGGCTCACAATGTTGTATGTAAAGGCACAAAGTGCTGGAAAGCTGAAATAAAAATAGAAAATGCTGGATAATCCCAGCAGGTCTAACGCAATCCCATCCCTCTACCCCTCCCTCCAGGACCACTATCCCTTCAGTTTTACTCCCACTGAGCACTGACCTCTTCCCCTATTAAAACATTCTGCTATCCTACATTTGCCACTATTAACACTCTTCAGTCCCTGATGGCATCATTAACAGCCCCTCGGTCTCATGTCCGTGACATCTTTGTCCATCTCTCCTTAGCTCTGAATTGTCACTGATTTTCCATTCTGCACCAACTCTTCTCCAAGTGTATAATTCATTATATTTCTATTGGCATAGTGGCACAGTGGTTAGCACTGCTGCCTCACAGCGCCAGGGTCCCGGGTTCAATTCCGGCCTCAGATCACTGTGTGTGTGGAGTTTGCACGTTCTCTCTGTGTCTGCGTGAGTTTCCTTTGGGTGCTCTGGTTTCCTCCCACATTCCAAAGATGTGCGGGTTAGGTTGATTGGCCAAGCTAAATTAACCCTAGTGTCAGGAGGATTAGCAGGGTAAATATGTGGAGTTGCGGGAATAGGGCCTGGGTGGGATTGTGATTGGTGCAGACTTGATGGGCCAAATGGCCTCCTTCTGCACTGTAGGGATTCTATGAATATCCCTTTTCAGTTCTGTAGAACGGTCATATAGACTGAAAATGTTAACTGTGCTTCTCCACAGATGCAGCCAGACCTGCTCAGTTTATCCAGCGTTTTCTGTCTCTATTTCAGAGTTAGATGCTGACTGATGCCACAATTTGCCCACTCTGCATGTTTCCAGTGACGGACAGGGTGACTATGGCATTGCCCTTCTAAGCATGGTGACTGGCCAGGGCCATAGTGGCAGTGGCCTGGAGTGGATTCCCCGGCATTTGTTTCACCAGCTCACTCCTTTGGCACCAAAATCTACAGCAGTTTGGAATCAAATTTTGCAGCCAGACAGTCTGGGAACCATGGCGGGTGTTTGAGTGCGAATTCAGAAATCACAGACGGATGTTTCCTAACATCCTGTGCCACCTTGTTTCTCAATAGTGGATTCATCTAGGGGGCAGAAACCATAGGTTAAAGTTCTGCCAGTCTAATGGTGTGACAAGAACCAAGCTACAACAGTATTTGACAGTAGCCCTGAACCATTGTTGATGAAGCGTTAGCTCAAGGCCATGCAGAATCTGGAATTGAAGGGGCTGCAGTTCTTGTGCGTTTCCGGCTTGAGAATGAAACAGGGTAAAATTCAATAGATTCAGGCTAGAAACTGTGCCAGAGAACCACTGCTATTAGAAAATAGTTTCATAGCCTGTTTGAGCTGTGAATAAGATACAACTGATGCTGTAGTCTTTTGACCTGGCAGAAGGATAACTGAAATACTCTGGGCTATGCCTCCAGCATCCGAGGCGATAATTAGCCTTCAGCACACTGAATTGTTAAGCGTGTATGTGTTTATTATCTCTGCCTCCAGGTTAGCACAACTACTCTGTCAACGTCAGCACCTTCCACGCTGGTCCAAACCAGTGTCAACCTCACCTTCGCCCTGCAGCGGCAATTTTTACACCCTTCATCCACACTCACAATATCTAGCTGTACGCATGGTTACATATTTATTTTACCCTATGCCACCTGCTCCTCGACCAATCGCGATCGTTTTACCTTGATGTGTCTTGTTCCTCCTGGGGGCGGGGGGGGCAAGTCAGTTTCCCGCAGAGTGTGTCGCGAATATCATGCCAGCAAGCTGTCCCACAGCTGAACAGAAGAGGTCAAGAGAATCACAGCCATCGAAGGTGATCTTTTTCTGTGGCTGTAAATTGTCGAAGTGGTAAGATGAATTTGGGTGGTGTTTTATGCCAGCTTTCACAGTCCTGTTGCAGGCTTAACATAGGAGTAAATCTTCTACGCCATTGGAGCAAAACATTAATTTAGTTTATTTTAATCTTACGGTTCTGGGGAAGGGAAGGCGCAGTGGGTCGTGGATCCTATTAACCTTATTCATGCTGCAAATTCTGATCGACTAGGGTTCAGCACTCCTGACTGTAGTCGCTTTGCAACAAAGGTGACACGATTAAGACTTCCACTTACTCTATAAGGAAAAGAAAATAGCTTTTGTACAGAATCGTCATCACCTCAGCATGCCCCAGAGCCAATTAATTACTTTTCAAGTACAGTCATTGTTGCTATTTAGGCAAATGCAGTGGCAAATTTGCAAACATTAAAACTCCTTAAACAACAATTAAATAAACAAACCATTAATCTTTCTGGGGGATGGAGTGGGGCGGGGAACAGAAAATTTTGGAAATACGCAGCATGTCAGGTGCTTACTGTGTAGGGAGAAGCAGAGTTAATGGGCTGGATTTTATGGCCTCGTTTGTCCCGAAACCGGAAAGTTCTGCCCGAGGTCAACAGACCTTTCCATGGTTCGCCCCTTGCCCATTCCAATTCCCGTGGCGGGCGGGACGTTAAATTCCGGCCAACCTTTCAGGCAGATGACCTTTCGCTTGAAGTTAGTTGAGAGATGCATATTGTCTGGCGACCCACGAAGAACGCATTAGTCTTTTTTGACTTGTTCCACTGGGGTCCCTTACAGCTATCTCAACATGCAGACAGGCCTCAATTCATCATCAAGACTGATTCCTGGGATGGCGGGTCTGTCATTTGAGAAGAAACTAAGTCAGTTAGGATTATATTCACTGGAGTTTAGAGAGAGGGGATCTCATAGAAACTTGTAAAATTCTAACAGGGTGAGACAAGCTAGATTCAAAAAGAATGTTTCCAATGATGGGGGGAGTTCAGAACCAGGGGTCATAGTTTGAGGATAAGGGGTAAACCTTTTAGGACTGAGGGGAGGAGAACTTTCTTCACCCAGAGAGTGGTGAATGTGTGGAATTCGCTATCACAGGAAGTAGTTGAGGCCAAAACACTGTTGTTTATTGTACATTGTTTCTGTAAGGGGCAGCAGAGTGGCACAGTGGTTAGCACTGCTGCCTCACAGCACCAGGGACCCGGGTTCAATTCCGGCCTTGGGTCTCTGGAGTTTACACTTTCTCCCCGTGTCTGCGTGGGTTTCCTCCGGGTGCTCCGGTTTCCTCCCATAGTCCAAAGATGTGTCGGTTAGGTTGATTGGCCATGCCAAGTTGACCCTAGTGTCAGACGATTAGCAGGGTAAATATGTGGGGTTATGGGGATAGGGCCTGGGTGGGATTGTTGTTGGTGCAGGCTCGATGGGCTGAATGGCCTCCTTTGGCACTGTACGAATTCTATGACTCTATGATTGTGTGATTTCAAGAAGAAATTAGATATAGCTCTTGGGGTTAAAGGGATCAAAGGGTATGTGGAGAAGGGGGGGATCAGGATATTGAATTTGATGATCAGCTATGATCATAATGAATAGCGGAGCAGACTCAAAGGGCTGAATGGCCTATTCTTGCTTCTAGTTTCTATTCTTCAATGTTTCTATCTCTGACCTTCAGTATTGCTTCAGAAAATGCGGAACATCCCACAACACTGTTTGAGGAAGAGCTCTGGAGTTCTCCCTAGTGTTCTGACCAATGTTTACCCCTCCACTAGCATTACTAAAACAAATTGGGTGAGAGATCTGTCTCTATTGGTGGCCCAGAACAGGCAGTATCAGATCAGATTTATGTACGCGGCCCCCGATGTTCAGTTCCATTGCAGCTCATTGAATTAAATATGAGGTCTTGAGTAGTGAAGGTGGCCAATTCAGCAATGTCGGAGACAGATAGTCTGGTTAGTGTAATATCCGATAGGTGCTTTGTTCGACTAATACAGAATGTTTAATGGCTGGAACTTTCCGGGGCCTCCCGCTGGCAGGAGTGTCCGGTCCCATCGGAGTTAGCGGAGGTTTGGATGGCTTGCAGCATCTGTCACAGGGGAACCAGACATGGTAAGGCTGGAAAACCGTGGCCAATGGACCCACAGAGATATATAAAACATGATATAAAACAAGTGGATAGTCAGAAGCTTTTTCCCAGGGTGGAAGGATCAATTACTAGGGGGCATAGGTTTAAGGTGTGAGGGGCAAGGTTTAAAGGAGATGTACGAGGTAAGTTTTTTACACAGAGGGTGGTGGGTGTCTGGAACTCGCTGTCGGGGGAGGTAGTGAAAGCAGATGCGATAGACTTTTAAGAGGCGTCTTGACAAACACAGGAATAGGATGGGAATAGAGAGATATGGTCCCTGGAAAAGTAGGGGGTTTTAGTTCAGTTGGGGTGGCACGGTGGCACAATGGTTAGCACTGCCGCCTCACAGCCCCAGGGACACGGGTTCGATTCCCGGCTTGGGACACTGACTGTGCAGAGTTTGCACATTCTCCCTGTGTTTGCGTGGGTTTCCTCCGGGTGCTCTGGTTTCCTCCCATAGTCCAAAGATGTGCAGATTAGGTGGATTGGCCATGCTAAATTGGCACTTAGTGTCAGGGGGACTAGCAAGAGTAAATACATGGGATTGTGGGAATAGAGCCGGATGGGATTGTGGTTGGTGCAGACTCGATGGGCTGAATGGCCTCCTTCTGCACTGTAGGATTCTATGATTCTATTCTAAATATTACTACCACTGCAACAAGGGCTGCATCACCTTGTTTAGGGTGTACTCTAGAATACTGCACAAAGCGTCCACAATATTCTGCTGTTTTCCTGGAACGTACTCTGCCTTTGCATCCACCCTCAGTCTAAATTGTTGTGGTCATGGAGGCATATCCTCTAACTCATTCGAATTTAAAAATCATCACTAAAGTTTTATAGTCTGTCTCTGTCTAGAAGTGGAGACCAAGACGTTAATGTGTGAAGTTCTCACAAGCCCATGTAGCAGCTAATGGTTCTTTCTTTATCGCTGCGTATCTCTTGTTCAGCCTCAGCCAGTGAACAAGATGCTTAATACACTGGTCTATGCTTTCCACCTGCACTTGAAAGAGTGCAGCTCAGAGTGCTGTAGTGCATCTCGTTTCCCTTGATGAGGATATCAGCACTCCAATAACTTCCTCTTGGTTACTCAATCTCTCCAAGGATAAGCACCTCAATTTCATGGATATCATCTAATCCATGCCACCAGTTGAAGGCTTCCCTATGTGCGGATTCTGCATAGGCCTCTTGCTGCAGCACACAACCTGGAAGTGACCCATCTTCCTGCATAAATGGCATTCGACCTCCTTGGCAGAGCATGCTTGTGTTTTCCCTGCCGCACCAATTACAGTCAGCTGGGGCTGTTGATGGATGCTCTTTCTGTTGCCCCTGCTTCATTTTTAATGACAGCCTCTCCTTTTTTATCCTTAACAAACAGCACTGAGTCAGCTGCTTTTGAGCTAGGGCTCTTCTTGTCACCTCAAACCACAGATCAATTCTGTTTCCTGACCTCAGCCTGTCTGCTTCATTGGATTGCCTGTTCTAAAGGTTAGTTCATCTCTTGGCTGCAAGTGGTGAGTCAGCATTTCATCCAACTGTCCCATGGTGATTCTGCTTTTGGTCAGTTCATCTTTCAAGCTGCCATACTCACAGCACTCTGCAAGTCTATACAGGCCATTTATGAATGTATCAATACTTGCTCCTTGACATTGGGTATCATTGTTAAATTTAGCCTGCTCTGTGATTTTCTTTCTCACATTGAAGTATGTATTTAATGCTTTAATCACTTTATTTATTTGTTAGTGTCACAAATTGGCTTACATTAACACTGCAATGAAATTACTGTGAAAATCCCCTAGTCGCCACATTCCAGCCCCTGTTCGGGTACACTGAGGGAGAATTTAGCACAGCCAATTGATGCGCGTTATCAAACACGAGGCTAGATGCTCGGGAAATAAAGGCTTTTATTTACTGTAATGAAGCAGCCAATAATTATATACACGATCCCAGACTGAGGGGTCCCAGCCAGAGCAGGGACTTTTATACCTCTCCCAGGAGGCGGAGCCTAACTGGGATGTACCACAACACTACAATACAAAGGTGTAACAACCCCACCCTAACCCCAACAGCAACAATAGCACAACCCAACAGTAACATATGTACATCCTTGTAGTACTGGCCAGACCCTGGCTCAGTACTATCCAGTGGGAACCAACGATGGTTCACCACATTCACCCCTCCTTTGAGAACAAAGGCCGACGGGGTACAAAAAAACAGAACAAAGTGTCATCAGTCTATAAGTTCAGACGGTCAGGGGGACCGCACCGTCGTTGTGACCTCCTCAATACCGGCGGTGACACCGGAGTAGGCACTTGCGGTGGCATTCTCCCCAAGGCGGCGTCCAGCTGTTCTTCCACGGACTCACAGGCCGCTTGACCCTGAGGTGACGGTAGTCCATGGGGTCCTGACACGCCCTGCAGTGGCGACCATCCTCTGGACTCAGGCAAGCTGTACACGGGAGTAAAAGGGTTAAGCAATGGTCCCGATGCTGCCCGCGCCGTGTCCGTGGGAGAAACAAGAGTTAAGGGGTTTGTAACAGGGGGTATGGGAGCGACAGGGGTTGCTACGTCCCCTGCTGGCGCCAGGTCTCGGATCGAGACCGTGTCCTCTCGCCCGTCAGGGTATGCCACATAGGCATACTGAGGGTTGGCGTGGAGGAGATGGACCTGTTCGACCAACGGGTCGGACTTGCGGGCCCTTACATGTCGCCGCAGGAGGGCGGGTCCTGAGTACATCAACCAAGACGGTAATGAGGTCCCCGAGGAAGACTTCCGAGGGAATGAAAACATCCTCTCATGGGGAGTAGCATTGGTTGCCGTACACAGGAGGGAGCGAATAGAATGGAGCGCATCAGGGAGCACCTCTTGCCAACGGGAGACTGGAGGACATTTTGACTTCAACGCCAGTAAGACAGCCTTCCAGACTGTAGCATTCTCACGTTCCACCTGTCCGTTACCCCTAGGGTTGTTGCTCGTGGTCCTACTAGAGGCAATCCCGTATGAGAGCAGGAATTGCCTCAAGTCATCGCTCATGAACGACGAGCCCCTGTCGCTATGGATGTAGCCGGGGTACCCGAACAGGGTAAAGAGATCACGGAATGCCTTGATAACCGTGGCAGCGGATGTATCAGAGCAGGGAACAACAAAAGGGAACCTAGAGTACTCGTCAATGATATTGAGGAAGTACACATTCCGATCTGTTGAGGGAAGGGGGCCCTTAAAATCGACACTCAGTCTCTCGAAGGGACGAGTGGCCTTGACTAAATGTGCCCAGTCAGGTCGGTAAAAGCGCGGTTTGCATTCCGCGCAAACCCGACAGCTTCTTGTTACGGACCTGACGTCCTCCACCGAGTAGGGCAGGTTGCGGGCTTTTATAAAGTGGTAGAGCCGAGTGACCCCAGGATGGCACAGGTCATTATGGAGAGCCTGCAAACGGTCCTCCTGTATACTGGCGCATGTTCCACGCGAGAGGGCATCCGAGGGCTCATTGAGTTTCCCTGGACGGTACATGATGTCATAGTTATAGGTGGAGAGTTCAATTCTCCACCGCAAGATCTTGTCATTCTTGATCTTGCCCTTCTGCGTGTTATTAAACATGAACGCCACGGACCGCTGGTCCGTGATCAGGGTGAACCGTTTTCCCGCCAAGTAATGGCGCCAGTGCCTGACGGCCTCCACAATGGCCTGGGCCTCCTTTTCCATCGCTGAATGCCGGATTTCGGGGCCTTGGAGGGTGCGGGAAAAAAATGCGACGGGCCTGCTCGCCTGGTTAAGTGTGGCGGCCAGGGCGAAATCAGATGCATCGCTCTCCACCTGAAAGGGGATGGACTCGTCAACAGCGTGCATCGTAGCTTTCGCGATGTCGGCTTTTAATTTATTGAAGGCCAATCGGGCCTCTGGCGTTAGGAGAAAAGTCGTGGACTTAATGAGCGGACGGGCTTTGTCTGCGTAATTGGGAACCCACTGCGCATAATAAGAGAAGAAGCCTAAGCATCTTCTCAGTGCTTTTGCACTAGCAGGCAAGGGAAGTTCAGAAAGGGGGCGCATACGGTCTGGATCAGGGCCAATGACCCCGTTTTCCACCACGTATCCTAGGATGGCTAAACGGCGCGTACGAAACACACACTTCTCCCTGTTGTAGGTCAAGTTCAGGCGAGATGCAGTGCGTAGGAAATTCAGGAGATTCGTGTCGTGGTCCTGCTGGTCATGGCCGCAGATGGTAACATTATCCAGGTACGGGAAGGTAGCCCGCAGCCCGTTCTGGCCCACCATTCGGTCCATAGCACGCTGGAAGACCAAGACCCCATTGGTGACACCAAAGGGAACCCTGAGAAAGTGATACAAGCGACCATCCGCCTCAAAAGCCGTGTATTGTCGGTCCTCTGTGCGAATGGGGAGTTGGTGGTAGGCAGACATGAGGTCTATGGTGGAGAACACCCGGTACTGCGCAATCTGATTGACCATATCAGATATGCGCGGGAGAGGATACGCATCCAGCTGCGTATATCGATTAATGGTCTGACTATAGTCAATGACCATCCGGGGTTTGTTCCCACTCTTGACCACCACGACCTGCGCTCTCCACGGACTAGCGCTGGGTTGTATGATCCTTTCTTTGAGGAGCCGCTGAACCTCAGATCTAATGAAGATCCGATCCTCAGCACTGTAACGCCTACTTTTAGTCGCGATGGGCTTGCAGCCTGCCACAAGATTCTGGAACAGGGAGGGTGTGGTGATCTTCAGCGTCGAAAGGCTACAGCCGGGGTGCGTTGGGCAATTTGGAGGCTGCTGCTGTTCTCCCACTGCCAGTGAAGGGAGTGGCCCACCGTACTGTAGGGTTACACTCCTCAAGTGGACCATGAAGTTTAGTCTGAGAAGTATTGGCGCGCAAAGGTACGGCAACACTAGGAGCTTGAAACGCTCGTAAACTGTGCCTTGCACCGTCAAAGTTACCACGCAACTCCCTAGCACGGTGACAGACCGGGACCTCGATGCCATAGAGATTGTCTGTTTGGCAGGTTGAATCCAGAGTCCACACCGCTTCACAGTGTCTGGGTGGATAAAGCTCTCAGTGCTCCTGCTGTCAAACAGACAATAAATCACGTGGTCATTTACCTGGATGTTCATCATAGATTTGTCAAGTCTATGAGGCTTGGCCTGGTCCAGGATGATCGACGCCACCGTTGGTTCATGAGCGCCACTGCAGGCAGCTGAAATCGACGAGGGGGACCCCTGCTGGTCGTTCGCAGTCGGTGCCGACCAACATGGCCGCTCCCATACGTCGCACGTGGGTGATGGCGCCAAACTCAGCGACCCCTGGTGGTCACACACCTCCGACTCCGTCGACCGTAATGGCGTCGTCCTGGCCTCACACGTGGACGAACCCCTCGATGATTTCGACGACGAAGAGCCGAGCTCTGAAGAATCGCAGGCCGCACTGCCGTTCCTAGATTTAGATCGGCACACTTTTGAATAGTGCCCTTTCTTACCGCAGGCGGAGCACAACACAGCCTTAGTGGGACACCGTTGCCGAGTATGCTTCGCTCCCCCACAGAAGTAACACCGCGGGCCGCCCGGAGCTGCTGCCATCGTCTGGCCCGAGTGTGAGCACGCCATTACGCAGCATTTCGAACCCGAGGGACGAGGAGGGATTGGCGACTGCTCCTGCCACGTAGTCTCCACGTGGTCTTCCGGATACAATACTAAGCTTTTGGAGGCCGTCTCCAGCATCTCCGCTCGCTCGATTGCCTGGGTAAGGTCAAGGTTACCTTTCTCCAATAGTTTAAGTCGAATGTACGACGATCCGACTCCCGCCACAAACGCATCTCGGGCGAGGTCGTTCATGCTCTGCTCAGCCGACACAGCTTTGCAGTTACAGCCCCTGGCTAGCTGTAGGAGCTCGTTCGCGTATTCCTCCATCGTTTCGCCAGACTGCCGTCGTCGAGTGGCTAAGAGGTAACGAGCGTGTATTTCATTGGGCGGTTTGATATAACGCTTCTTCAGAAGCTCGAGGGCCTTTGTATAATCGGTGGCCGCACGGATCGCGAGGTAGACAGTGTCGCTTACCCTCGCATGGAGGACCCGGAGTCTGTCATCATCTGTGGTGACCGCTGCGGAGGCTGCCAGGTAGTCGTCGAAGCACTTCAGCCAGTGGTCGAAGGTGTTAGAAGCGCCCACCGCACGTGGATCTAGTGTAAGGCGTTCCGGCTTCAGGATCTGCTCCATACTCTCTTTTTTTTTTCTTCGACGAGAGTTTAACAACAGTAAATAAAATTGATGCGCGTTATCAAACACGAGGCTCGATGCTCGGGAAATAAAGGCTTTTATTTACTGTAATGAAGCAGCCAATAATTATATACACGATCCCAGACTGAGGGGTCCCAGCCAGAGCAGGGACTTTTATACCTCTCCCAGGAGGCGGAGCCCGACTGGGATGTACCACAACACTACAGTACAAAGGTGTAACAACCCCACCCTAACCCCAACAGCAACAAGTAGCACAACCCAACAGTAACATATGTACATCCTTGTAGTACTGGCCAGACCCTGGCTCAGTACTATCCAGTGGGAACCAACGATGGTTCACCACACCAATGCACCTAACCAGCACGTCTTTCAGACTGTGGGAGGAAACTGGAGCACCCGGAGGAAACCTAAGCAGACACAGGGAGAATGTGCAGACTCCACACAGACAGTGGCCCAAGCCGGGAATCGAACCCAGGTCCCTGGCGCTGTGAGGCAGCAGTGCTAACCACGGTGCCACCATGCCGCCGCCACCCACAGTGACATTTTCCTCATCAATATCCTGCCTGATAAGGATATCATTTGCACGGTCACCCATCGCATTTAACTGCATGCTGACTGGCTCTCTACACACCTTCACAGTGAAGCCCAATGTGATCTGATATCTGGCAAATCTCAAACATAAATTTAGCTATGCTTCTGCTTGGGTGAGGCCTGTGACCTTCTTGAAGCTTTCTCACAATTGATAGAGACTTCTCCATCACTATTTTTCAGGAGTTGCCATCATATAATACTTTTGGCATTGTTCAACTGGTGTAGAATATATCATAAGTCTGCAGCAGTGTATCAAGTACAAACTTTAGGGAAACACATCTTAAGGCTGTGGCTAAATCATCCACAAGGCCGCACAAGAAACTGCAAATCATGTGATGTTACATCACTTCGTGTGATGTTACATCATGTGCACAGTATATGATTAACATATTAAACTGTCAGAATTAACCCACCACACAACAATTAGCACCTCACTGCTGTTATAGGATCCCGATGTACACAAATTATCTACTTTGCCTTTCAGACACACTTCATTGGTGGTGAATCATAGAATTCCTACAGTGCAGAAGAAGGCCATTTGGCCCATATAGTCTGCACTGACTCTCTGACAGAGCGTCACACCCAGACCTTAATCCCATGTATTTACCACATTATTTCCCTTGAGCTACACATGCTGGTCCACTAAGGGGCAATTTAGCATGGCCAATCCACCTAACCTGCACACATTTCAAGTGTGAGAGGAAAGCACCCAGAGGAAACCCATGCGGACATGGTAAGAACATGCGAACTCCACCCAGACTGGAATTGAACCCGGGTCCCTGGCGCTGTGAGGCAGCAGTGCTAACCACCGTGCCACCATGCCACCCCAAAATCATTTTGGGACATTCTGGGATTGTGAAAGTAACTAGTTACATGTGAGCAATGTCGTGAAGAGGGGTTGGAGCTCACAACTTCCAGATTCAGACACAAATGCTCCTATTGAGCGACATTTGTTGAACATTTCTCTGAGGATTCCTGCTGCTCTAATGATCAAACATTAGTGAAAAGTGAAAGCAAAGGCTGATTTTTATTTAAGATCTTAACAAGGTTACCAGTAAGAAGTCATGTGGCATTACAGGACACAGATGTGAGAGTTCTTTTAATACTGGATCATGTTCTAAAAAGTTCTGCCAAAAGTGTTAGCAGAATCAACTAACCTTTATATGGGGTGGTATGGTGGCACAGTGGTTGGCACTGCTGCATCACAGTGCCAGGATCTGGGTTCGATTCCCAGCTTGGGTCACTGTCTGTGTGGAGTTTGCACATTCTCCCTGTGTCTGCATGGGTTTCCTCCGGGTGCTCCGGTTTCCTTCCAACACTCCAAAGACATGCAGGTTAGGTGGATTGGCTGTGTTAAATTGTCCATTAGTATCAGGGGTATTAGTTGTGTACATATATGGGGTACAGAGATAGGGCCTGGGTGGGATCATTGCTAGTGCAGGCTTGATGGGCTGAATGGCCTCCTTCTGCACTGTAGGGATTCTATATAGCACTGTTAATGGAGGGAACTCCTGAGGCCATACTCCACAATGGATATAGACAGGGGAATGGTATCAGCCATAGGTAGGGAGATTGTGAGAGGTGATTGAAGACTTAGCCACAACAGTAGGTTTTGATCAGATTGCGGGAGAAGCGAGGCAGAGATGTTAAGGGAGGGAGCTGTGGGCTGAGGCAGCTGAAGGCCGGAACAGTGAAGAGAGAGGGGATGCTACAAAAAGCCAAGGACAGAGAATGACAATGAAGAGGAGGAGATATGAGGCTGGAGGAGATTGCAAAGACAGAATGTGCTGAGAGCAGAGATTTAGAACTGAGGCCGAGAATTTTAACGAGGCGTGAGCTGGGGAAGGAAAAGTCAATGCGAGCCCACAAGAATCGTTTGAGTGGGAAAACAGTGCAGCAAACACGAGACTGAACTTTGGACAAGTTTCAGTTTAGGATGGGGGCAGTGAACAACTAGTGAACAAGTGTCGAACAACAACAATTTGGTACACCAGTAAGGAGGGCAATTGAATAACTGAGTTAACAAAAACGTGGACAACATACATCATGTTTGAATTCATAAAGCAAAACATGTCAAAGAGGCCACCGGGTAGCACGGTGGCACAGTGGTTAGCACTGCTGCCTCACAGCACCAGGAACCTGGGTTCAATTCTGGTTCTGGATCGCTGCCTGTGCAGAGTCTGTACATTCTCCCTGTGTCTGCGTGGGTTTCCTCCGGGTGCTCCAGTTTCCTCCCACAGTCCAAAGATGTGCGGGTTAGGTGGATTAGACATAGAAAGACATAGAAACCCGACAGTACAGAAAGAGGCCATTCGGCCCATCGAGTCTGCACCGACCACAATCCCACCCAGGACCTACCCCCATATCCCGACAGATTTCCCCACTAATCCCTCTAACCTACGCATCTCAGGACACTAAGGGCAATTTTTTTTTTTTAGCATGGCCAATCAACCTAACCCGCACATCTTTGGACTGTGGGAGGAAACCGGAGCACCCGGAGGAAACCCACGCAGACACGAGGAGAATGTGCAAACTCCACACAGACAGTGACCCAAGCCGGGAATCGAACCCAGGTCCCTGGAGCTGTGAAGCAGCAGTGCTAACCACTGTGCTACCGTGCTGCCCATGCCGCCATGCTAAATTGACCCTAGTGTCAGGGGGATTAGCAGGGTAAATATGTGGGGTAACAGGAATATGGCTTGGACAGGATTGTTGTCAGTGCAGACTCGATGGGCCAAATGGTCTCCTTCTGCGCTGTAGGGATTCCATGATTCTCTAACTCCAACCCTGATAGATACATTGGAAAGATTGTTGAGTGCACCAACCAGGCTGATATCATGCTTTAAGTTAGCAAAGATTTTGCTGGTGAAGCCTTATGTCCTCAGTAAAGGTTGACCAAAATGGGAGAGGGATGGATGATGTTCTTTTGCTGCTAATCTTCTGGCTGATTCCTCATTGCATGCACCAGATTTGTTCTCTGCCTTTCTGAAATGTTAGCAGTGTTCTGGAATCACTATCAGCCCCATCAGTTTTTGTAAGATAGGTTCAGCTACCTGATTGAAAAATGAAATGCTGAATTGAGAAATAGACACATTTTGTGCTACAGGCTATTTTATGTTTAAAAATAGCTGTAAATGTACATCCCTACAATGTAAGCTCTGTGGCTTCACTGCATGAGATCTGTGAACTTTATCGTACTGTTTACCTATGTGCATCTGAGAATGCCCATCTGTGCTTCTCTTGCACTGGAAGCACCACTGATGGATGCTTTTTTAAAAAAAGCAATGAGGGAAGTAGCATTTTTAGTCAGGCTATGGTGGATCAATCAGCATTTCTCTTTCCTGTTGCTGTACTGTTGTAAAGAGTGTGTTTGGAGAAGAGGGCTCACTGCTCTTGATTCAGGCTTGCATGAACATGTATATCCAAGGTCTCTGGTGTCACCATTATGTCACTTGTTACAGACCTTTTGTACAATCTACAATGATTTATGTATGGATCCCGGGTTTCTGTATTTGTTCCTGTAATGACTACAATGAGGTCCATGCGTTGGACCTGATGGAATATAAGCTCCCTAAATTGAGGCCCTGTAAAGGCTGCCCAATTAGGGAGCTCTACAGAGACATAGGGGGAATTTTCCCATCCCGCCCTCCACGGGAATCGAAGCTGGCGGTTGGGGGGGGAGGGGGAGGGGTGGGGGGGGGGGGAGGTGGTGGGTGGAGAGGGGGATCATACAAAAGGGATCATACAAAACTCTGGTGCGGCCGCACTTGGACTATTGCGTACAGTTCTGGTCACCGCATTATAGGAAGGATGTGGATGCATTGGAAAGGGTGCGGAGGAGATTTACTAGGATGTTGCCTGGTATGGTGGGAAGGTCTTATGAGGAAAGGCTGAGGGACTTGAGGTTGTTTTCGTTAGAGAGAAGAAGGTTAAGAGGTGACTTAATAGAGGCATACAAGATGATCAGAGGATTAGATAGGGTGGATAGTGAGAGCCTTTTTCCTCGGGTGGTGATAGCTAGCACGAGGGGACATCGCTTTAAATTGAGGGGTGATAGATATAGGACAGATGTCAGAGGTAGGTTCTTCACTCAGAGAGTAGTAAGGGCGTGGAATGCCCTGCCTGCAGCAGTAGTGGACTCGCCAACATTAAGGGCATTTAAATGGTCATTGGATAAACATATGGATGATATTGGAATAGTGTAGGTTAGATGGGCTTTAGATTGGTTTCACTGGTCGGCGCAACATCGAGGGCCGAAGGGCCTGTACTGCGCTGTAATGTTCTATGTTCTATGTTCTAAAGCTCTGTTGACCTCGGACAGGATTTTCCAATTTTGGGCCAGAAAATCCCACCCAGATAATGTGGAGTGTCCGGGTCACCGGCACTTGGGGTGAATATTCTGTACTGGGAAGTACATGCCCGGGTATTGCAAACCGTTGTAAATAAATCCATTTTGGTGAAGGGACACCCAGCCTCTCAAAAGTTATTTCAGTTCCTTATCCCATCAATCTGAGGACAGGCCAACTGATGCCCTACATCAGCTTTAACAGAAAATTTGGCACTATCACTTCAATGCACGCTAAAAACCCTCATGTGGACACTTGCAATCTTCCACCAAGATCCTCCTCAACACTGACAGTACAGCTGCTTGGAGGAATGCATGGCCCGAGCTGTCAGTTTATTGCCTGGCGCTAAACTGGAAATTTACCCCAATGTGTTGGCCAACATTTTGATTAAAGTGCATTTGAAAGAAAGGTATGAAGTGGGAACAACCTTCCTCCAGTTAATAGTTAAGATCCTTTCACCACCTGTTGCCACACTCCCCGTACATTACAAGTTATACACCCTGGATTATTTTAATGTTGCTTTTCTTTTTCCATTGCCTTCTCCTATTTGCTGAATGGTTAAACAAAACATACAATGGGCACAATGTTATTGACAGAATCAAATCAACCCATTCAGTTCCTTGGGATTGTGTTAAACTGTTAGACCAGACTTTCTGTACCAGGATCCTGGTTACTGACTATTCCGATTACCTCCACAATCCTAAAATATTCTTTCTTTTTGCTTTGATTTGATTTATTATTGTTACATGTATTAGCATACAATGAAAAGTATTGTTTCTTGCGTGCTATATAGACAAAGCATACCGTATATTGGGAAGGAAAGGAGAGAGTGCAGAATGTAGTGTTACTGTCATAGCTAGGGTGTAGAGAGTTTTCTACAATACTAACAATCATTTTCTGATTGGCTCCAGTGATGAATCTTCTGTTTAGTGATTATTAGGACCAAGTAGTTTATTTACTAAATATTTCAGTGCTGAAAAAAATCTTAAGTTGATGTTGGAACGTATCACACAACATTCCAAAGTCTTTCAAGATTAATTTTGAAGTGCTCACCAACAAATGTGTTGCATGGCCATTCAATGTGTTTTCCAATGATTTGGGTGAGTGATGAATGTTAACCAACACATCAGGAGAACTTTGACAAAGGGTCATCTGGACTCGAAATGTCAGCTCTTTTCTCTCCTTACAGATGCTGCCAGAACCTGCTGAGATTTTCCAGCATTTTCTCTTTTGGCACCAGGAGAATTTTGCTGTTTGTTTTCAGGCCCAAACAGGCCAAAGGCAACTTTGTTTAACATTGCATCCTGAAGATAGCACCTTTAACAGCACAGCACTCCCTCAGTACTACCTTCAGCTATGTGTGGATTATGTGCTCAAATCCTGGAGTAGGGTTTGATCACACAATCTTCCGAAGCAAAAGTACGACCAATGTAGCAAATTGTTTACTGTTTGCATACCTCAGTTTACTGGGCAGTAGGTTAAGGTGCTTGTGTTTCAGAAATGCCATTCAAGTGATGAGGGAATGCTGCTAATCTATCTAAAATGCCTCAAGTAATTAATCTATCCACACACTCTGTTCCTTAGGAGTGGACTGCTTCACCCTGTCCAAGCAAAAATCATTCTACCATGAAAGCATTCTCTCTGAAAACCCTTGGAGCGGTATGTTTGGTGAGGAACAGTTCATATGTATTACTTACAGTAAATTGGAAGGCCACTCACTGTGTCTTCAACAAGAAATTGTTTATTAACTAATGTCATACATGTACAAGATAAAGGCCTGACAAAACAAATGCAGAGGTCTATTCTCTTCTCCTTCCTGGCTCCCACTGAGGATCCTCCCCATCCCAGGATGAGTGGGGCAACACGGTGACATTGTGCTTAGCACCGCTGCCTCACAGCTCCAGGGAACCAGGTTTGATTTCTAGCTTGGGTCACTGTCTGCGTGGAATTTGCATGTTCTCCCCGTGTCTGCGTGGGTTTTCTCCGGGTGCTCCGGTTTCCTCCCACAGTCCGAAAGACGTGCTGGTTAGGTGCATCGACCCGAACAGGCTGGAGTGTGGCGACTAGGGGATTTTCACAGTAACTTCATTACAGTGTTGATGTAAGCCTACTTGTGACTAATAAATAAGCTTTATTTTTGCCCTTCTTCCGATAGGCTCAGCTTTCTGTGCAACCTCTTCATACGGTCTGACCTGATCACATGACCCGTAAAGGATTGCCCCCTTAAAGGGGTCACATTGCCATATACTGTTCTTTGTTTGTGTTACAAATTCTACTGTACCGTGCCTTCATTTTGGTCTACATTGTTACTCCAGAATGATGTGATATGTGCCAGAAAATCCATAATAGTACACTGGCGTTGACCTTTAATGCATTTCAGTCTGTATCTATAACTAGAAAAGAACAGTTGATCCCAGCTGGATCAGACTGCAGCATATTTCTTTTCTTTATTCATAATAAACTCGGATATCTTCTGGAGGTTTTATTGACTTAGATCCACAGCTAATTAAAAGCACATTTCTCCCCCCTCCATTTTCTATTAGCTATGCTCTTTCCTAATAACAATTCCTGCCTTGGGTGTCACGCTATAGGTGCCAAACATCCTCCAGTAACTCAATTAAGCGGGTGCTCTTCGATTGTCAGCTTTGAGAGTGGCAGCACGGGTATCAAAGGCTAACCTGATCCTATCCAATTCTGCACACACACATGTCCAGTCGCTTTCTTGCTTTTGACAATCTCTTGAAAATTGAATGAGATCATTTCTCAGCATGAATGATAAAAAGATTCACATTTGAAGATCTGCCATTCCTTTGTCAAACATTTACATGGCTTTATCAGCCAATTTTAGAGAGGCATATCTTTACCACAAAGCTGACATATGAAAGACAAGCTGATAGAATTGAGGTAGACTGACATTCTTTCCTCTGTCGACATTTCCGTTCTTCTTGCGCAACCCGAGCTTGTGTACCTGCTGACAGTTTGCGGTCTTTGATGCCCACCTCCCATGTATTGATGTCAATACTTCATAGCTTCAGGTTAGGTTTCTTTATATTTTTATATCTTATTCTCCGACTGCCAACATTTCTTTGAACGGGGTTCAGTTCTGATTTGAATAGTTGAATTTTTATTTTATTCATTCATGGGATGTGGGCATCGCTGGCTGGGCCAGCATTTATTGCCCATCCTGAATTTCTCTTGAACTGAGTGGCTTGCTAGGCCAACTCAGAGGGCATCTAAGAGTCACCCATATTGCTGTGGATCTGGAGCCACAAGTAGGCCAGATCAGGTAAGGACGGCAGATTTCTTTCCCTAAAGGGCATTAGTGAACCAAATGGGTTGTTATAACAATCGGCAATGGTTTCATAGTAATCATTAGACTTTTAGTTCAAGTTTCACCATTTGCTGTGGGATTTGAACCCGGGTCCCCAGAGCATCACCCTGGCTCTCAGAATTACTAGTTCATTGATAATGCCATTCGTACACATATCAAGGGAAACTTTTTAATGAAAGAAAATAAATAATTACACTTTATTGCAGCACTCAATTATGCTACTTCATGGAAGGATTCATGCTGCTAATTAAGCAAATAAACCTTTACCGGAACTTGACCTGTAGCCTAACTAGTGCAATCTGTAACACATTTGGACGATCCTGATGTCCAAAGATGTGCGGCTTAGGTTGGATTGTCCGGGCTAAATTGCCCCTTAGCTTCAGGGGGACTAGCTAGGGTAAATACATGGGGTTATGGGGATAGGGCCTCGGTGGGCTTGTGGTCGGTGCAGACTCGATGGGCCGAATGGCCTCCTTGTGTACTGTAGGGATTCTGTGAATTCTATGGTGAGTTTGAAGGATTTTGTGTAAGAAACTGATGCTTCCTGTAAGTAACTCAGGAGTCAGAATTGTGAGGTAAGTGTGAGAGACCAAGAAACTTCTAATTTTTGAGGACACGTCCAGCCCTTTACCATGGGAGCTGAGAGTCCTCAGATAGCCAAAAGTCGCTGAGACACTGAATACGAGACCGAATGATCTCACAGACAATTAAACTATTCAATAGATAGCTATCAATGTGGGAAAATAGTCTGAATTTTTCATTGATGTTTATTGATGGGGAGCATCAGGTGAAGGATGATAAAGCACTTCTGTTTTGGAAACGTTAAGGTGCGGTGGGTAATGGGGATGTCGATAAGCAATTGGGAGCATGAACTCTGTACAATTCCCAGCTTCCTAAGCTGGATGTGCTGAGATCAACTGTAGACCTTACCATGGTCTCTGCTGAGTTCATCTAATTCGGCATAAATTGGGAATTAAATCTAGATGATTCCTGCTATGAGTCAGTTGCTCAGCATTTTAATCAGCTGAACCATAAGTTCCAAACAAATTTAATTATATAGCCATTGGCTGCAGTGTGAATGTCAGGATTTGTACTCAAATTTCCTTAAAACGTCAGATTAATATAAGTATTGATGTTTGGATAAATATCTTAACCTGCTGTGACACTGTCTAATATGATAATGATTATTAGTGAATTCATCAGATTTTGCAGCTTTCAGTCTCTCACCCACTTTCTCCATGCTGTGTGTCACAAGCAAAATCCATTTCTAATTGATTTTTGGTGCACTTCTAGCTTATGACAGCCGAGAAGAGTGGTCTTGGAGAACAGAACTCAATTGCACATCAATGCCTCAACAACTCTCATTACAACTTTAATTACACTGTGGGCCTGATTTTACCATTTTGAGTCTAAGTGCCTAAGGGCCTGGAAAGGGATACACCATCACTGGTACACTGCCAGCCACAGATTACTCTTCCCTGCAGGGGCAAGAGAGCGGGGGAGAGATGGCTGTGGCTGGTAGTGTACCAGTGATGGTGTATCCCTTTACAGGCCCAGCTTGGTCCTTCTCCAGTGTCTCCTCTTGGACTTGTACTGATCTTGTAGCCGGTTTTCATGCGGATCCACTGTGGAATCGGCCAGTTCTGCTTCATCTTCTCAGCGAGAAATCGCTTCATCCTGAAGGTTTTGTGGGATGGCATGGCCGCACATCCACTCCGGGAGGAGGGATCGGCCGCAGACTGACAGCGGACCCCCCCCCGCCCCCCACCCCGACCAGAGGATGATCTGGGTCCCGCCCCCCCTCCTCCTCCCAGCCTCCCCCCCCCCCCCTCCCCACCCCCCGCGCCCCACCCCCCCGACCAGAGGATGATCTGGGTCCTGCCACCCCCCTCCCCCCGCCCAACCAGAGGATGACCTGGGTCAGAGAGCCATTGGAGGCTCTGACCCCGCTCTTCAGAAGCTGCAGCGACGACTTCAGACTTTTATTTTGCAGGTCGCTTACAGCGCGGATACGGAATGGACCAGAAAACGGTAAAGTGGGATTTGGCGGTAGAGTTGGGCGTGCGGTTCATTAAGTCGATTTAAATGCGTGCAATCTGCTCGGAATCGGGTGCAGATCGCGGTATTGGCCTGACGCCCAACTTTACCGCGATTTCGCGTCCGTTTTCGGGCGTGAAGGTTTGGTAAAATCGGGCCCTGTATATGGAAATTTGAGCCAAACACAAGGAACATTTGTTGGCACACAAATGATATAACATATTGCGATGGATAAAGTGACACCTGAGAAAGTTTCTTACCCCTGGAAAGGAACTCTGAATTTATGCTTTACGTAGAGTATATATAAGCTCTTACATGATTGTCATTGAAGGATGGTTGGTCCCCTGCCTTGGGGATTATGGTAGAGTAAGAGACATACTGAGCCATGCAATTGTGGTTGAATGTAATTCTGCTGCTGCTGATGTCCCAGAGTGCCTCAGAGAAGCCCGGCTTTGAGCTGCTGGATCTGTTCTGAATCTCTCCCGTGTAGTATGATAGTTGTGTCGAATACCTATGCACAAACAACACTAGGCACTGTGAGTACTCAAACTTACAAGCTTTAATTACTTGCTAGTAAGGAGAACACACATTCATCGCAATGCACTGCAAAGTGTTCTCCCGATTCATGCAAACAATGTAGCAGCAATAGTTCACCGTATTTTGCTCTGTTATTGAAAAGGTCTTATTTTCATCCTGTGGCCAAGGCTGGGAATGCAGTGTTTATGAAACTGACACAAGGTTTAGATTAGTCGTTTATCCTGAATACACAAGCGCTGGCCTCACTGAAGGCTCAGTTACCATATTTGCTGTTGCCTACCTTTGCTGTTGTAACTTATTTCCACACCAGCATCTGCAGTTTTTAATTGCTTTTAACTATAGTTTCACAAACCCCAGCAACCCTATGGTGCTTTATTTGAAGTGAGCATCCTTAATCTTGCAGAAAAAAAGTGAATTAAATATTTGGCCATAGCTGTAATTACATTTTAATTTCCACAGTTATGCTAAACAACATGGTGAAGGGTGCTCTCAGTGTCACAACGGGACATCATCTCCACAAGGACTGTGCAATGGAGAGGAGACATGCAAATTTGCTCTTTTTTTATTCATTCATGGGACATGGGCGTTGCTGGTTGGCCAGCATTTATTGCCCATCCCTCGTTGCCCTTGGGAAAGTGGTGGTGAGCTGCATAATGAAATGCTGCCATCCACGTTCTGTGGGTTGACCCACAATTGGGATGAAATTCAAGGATTTGACCCAGCGACTGCAAAGGAACAGCAATACATTTCCAAGTCAGGATGGTGAGTGGCTTGGAGGGGAATTTGCAGGTGGTGGTGTTCCCATGTATCTACTGCCCTTGTCCACCTAGATGGAAGCGGTCATGAGTTTGGAAGGATCTTTGGTGAATTGCTGCAGTGCATCTTGTAGATAGTACACACCGCTGCTACTGAGCATCGGTGGTGGAGGGAGTGGATATTTGTAGCTGTGGTGCCAATCAAGCAGGCTGCTTTGTCCTGGATGATGTCAAGCTTCTTGAGTGTTGTTGGAGCTGCACCCATCCAGGGAAGTGGGGAGTATTCCATCACACTCCTGACTTGTGCCTTGTAGATGGTGGGACAGGCTTTGGGGAGACAGGAGGTGAGTTACTCATGTCAGCCTTTCAAGTTGTATTGCCTTCATGATGTCCCATCTCAGAGAGCAGCAAAGATAATCAACAGATGTCCGACACAGAAAGCAGCGGTTGATTTTCTAAAGAACCACTCCTCAGTTTCAGTTCATGAGTTTATTAGCGAGTCTAGTCTTGCTGGTTATGTTGGAGTTGGTTTATAGGGCATTATTTATACCAGCTGAAATTGAAAGTTTTGCACTTATATAGTGCCAGGTTTCACACACTCAGAATATGCTAAAGCTCAATACACAGACAATGAAGCACATTTGAGGTGTTTTGATTGTAAGTACAGTTGGAAATGTGGCAGTCAATCTGTGCACAGCAAGCTCTTGCAAACAGCAATGTGATAACGACCAGATAATCTGCTTTAATGACATTGGTTGAAGGATGCACATTGGCCAATTAAGTTGTTTAACAATTGACCAGGTTTCTTGCCAGTTCTTATGTAAGACTCAGCACGGTGGCACAGTGGTTAGCATTGCTGTCTCACAGCGTCAGGGACCCAGTTCAATTCCGGACTCGGGTCACTGTCTGTGTCGAGTTTACACATTCTCCCCGTGTCGGCGTGGGTTTCCTCCAGGTACTCCGGTTTCCTCCCACACTCCAAAGATGTGCAGGTTAGGTTGATTGGCCATGCTAAACTGCCCCTTAGTATCAGGGTAAATACGTGAGGCCCCTTAGTGTCCGGGTAAACACGTGAAGGAATAGGGCCTGGGAGGGATTGTTCACAGTTCAGATGTGATGGGCCGAATGACTTCTTTCTGCACTGTAGGGATTTTATGATTCTATAATTCACTCAGTTGGCACGCACTGGCACGGTTGAAATTCTGGAAAAAAATGTAATAATCAGGCACTGCGTCCAAAAAGTGGCCAATTCAACATCACCCATTTTGTGCCAGCTGCTGAAATGAATTTCTACCCTGTGGGGTTTGCCACTTTTTCCACACCTATCCCAAAGCTCTGCAAAGACTGTGCACAAAGTTAGTCCTCGCCACCTGTGCCTGTCGGCTGTGCTGCAGTGTTGTCAAGTGCTAAGTGTTCCAAGTGCTTGGAAAATCCATCCCAATGTTTATCGCTCGGAACAGTTTTGCCTGGGGCTTAATGTTCAGTTATGTGGTCTGATTATTTTTAAATTTACCTTGGTAACTATCCATTTCAGTGTCACCTACAGTTTGGGATATTCCACAATGACAACTGGCTTTAACCTTCAGGCTGAAGCAGAAGAAAATTTTGGAAGATTTTTCCACATTTGCTGTTGCTTTATCCTGAGGGATCTCTGCTTTCTACCTTCATGAATATATTCATTCAGCAGGTGGCCAGTATAGTAACGCAACACATTTTCATAAGAAAAAAATCAATATTGCAGATGCTAAGGTTCCTTTAGTGTGCTTTATGCCCACTGTGAGTACATAGAGAGTCCCAAAACATTAATTAGACATATCATCAAAACTGCTGTTAGGAGTAAAACTTCTTGTACTGTTTGATGATGGACCTCAACACATCTGTAAAGTAGGAACAGTGATTGTATCTGGAGATTGCCTTGACATTTGTAAAAAATATCAACATTTCACATAAACTCATTATCAAACTACATGCTTCATTCAATTAGTTTGCTCAGGTGTAATTAAAACTCAGCAAATTTAGAATGCTCCATAAATTGCTTGGATCTGGCTCCCAGTTAATAGTCTCCACTAATATGGATTGCCTCGTTCAGAAAGCCCGTGATTCTTTTTTTATTCATTTACCGGAACTGGGCATCACTGGCTAGATTATTGCTCACCACTAATTGCCCTTGAGAAGTTGGTGGCAAACTGCTTTCTTGAACCTCTATAGTCCCTGCGGTGTAGGTACATCAACAGTCCTGTTAGGGAGGGAGTTTCAGGATTTTGACCCAGCAACAGTGAAGGAATGGTAATATATTTCCAAGTCAGGATGGTGATTGGCTTGGAGGGGAATTTGCAGATGGTGGCAGTCCCATGTATCTGCTGCTCTTGTCCTTCTAGATAATAGCAGTCATGGGTTTGGAAGGTGCTGCCTAAGGAACTTTGGTGAGTTCTTGCACTGCATCGTGTAGATGGTATACACTGCTGCGTCAGTGGTGGAGGGAATGAATGTTTGTGGATGGGATGCCAATCAAGCGGGCTGCTTTGTCCTGGATGGTGCCAACCTTCTTGAATGCTGTTGGAGCTTTACCAGGCAAGTGGAGAGTATTCCATCACACTCTTGACTGATTCCTTATAGATGGTGGACGGGCTTCGGGGAGACAGGAGGTGAGTTACTCACCACAGTATTCCTATCCTCTGACCTGCTCTTTTGGCCATAGTATTTATATGGCTGGTCCGGTTCAATTTCTGATCAACAGTAACCCCCAGAATGCTGGACAAGGCAATCTAATGTTAACAGTTCACAGGCCCAATTTTGTACCAAGTCCACTATTTTCTGAATGGCACTAATTTGACATAAAATGTGCCTAGATTCAGAAAATAGGAACTAATGTGTTCTTTCCCCAACCATGGAAAAGCAATCCTTTGTTACTACACCCCTGAGACTTCTACATATCCGAACAAGCTACCACTGAGCAATATTAACAATTTGCACTGAACTATCAACAGTTTTGGACTATAAACTTGTAATTAAAACTACACAATCTGTTTTTACAGAGTGTTGTCAAGCCCCATGTCATTCTGAACTAATATAAAAACAAAATATGACAGATGCCAGAAATAAAACCAGAACATGCACAAAATACTCAGCAAGTCAGGCAACATGAAAAAAAATAGAGTTAACAGGTTGGATTTTTGCAGATTCAAGCTGGCTTCTGAGAATAGCAGACCCTTTAAGTGGTGGGTGGAACCTGGATACTGAAGCCCCACCCACATTTCCAATCGATGCAGATTTTGCCTGCAAAGGGTAGTGTGCGAGGCATTATCCACACAGGAAGGAAAACTGCATTGTGCAGGAGCATTTAACTGCAATGTTGAGTTCAAACATACCCCATTTTTAATGGACCAAGGGGTTTAACTGCTGTGTGGGAATTACAAATTTATGCCATCGACATAAACTTCCTTAAAGGTCTTTTTAAGTGCCATAATCTGAAGCTTTTTTAAAAAGCTGTCATACAAAGAACAAAGAAAGTTACAGCCCTCCAATTTCGGCCCTCCAAGCCTGCACTGATCATGTTGCCCAACTGAACTAAAATCCTCTACCCTTCCAGGGACCATATCCCTCTATTCCCATCCTATTCATGTATTTGTCAAGATGACCCTTAAAAGTCATTATCGTATCTGCTACCACTACCTTCCCCAGCAGCGAGTTCCAGGCAACCACCAACCTCTGTGGAAAAACCATGCCTTGTAGATCTCCTTTAATCCTTGCCCCTCACACCTTAAACCTATGCCACCGAGTAATTGACTCTTCCACCCTGAGAAAAAGCTTCTGACAATATTCTTTAAATATGAATGCAAAAACAGACTAACCCTCTCAATGAAAATTTTAAAAACCTCTGCTGGACTGTTTTCATTGACAGGCCATCTGGTGTTGGTTCGAAATGAAACATTATCATTTCTTCATGCAGTTTCAATAGAGGTCTTTCTTGACATTTTATATGCCATTATTTTGTCTGGATTTCAAATTCTACAGTTAGCTCAGCAGGGGGTTCTGAGTTTTCTGTTTGATTGTCAGTTTCAATAAGCTATAAAAAGGGTTTTATCTTTGTTGTGGGGTGTAAATAGACATTTGTTTTTATAAGAAATTAATAACTTGAGATTTAAAAGCTTTTAATGAGTTTCATGAATGGGATTTTATTTTCATCGTCAAGTGTGTATGAGTAAAAGCTGTATTATATTATTAGAGGTTTATTTTTTTCCATCTCCACATGTCCCCTGAGATCTATCCTGCCCTTTGTGGATACTGGGTGAGCTGCTATGGAGGTGGCATTGGGGTATGAGAGGGACTGGTGTCCTGAGTTCGCTTGGAGGGACCATCAGGGCCTGGAAAGTGAGGAGGTTTGAGGACTGAGGGCTAGAGGGCCTAACAATTTCTAAAACATCACAGATAGATTCCCAGAAAACATGAGGCAGGCCAACTAATCAGCCCCCTCAGCACTCCCCCACTGACCAATTAAGATCTGCTTCCAGAGTTGATGGGCCCAGTTCTATTCTGCTCCCGCCTCCCTGGAGTGAAAGTTGGTTCTAACAGGGCCCTTTAAACCGAGGCAAGTTACCAAGTCGGCAAATTTCCTGACTTGAGCTGCCTTCCGCCATCAGCAAAAATCCAGCCCAACATTTCACATTGAGCTGAAAGTTTGACTGTTCTCACTCCTCAGATGCTGCCTGAGTGCAGCACTTTCTGTTTTATTACACTTTAAACTAAGTTCATTATGTTAGTCCTTTGATGTATAAAAAGAGAGGTGATGGTAAGCGATACAAAAGCAAGTATTAGTGCCGCAGTGTACTTGTAGCAAGTCGTGGAAAAGAAACATTTATCCCATTGGACTGGTTTTTGTATTTTTCAGCCAAGCCACACTGGCACAGTGGTTAGCACTGCTGCCTCACAGAACCAGGGACCCGGGTTCGATTCCCAGCTTGGGTCACTGTCTGTGCGAAGTCTGCACCTTCTCCCTGTGTCTGCGTGGGTTTCCTCCGGGTGTTCCGGTTTCCTCCCACAATCCGAAAGACGTGCTGGTTAGGTGCGTTGACCATGCTAAAATTCTCCCTCAGTGTACCCAAACAGGCGCTGGAGTGTGGCGACTAGGGGATTTTCACAGTAACTTCATTGCAGTGTTAATGTAGGATGACTTGTGACACTAATAAAATAGACTTTAAATCAGTTCTCAGCATAAATAATTTCACCACATTCTCGGTAATTTGAAAAAAGCAGAACATTCCTGATTTTATGCCAGTGGGTTTCAGTGAGGAATTCTACAATAGGCAGAGGATCCCCTTGGCCAGTTGCTGCCCATGTACTGAAGACAAAAAAAACCCCCAATTCTTTAAGAAATATTTTGTTTTCTTCTGTACAAAATGAAACCATACCGGGAGGAGAACATGGTCAATTTTAGATGCTGCAACAAACTTGAGGAGAACACGTACAAAATTTCCTCGGTGCGATCTATATCCTTGCTTTGCTCAATATTATTGTTTGCCAAGAATGTTTGAGGTGATTTTCAGCACGCGGTGATTGGCAGGAAGGAAAATGGAAGCATTCCCTTCTGACTTCCATCGATCTTCATTGAATTCTGTGCCCAGATCAGTAAAATAAACATTGGATTTTGTTCTTATTTTCTGTTGTGTCATGTTAGCAGACCCTAGCAATTAAACCTCTGCTGCTGAACAGAGAGATCATAGAGTCCCTACAGTGCAGAAGGAGGCCATTCGCCTATCGAGTCTGCACCGACAACAATTCTACCCAGGCCCTATCCCTGTTACCCCCACGTATCTACCCTGCCAATCCCCCTGACACTAAGGGGCAATTTTTAGCATGGCCAATCAACCCATCCCACACATCTTTGGACTGTTGGAGGAAACTCACGCAGACACAGGGAAAATGTGCAAACTCAACACAGATAGTCACCCACGCCAGAATCGAACCCGTGTTCCGGGCACTGTGAGGCAGCAGTGCTAACCACTGTGCCACCGTGCCACCCACAAGTTGAGCTTCTGATCACATATCCACTGCTTGCATTTCAATTCAGTAGGTCTCCCTTCACTGCCAGCTGGAAAGAATCAGCAGGGAATGACTTTGCGCAGCTTGAACTCATCTACGAGGTGGCAAACGTCTATCAAATTCCCCATAATTTAATTGACTCCTGAGAAATTGGCACTATCCTTCTCTGAGAAAGGAGAAGGGGCCTCATACAATTGTGCTGTCGTCATCATTTGATAGTATAGAACTTGAGTATTTCTTAGAAAAGGGACTTGCTATTGAAGCTTTTTGTCTTGCACTCATCAGGACAGCTCGCAAAAAATGACCAACAGTAAAAAGGGAGCTACAACTTTTATGGCACTAGAAGAGAGTTCTGATTGGTTGGAAAATGGACTCTGATCGGTGGAGGTGTTGTTATGAAAATGTAGCATGGAACAGTTAACTTCTCAGCTTTGTTCAAATTGAACAGGGCCATTGTTGTTTCCCCTGCGTGCCTGCACCAATGGCGAAGTGGGGGCAGCAAACAAATGTGAGAACCCTCAAGATATGCTGTCATTCTCCAAGTCTCAAGTGAGTAATCAATGTTCCCTCCTTTATCCCCTGTGATGCACTAATGCCATCTCCCTTCTCATGCAGGCAAAGCAGCTGAGCGGCCCGCACCATCCTCCTTTCCCCTGAACCCAACGGGCACAAGCAATTCGAAGGGAGACTTCTCGGAATCTACTTTTGAAGAGGCTCCAAGCTGCCACATCTCGGTGGGATCACTAAGTAGACAAGCTTCTGGGTCACTCACTGGTGAACACCTCACAGCTGAAGGCCCACAGCAGGCGGAGGAAGGAAGATCTCAGGGAACCGGCACTCGGAGGGATGCTGAAACCCAGGGCTCCGCTGGGCCCCCTGGCTGATGGCATGTCCCTGGGCCCGGTTGTTCCAGAACTGATGGAATTGCAAAGCTGGAGTCACTTAAAAACCTCTCCAAATATCAAAATGCCAAATATGTAAAGTGTAGGAAAAAATCTAAATAACAGCCACATTCTGTTAAGCTGCGACAACTTTTCACTAAACAAACACTTTACTCTTGCTGAACTTGCGAGCCAATTGATTCCCTTATTCACTTTTTATTCAGAATTCAAAAGGAAAAAAATAACAAAACAGACCTAGCACATTATGGTGTAATTTACCAACTTAGAAGATATATATTTTATTAGAATATTTCAACAGCGGCATTTCAAAAGTACTTTAATGGTTCTATGACACTTTAGCACAGTCTGAAGTGAGGAAAGGCGCTATATAAATGCAAGTAAATCAAAACAAAACACTACAAATACTGGAAATCTGGAATAAAACAGAAAATGCTGGAAAAGCTCAACTGGTTGGAAGCATCTGTAGGAAGTCTCACAACACCAGGTTAAAGTCCAACAGGTTTATTTGGTAGCAAATACCATAAGCTTTCGGAGCACTGCTCCTTCGTCAGATGGAGTGGAAATGTGCTCTCAAACAGTGCAAACAGACACAAAATCAAGTTGCAGAATACTGATTAGAATGCGAATCCTACAACCAGCCAGGTCTTAAAGGTACAGATAATGTGGGTGGAGGGAACATTAAACACAGGTTAAAGAGATGTGTATTGTCTCCAGACAGAACAGCTAGTGAGATTCTGCAAGCCCAGGAGGCAAGCTGTGGGGGTTACTGATAATGTGACATAAATCCAACATCCCGGTTTAGGCCGTCCTCATGTGTGCGGAACTTGGCTATCAGTTTCTGCTCAGCGACTCAGCGAGCAGAAACTGATAGCCAAGTTCTGCACACATGAGGACGGCCTAAACCGGGATGTTGGATTTATGTCACATTATCAGTAACCCCCACAGCTTGCCTCCTGGGCTTGCAGAATCTCACTAGCTGTTCTGTCTGGAGACAATACACATCTCTTTAACCTGTGTTTAATGTTCCCTCCACCCACATTATCTGTACCTTTAAGACCTGGCTGGCTGTAGGATTCGCATTCTAATCAGTATTCTGCAACTTGATTTTGTGTCTGTTTGCACTGTTTGAGAGCACATTTCCACTCCATCTGACGAAGGAGCAGTGCTCCGAAAGCTTATGGTATTTGCTACCAAATAAACCTGTTGGACTTTAACCTGGTGTTGTGAGACTTCTTACTGTGTTCACCCCAGTCCAACGCTGGCATCTCCACATCATGGAAGCATCTGTGCAGAGAGAAATAGAGTTAATGTTTCGAGTCCAGACGACTCGGAATGGGTCTGAAGGAGAGTCATACGGACCCATAGAATCCCTACAGTGCAGAACAGGTTATTCAGCCTATCGACTGTATGACAGTATCTTCCCCTGGCACCTCTCCCCTGCCTATCCCTGTAACCCTACACATTTATCATGGTTAATCCATCTACCCTGCACATCTTTGGACTGTGGGAGGAAACCGAAGCACTCGGAGGAAACCCATGCAGACACGGGGAGAATGAGCAAACTCCACACAGACAGTCACCCAAGGCCAGAATTGAACCCAGGTCCTTGGCGCTGTGAGGCAGCAGTGCTAACCACTGTGCCAGCATGTCGCCCTGTTAACTCTGTTAGGTAGCACAATGGCACAGTGGTTAGCACTGCTGCCTCACGGTTCAGGGAGCCGGGTTCGATTCCTGGCTTGGGTCACTGATTTGCTTGACAAAGAGTTGTCTGGGCTCGAAACGTCAGTTCTTCTCTCTCCTTACAGATGCTGCCAGACCTGCTGAGATTTTCCAGCATTTTTTCTTTTGGATCACTGTCTGTGCAGAGTCCGCACGTTCTCCCCGTGTCTGCGTGGGTTTCCTCCGGATGCTCCGATTTCCTCCCACAGTCCGAAAGATGTGCCGGTTAGGTGCATTGGCCATACTAAATCTCCCTCCGTGTACCCGAACAGGTGCCGGAGTGTGGCGGCTAGGGAATTTTCACAGTAACTTCATTGCAGTGTTAATGTAAGCCTATTTGTGACACTAATAAATATAAAAAATCTTCTCTCTCCACAGAGGCTGTCAGAGCTGATGAGTTCTTCAAGCATTTTATGTTCTTACATAAATGCAAACTTTCCCTTTTATCCTCGCAACAAACTTCATATGCGTCATTTTCCGGCCGTTCACGCCCACAGGATCTTCCAGTCCCGCCGATGGCACAGCCCCTGCTGCGGGTTTCATGACTGCGAGGAGTGGATTGAACAGAAAGCCCGGTTGACAATGGCGGGACAGAAGATCCTGCTGCTGGTTAATAGCGAGCCGCCTCCTCCACTACAGAACACGTGGCGGATTGCGTGGAAAGTCCCGCCCCATGTGTTAACAGAGTTGAGTCATTACATAAGGCATTTGACAATATACTTCCACAACAGAAAAAGGCAGTCACCTTCTCCAGGTGACCTGGTGAGTAGCACTACTGGAGCATTGCTACTTTATACGAGACCTTGGAGCCCTCGTACATCAGTTGCTGAAAGTAAGCGTGCAGGTACAGCAGGCAGTAAAGAAGGCAAAAAGTATGTTGGTTTTCATAGCGAGAGGATTTGAGTATAGGGATCGGGATGTTTTGCTGCAATTGTATAGGGCATTGGTGGGGCCACACCTAAAGTATTGTGCGCAGTTTTGGTGTCCTTATCTGAGGAAGGATGCCCTTGCTATAGAGGGAGCACAGCGAAGGTTTACCAGGCTGATTCCTGGGATGGCAGTATGTTATATGAGGAGAAATCACTCACCTGAGGAAGGAGCAGTGCTCCGAAAGCTCATGCTACCAAATAAACCTGTTGGACTTGAACCTGGTATTGTGAGACTACTTAATATGAGGAGAAACTAAGTCGGTTAGGATTATATTCATTGGAGTTTAGAAAAGTGAGAGGATCTCATAGAAACTTAAAATTCTGACAGGGTTAGACAGGGTAGATTTAGAAAGAATATTCCCAATGGTGGGGGAGTCCAGAACTAGGGGTCAAAGTTTGAGGGTAAGAGGTAAACCTTTTTGAACTGAGGTGAGAAGAAATTTCTTCACCCAGAGGGTGGTGAATGTGCGTAATTCACCAGCACAGAATGTAGTTGAGGCCAAAACATTGTCTGATTTCAAGAAGAAATTAGATATAGCTCTAGGGGCCAAAGGGATCAAGGGACATGGGAGGAAGGAGAGATCAGGATATTGAATTTGATGATTAAAATGAATGTCGGAGCAGGCTGGAAGTGCCGAATGGCCTCCTCCTGCTTCTAGTTTCTATATAATGTGAAGACAAATAGTGCCAACTGCCTCCTGCATTAAACAATTCCCCTAACAATGGAATCTGTTTAAATAAAACAATAGCTCATATCCCAGGCTTACACTTTCCAGATGGAAGTGGGTGAGTAATGTTTAATAACAACAGCAATTTGCATATTTACAGCGCCATTAATGTTGTAAATCAACCCAAGGCGCCCCTCAGGAAGAGTAATCATTGAGCCACATGGGAAATAGCAGAACAGATGACCAGAAACGTGGTCAAAGAGATGGGTTTTAAGGTACAATTTAAAGTAGGAGATGTTTGGAAGGGGGGATTCCTAAACTTCAGCTTGTATTTCAGAATGAGCCCAGCAGCATGGGTTCAGTTCCCACCCTGGCTGAGGTAGACTTCAGACCTGCTTCTTTGCCTTGCCCCACTGCGCCCCCCCCCCCGCCACCCCCCACCCCCGCCACCCCGAGGAAGACAATAGTAATGCACAACTGAGAAAAAAATGGCTCAGACCAAAGCATCAACAGAAAATTGAACTCAGTGGAGCCTGTTTTTTGCGTGGGATGAGGCAGCCTTTCGTTCCAAAATAGCATCTGCAGCACGCAAGGACAATTCTGATTCAAAGTAAAGTAAAGTGAAGTTTATTTATTAGTCACAAGTAGGCTTACATTCACACTGCAATGAAGTTACTGTGAAAATCCCCTAGTCGCCACACTCCGGCACCTGTTCGGGAACACTGAGGGAAAATTTAGCACGGCCAATGCACCTAACCAGCACGTCTTTCAGGCTGTGGGAGGAAACCGGAGCACCCGGAGGAAACCCACACGCACACACAGGGAGAACGTGCAAACTCCACACAGACAGTGACCCAAGCCGGGAAAGTGCAGCAGACACCACGCTGGTTTTGCATGCGCACACCTTTCTTTTGCCAGTAGCATCCAGAACAGTCTTGAAATCAATCAACACGCAATACAGATTTAATGCCAGCCCTGCCATTTTAGAACTCCGTGCTCTCTCACCGGAGCAACACCCTATCCTCCTTTTGAACAGCCAGCCAGTGGCCTATGGGACCCCTCACCACTGCTAATTAAAGGCCTGATCACCCACTTAGAGATTAGTTGCAGGATTATTTCCTCTGGCTGCTGCTGCAAATCTTCTCCATACTTGTTAAACATTTCAATAATCTACAGGGAGTGGAGTGGTCTGACTGGTGCTAAATCCTTTTTTTTGTGGCTTGTCCACAAACCATTTTCTTCCAGAGATACGTGGCCTCGCAGGGCTTCCCTTTGGCATTGAGCATAATTGGGAGAATGAGCCAATGTCATGCAGAGCAGGACGAGCTGCTTAAAGAGGGAGGAGGAGGAGGAGGAAGAAGAGAAGATGGAGGGGGAGGAGGAGGAAGAGACGATGGGATGTCAGCAGGAGGCCACATTTTCGGAGGGTTATTAGAGAGCAGATCTGTTTGGAGAAGATTGCTGAAGTTCTGTGATGCCCTGACAGCCTCTTTGAATATTGGTATCCAGAGCCATGATGGCAGCAGCCTGGGTTCCCATGCCAGCGAGTGCAGATGGCATGACAGCAATCTGATCTGCCATTCAGATACTGGTTAGGTGCTGTCTATTGGTGGCAATGGGAACGGAAACATTGCCATTAGGTGCTGCATTGTGGTTGGCTCCACAGATGATTTGATGGATGTAGCCACACATTCCATTTGGGACAGGATGTGCTCCAAGTTGTGTGTGAAGTGCTACGCTAAATTGCTGCCAGACTCCTTCATGCTTCTTGACATTGAAGTGGAGATGCCGGCGTTGGACTGTGGTAAACACAGTAAGAAGTCTCACAACACCAGGTTAAAGTCCAACAGGTTTATTTGGTAGCAAACGCCACTAGCTTTCGGAGCGCTGCTCCTTCGTCAGGTGAGTGGGAGATCTGTTCGCAAACAGGGCATATAAAGACACAAACTCAATTTACAGAATAATGATTGGAATGCAAGTCTTTACAGCTAATCAAGTCTTAAAGGTACAGACAATGTGAGTGGAGAGAGCATTAAGCACAGGTTAAAGAGATGTGTATTGTTTCCAGACAGGACAGTTAGTGAGATTTTGCAAGTCCAGGCAAGTCGTGGGGGTTACAGATAGTGTGACATGAACCCAAGATCCCGGTTGAGGCCGTCCTCATGTGTGCGGAACCTGGCTATCAGTCTCTGCTCAGCGACTCTGCGCTGTCGTGTGTCGTGGAGGCCGCCTTGGAGAACGCTTACCCGAAGATCAGAGGCCGAATGCCCGTGACCGCTGAAGTGTTCCCCAACAGGAAGAGAACAGAAATAAACCTGTTGGACTTTAACTTGGTGTTGTGAGACTTGTTACTATCTTGACATTGAATGCAGGCTATCTAACAGGCTATCCAGTGCATCAAATATTTGGCTTTGGGCGTCCATGAGCCTTCCTGTGTAACTGAGCCCATTAAAGTCATTGGGTGGAATTTTACCAGCACGTCTGCCTGAGGTTTGTACGATCCCGCCCCAAGGCCAACAGAGAACAGCATTCTCCATTGGCCTCGGGGTGGGATCGTATGTATGCTGTTCTCCGAGCCTCACTGTCCCCCAAACCGAGGCGGACGGCTGGTAAAATTCCGGCCCTGCATTGTCTGCAGCATCTTCACCTTCTGCTGAGTTCACACATGCGCCATTCGCATATATGATTTCCACCTCTACTTCCTTTGATAACCAATGCATCCCATCTGGACCAGGTGACGTTTCTACATTGAATGCTGTAAGTACAGTCACTTCATCTATTTGTAGCCTATCCAATCTTTTTACTATGTCCTCCCTTACACTGACTTTCAGCAAAGGCAGGTGCAAAATTCACATGAAGTGCCTCAGCCAGGCCCTCTGCCTCCATAAGGAGTCATAATAGGTTTCTAATCAGCCTGGCCCCTTTGGCTGTTCTTTTACTATTTATATGTCCATCAAACATTTCAGGGGTATCTTTCATTCTTTGTGCTAATCCATTCTTGTACATTCTCATTGCCACTCTTACCTCCTTTTTCAGCTCTCCCCTGCACTGTTTATATTCAGCTTGATTCTGGACTGAATTATGAACCTGTCAAATATCATAAGCTTTGTTGTCTCTGTTGTGCTTTAATCTCATCGCAAGAGTAATTCATTCATGAAGCTGCAGCAGATTTCTCCCTCAATACCTTTGGTCATCTGGGACATTCTATCTTCAAATAACCTGTCTATCCCTCTTGTGGGAATGAGTGGAGTCCGTATCCAAACCGCCCTCTCTTTGAAGGCCTCCTGTTGCTCCGTTTCATTTCCCAGGACGAGATCCGGCACTTCATTGTGATTCCTTCCTCGTTGAGCTGGAGCTCACCGGGTTGGAAAGTTTTCTTGTACACAGTTCAGGAATTCTTCCCCTTCTTTACCCTTTACACTGTTGCAACCCCAGTCAATATAATGGGCATAAAGACCCTCATTTTCACTCATCTAAAGTTCATACTTTGCGGGACACCTCTATGTAATCTACAAACATGACACCAAGCTTCCGATGACCTAGAATCATTGAATCCCTACAGTGCAGAAGGAGGCAACTCAGCCTATCAAATCTGCACTGACTCCCTGACTGAGTATCTCACCCAGGCCCTCTCCCCCCACCCTATCCACGCAACCCCACACATTTGCCAGAGCTAAGCCATCTAACCTACACATCTTGGGACTCAAAGCGGTAATTTACCTTCGCCAATCCACTGGACTGTGGGAGGAAACCAGAGCATGGGGAGGAAACCCACGCAGACACGGGGAGAATGTGCAAACTCCACACAGTTACCCAAGGACAGAATTGAACCGGGATGCCTGGCGCTGTGAGGCAGCGGTGCTAACCACTGTGCCGCCTGTTGGCAAATTTGATCCACCTTTGCCACTAAACCTTACAGTGCAGAAGGAGGCCATTCGGCCCATCATATTTACACCGACAACAATCCCACCCAGGCCCTATCCCCATTACCCCACACACTTACCCCGCTAATCCTTCTAACCTATGTATCCCGGGACACTAAAGGGCAATTTACCATGGCCAATCAACCTGTCCCGCACATCTTTGGTGATAAATCAGGGAACCCAAGCTAAAAAGGCTGCATAAAATAAATATCTGAATCATCCTGTTTAATTTTAAATATAAAAATACTTGAGCAATATGTAAAGTTAAACATTTTCCAAGTATTGCCATTTGCAAGAATGAACCTTGTACCTTTGGCTTTTATCACACGCCTTTAAAATGCATTCTGTATTACATTGATTCTATGATTCTATTTTATGGCCTTTAGCCACGTTTCTCGAACTGGGATCCACAGGGTCTGTGTAATAGTCAAACAATACCTGAATGTTCAAGAGCTGGAGATGAGCTCAGTGCAAGCCGAGGGTCAGGATGGAGTGTGGACACTGCATGTGCAGCTCAGGATGGGCTGGCTGGCTCCCTTTGGAGGGAAGCAGACATAGAGGAGTGCACATAGAGAGTGGCTGGAAGATGACCAGGTGGACTGGCAAGTTGGCGGTGTGCCTCAGGTGAGTTCAACTTTCTTCGAGAGAGGAGTTTTGAAAATACTTACCTATTAATTTCATTACATACAAACGTCCAAACACACAAATTAGGAGCAGGAGTAGGCCAGTTGGCCCCTCAAGCCTGCTGCCCCATTCAATAAGATCATGGCTGATCTGATTATAACCACAACCAAACATTCCTGCCTACCCATGATAATCTTTCACCCCCTTGTTAATTAAGAATCTATCTGGTCCTGCCTTAAAAATATTTAAAGGTTCTGCTTCCACTGCCTTTTGAGGAAGAAAGATGCCTTTTGTGGGCGGCACGGTGACACAGTGGTTAGCACTGCTGCCTCACAGTGGCAGGGACCCGAGTTCGATTCCGGCCTCGGGTCACTGTCTGTGTGGAGTTCGCACATTCTCCCCGTGTCTGCGTGGGTTTCCTCCGGGTGCTCCGGTTTCCTCCCACAGTCCAAAGATGTGCGGGTTAGATTGATTGGCCATGTAAAATTGCTCCTTAGTGTCAGGGGGACTAGTGGGGTAAATATTTGGGGTTACGGGGATAGAGCCTGGGTGGGTTGTTGTCGGTGCAGGCCTGATGGGCCAAATGGGCTCCTTCTGCACTGTCGAGATTCTATGATTCTATGAGAGTTCCAGAGACTCACAATCCTCAGAGAAACTCTTCTCCTCTTTGTTTCAAATGAGTGACTCCTAGTTCCAGATTCTCCAAGAAGAATAAACATCCTCTCCACATCTACCTCGTCAATACCAAGGTTTTAACCAAGTCGCCTCTCGTTATTCTAAACTCTAATGGATACAAACCTAACCTCCCCATGCTTTCCTTATAAGATCACCAACTCATTCCTGGTTTTAGTCCAGTAAACGTTTCCTGAACTGCGGCTAATGCATTTCCACCTTTCCTCAAATAAGGGCACCGATATTGTACACATTACTCCAGATATGAATCGGAATTCTCCAATCTCATTTGCCCCACCAAAGAAACCAAAGAATTAGGCACTCAGCCGAATCTCCATTCACAGCAGCGGGACCAGAGAATCCCAGCCGCGGACAAAGTCAGAGAATCCCAGCCATGGTCTCGCCAGTGCCCTGTACAACTGAAGCATAACCTCCCTTCTTTTATAATCAATAAACAATAAAACTCTGTTTCCTAATTACTTGCTCCAACTGTATAACTAGCATTTTGTGATTCATGCATTAGGACAGCTAGGGGAGGTGATGGCCGAGTGGTATTATCGCTAGACTATTAATCCAGAAACCCAGCTAATGTTCTGTGGAACAAGGTTCAAATCCCGTCAAGGCAGATGGTGGAATTTGAATTCAGTCAAAAGAAATCTGGAATTA